>NC_058416.1:70820090-70909527 GCF_002201575.2 Neomonachus schauinslandi
CGGCGGAGGCGGGCGCGGCGGCGGGCCGGGGCCCCTGGGCGCCCGCCCGAGCGCGGCCTCATGGTCCTGCGGCGGGAGGGCGCGGAGGGCGGGCGCGGCCGGGCATAGTCGCGGGCCGGCGGAGGACCGAGCGCGGGCGGACGCCTCACAGCCCCATCGCGGCGGCGGCGGCGGCGGCTTTGTGGGTCGCAGGCTCGGCTCGGCTCCCCCGGCCGTCGCGCCGCGGCCCTTTCATCTGCTCCACGTGAGGGGTTATCCCCGCCCCGGCAACGTCGTGACCCGCTCTCCCCTCCCTCCCCGCACTCGACCGCCGCGGCTGCCGGGGGGAGCGGGAAGGCGGGGCGGGCGCGGTGGGGGGCGGCCCGACGGCCGGGCACGCCCCCGATCTCGCTCCGCCCCTTCGTCCCAGTCCCGCCCCTCGCCCGCCACCGCCTGCGCTCCACCCCATTGTTCTCGCTCCGCCCACCGCCTACCTCTTGCTCCGCCCCATCGCCCTCGCTCCGCCCCCTCATCCTCGCCCCGCCCCCACGCTCTAGCTCCACCCCTTCATCCGCGCTCCGCCCCCGGCGGCAGACATTTCTCCTTACCGTAGCCAGAGTTCGGCGGGAACCCTGACAGCATCCTGCTGACAGGCGACTGCGTTCTCTCTGGAGGCCCCACGCCTCCTGGTCCGGTGCGGTAGTTAGGGTCTTGTCCTTCCCGGCTCTGCGGCCCCAATCCATAGTTCCCAGGAGCCCGCACCCGGCTCTCCACCCTCACCCCCACCTCTAGGATCGAATGGAAAAAGCCCCCGCGGGTCAGAGCCGTTTGCAGCTCAGCCGTGCCGGGACGCGTTTGGTTCTTGCCCCGGTGTCGCTAAGATAGTTACTCAACTGGGGGGCGGAGGTGGGGGCCATTTAGCCATGGAATTCTGATGGAGTCCATCTTTCTGCAGCCCAAAGATGTAACTCAAACACCCTCCAAGAGGGGTTCTGAAACTTTGAGTCTCTCCGTGTGCAGAAGGCCAGAGTATTCCAACACCATCAGTCTTTATGCACAGAATGATGGCTGCCAAATTAATGTACCAAATACGTGCTCCAGGGCCCAGGGGTCCCCAATCGTCCAGGAGATAAACTTTTCAAGTCCCCACCCCTCTTTGGAACACGCCTTTTCTGTCCTCGTCTAGTCCTATGAGAATCGAACCCTTCCTTCAAAATTGAGATTCAATTCCCACTTCCTCAGTGGACTTTTCCTTCTCTCAGCAAAATGGCTTTGTTCAGATATTCGCAAATATTTGGTTAGGATGATCTGCTTCTACTTGCTACCACACCCAAAATATTAAAAAGACAAAAAGAAAACTCAATGAGTATTGTCTTGGGTAAACAACTTACCAAGGTTACATTTTAGAATAGAAAAAATATTTTCAAAATGTGGAATAGAAAATACACTTGCAAAAATCCACGGATCTGCATTGCCACATTTGGACCACGCAGAGTTTCTGCTTAGGAGGGAGGCACCTGGGAAAGCAGAGCTCAGAGTACAGCTGCTTTGTAAGTTCCCTCAGAACCAAGCTGAACCAGTGCTGGCTGCGTCTGGGCAACATCAGTCCTGATATCTCCCCCTAGGTGGCACAGTCCAGTCATTAAGGGGGAAGTCAATTACTACAGCCCACCCATTGACACTGCAATATTTCAAATTCAAGGTCACCATCAACTGATGAACAATCAATAAAAACAATATACCCATACAATGGAATGAAGTACTGATACAGAGCTACAACATGAATGAACCTTGAGAACATTACCGTAGGTGAAAGAAGCCAGTCACAAAGGACCACATAGCATATGATTCCATTTATATGAAATGTCCAGAATAGGCAAATCTACAGAGACAGAAAGTAAATTAGTGGTTGCCAGAAACTGGAGGGAGGCAGGAATGGGTAGTGACTGCTAATGGGTTTCTTTTGGGGGTGATGAAAATGTTCTGGAATTAGATAATGCTGATGGTTGCACAACTTTGTAAATATACTAAAACCTAATGAATTATACACTGTAAAATGATGAATTTAATGGTATGTCAATTATATCTCAATACAGTTGTTAAAAAATTTCAAAGCCATTAGTGGTATTTTCATGAAAACACACACACATATACCTACACACAGGATACTGTGTAAGGCTATTCTCTGCTCTTTTGAAGGCTTAGTTCAAATCTCACACCCTCGGAACCCAGGCTGCTCTATTTAAAATGTCAGTGTGCCCCCTCTCCCCAAATCCCAATCTCCCTTGGCCTGCCCCCAGCTCTCCACCCCTGTGGCATTTATCACCTTCTAACATACTAAATGATTTGCTTACTTATTTCTGTCTCTCTTCCACACCCCACATACACACATGCCAGACAACAAACTCTATATTGGCAAGGATCTTGTCTTGATCACTGACTTAGGCCAAGGCTGCCTGGCCCAGAGTAGGCACTCGAGACATATTTGTTGCATGAATTAATGACTAAATGAATGAGTGATAAGCTCATCGTTTTGTATCCCTCCCATTTTTCAGACATTTGGGGCAGCTTGTTAACTAACAGCTGCTTAGGAGCACTGGACTTCATGGGACCAAAATAAATTCCGAATGTGGAGAAGAGCAACAGTCCTTCCCTTCAAGGACTGCAACAAAAACCTAGACAAGGGTCAAAAAAGAAACTGACTTCAATTTTTAAAGCTCTGTTTAAAGAAATACATGGTTAATAAAACACAGGCCTGCAACACAAAGGTAACACAATTCATCTCTCACCAGTTGTAAAACTGTTTAGAAACGGAGATACTTACTGAGTAATGTAATTTCACCAAAATCTGATGGGCAGTGAGGGGAGATAGGAAATAACTTCAAATAAGAGATAAGACCCATTGGCTAGGAGCAAGGACTGGATCGAGTGATAGGAATGAAGAGAAGTCAAACCCATTCATTATTTTTCATGGCACATCCCTAGTTAGGACATCCTGAGCGTAACTTATCTTGTTCTTTTCTCTACTGATCAGACGCAGCTCAGATGAAAATAACCAAGAACAGGTGCATCAGCATCAGTTAAAGCTGCCAGACCTTTGGCAAATCTCACTGACTTAGGCCAAAAACCGCACAAAGCTTTGGGAAATGTTCCACCATCAATGTTCTATTTATATGACCAAAGAGGGAAGTATAGGGATTTCAAATGCATAAACATATTCTTTAGTACCTAAAGAGACTATATCTGTGCTAAGTAAAAACAGACATGGATATTCACCGCAGCGTTGTTTCTAATAGTAAAAGACAAGAAACAACCTACATGTCCATCAATAGGGAATTAGTTAAATAATGGTATACCCACTTAACATATAATAGGACTCGTATTCAATAGCCATTTAAAAAATAAACAAGCACTCTATGAACTTCTATGTGATGATCTTCGATATATACTGCTAAGTGAAAAAAATGTTCATATGGTATGTTACAGTGGAGGGGAGTGGGTAAGATTCATGAGGGTTTGCAAACATTAACTGTGTGTGGAAGGAGACATAAGAAATGGATAAACAGTTGCCTCTGGAAAGGCATCTGGGTGACTGGGAAGCAGGGAAAGGAGGGAGACCTTTTTTTCCCTGTCTACCCATTGTACCTATTGAATTAGCTCCATGTGCATATACTACCTAGTCAAAGGTAATAAAATAAAATAGACTAGCCAGCTAAATCCGTAGCTGATAACATTCATTTTCTATATGCAAACGAATTCATTCAATAAACTTTATTGAGCACCTAATATGTGGAATAAGAATAAGGGATTGGCCGAGAGTTATGGAAGATGCTAGCATTAGGGAAATCTAACACGGGACCTCTCCGTACTACTTTTGCATCTTCTTCTTCTAATTATTTACAAATAAAAACTAAATTAAAAAAAAGAAACTGGATGAGCCAATCCCTGTGGTCAAGTAGTTCCTTCCTTTCTTCTCTCCTTCCCTCCTTCCGCAAACATTTATTACTATACAGGACACAGAAATCATAAAGGGTGACAATAAAGTACTCTTTATTTTACAAAGAAATTCTAAGAGTTTGAATCTCGTCTTGCGTCTTTAAGGTGATTCAAATTTAAGACTTGCTAGCATTCTTCCAAAGTATTTATATCTATTTCTGGAAACTTTCATTTATTGTATTAAACATCATATAATTCTCTTGAAAGGTACAATAGACGTTATACAGGCAAGTAGCGGCAGTTCTTTCAAAACTCTTAGAAGTGTCTCTTCTGCCTTTGAAGTTGTACCATCAATCTATGTCTACTTTGAGCCTTGAGGCAGAAGGCCAATCTGGGCCCCGATTCATCAGTGGTTTAAACCCTGCTTCAACCTGTCCCTGATTTGCAATGGCCACCCAACCAGGAGTCACAAACTCAAACAATGCTCCAGGGGCCATGCAGGGAATGTGACTGAGTGAGGTGGGCCAGGTGCAAGCAAAAATAACCAGCAATGAGATGGTAAATGGCAAAGGGGCCTCGGGCAGGAACACACTTGGGAGTGGTGGCCTAGGAACACATAGCCCGTCCAGAGGGCTATTACCACACATTGTTGCTCTGGGGAATGTGGGCTCAGGATTCACAGATCTTGTGATTTGTCCAAAGGAAGCAAAAAAAAAAGATATATTTTTAGTGTCTCCTGGTTTTTAAAAGTTTTTTTAAAAATTGTATTGCTGGGCGCCTGGGTGGCTCAGTCGTTAAGCATCTGCCTTCGGCTCAGGTCATGATCCCAGGGTCCTGGGATCGAGTCCCACATCAGGCTCCCTGCTCAGCGGGAAGCCTGCTTCTCCCTCTCCCACTCCCCCTGCTTGTGTTCCTGTTCTCGCTGTCTCTCTCTGTCATATAAATAAATAAAATCTTTAAAAAAAAAATTGTATTGCTGTGTGGGGCCAAATAAACACATCTATAGGCCATTTTTTGGTCAAAAAGACACATAAGAGGAGTCTGACAAAGCAGATGCTGATTAGACCAGGTCATAAAACTATCATTTGTAGATTGTGAAGGCGGAGGAAGAGGAAAAAAATTCCCAGATCTGAGAAGTATAAATACTGCACTATATAAAGGAGACAGTTGTGTGTGTGGGCAGAACCTTAGGCCACAAGAGGCACCTGTCTTCAGGATGCAATATTTAACTGAAGTGGAAATGTAATCACATGCCTACTTGACCAAGGAAGTCTGTTAGTGGATGAGGGGTCATTGGAGCTTTGAAAGATAAGAAGGGTTGCATTGATTATACCTCTATTTGAAAATAAAGAAAAAAGGATTGAGAGAAAACACTAGAAGAAAATAATGACCAGTCACTTGCTTTTGTCCAACTGTATAGGACAGGGTGGCTTAGCACAGAGGTGAGTTAGCAGGAGAGAAGAGAGAGTTTGGGTGAGAATATAGAAAGGTACACTCCATTCACACTAGGTGGAAAGTAACACCCATTTGCAGGGAGATGGTATTGAACAAGAACATCTCTTCCTATGGGTAATCACCTCTTTCTGGCTCACCTCATCTCTCCCCGGCTGTCAATCACAGAGCTCAGCTCCCCGGCATATGTGGGCGTGTGACCCTGAGTAGCCAATCAAAGTACTCCATGCCCCTAGCTACAATGATTGGCTCAGAAGTAGGCATGTGACCAAAGCCGGGCCAATCAGAGTCTTCCCTGAAGTTTGATCCATTGGAAAATGGGGGAGAGAAGGTCTGTCTTCTCCTGTGGGATCTCAAACTCCAAGGATTAGATAAATTTAAGCTGTTTGTGGCTGGTTTCCCCGACTACATGGGAAGTGCTGCTGCTGCAGAAGAGAAGTGGAGACAAGCCAAGAGGAGACAAATAAGAAGAGGGAGGACACTGGCTCCATCCTTTGAGCCCCTGGATCCACCCTTATAACAAAAGACTCCTGACAAATATAATAGTAAAGCTGACTAGTTCAATGACAGCTTCAGTGACAATAAGGAGTAGACACACACACCATAAAACCAAAGAAACTCTGAAATCGAAGCAGGTGAAGAAACCCAAATTTTGCTTAAAGCAATTGAGTCAAACATAGTTTTATCTTGAGATCTTTAGATCTTCCCCTGTTCCCACACACACACACACACACAAAATTTTGCTAATCAAGAAAAAGGAGAAAGAGTCCTAAAACACAAGATCTCAAATAGAGACATGTTCAATATATTAAGTGAATGGATGGATGAATGAATGAATAAATACTCAGACTAGAGTTCCTTATCATTTCAATATGAGAATACTTAGGAGAAATAACTCTTCTTAAAATTTTTTTAAGAGATTTTATTTATTTACTTGAGAGAGAGAGATTGAGAAACAGAGAGAGAGAGCACGAGCAGGGGGAGGGGGAGAGGGAGAAGCAGACTGCCCGCTGATCAGGGAGCCCAACTCGGGGCTGGATCCCAGGACCCTGGGATCATGACCTGAGCTGAAGGCAGACCCTTAACCAACTAAGCCACTCAAGCACCCCAGGAGAAATAACTTTTATGGAGAAAACAACAAAACTGTAATTTCCAAATACGATGTCGAATTAGTAGAGGCCTTGCATTTTAACTCCCCCCCCCCAAAAAAACCAAAAAGTGGATGAAGTCCAAATTCTTTTTTTTTTTTTTAAGATTTTATTTATTTATTTGACAGACAGCTAGAGAGAGAGCACAAGTAGGCAGAGCGGCAGACAGAGGGAGAGGGAGAAGCAGGCTCTCTGCTGAGCAGGGAGCCCGACATGGGGCTCGATCCCAGGACCCTGGGATCATGACCTGAGCTGAAGGCAGCCGCTTAACCGACTGAGCCACCCAGGTGTCCTGAAGTCCAAATTCTGATCGATTTTGCCCAACTGTCTTCTTCTTCTTTTTTTTTTTTATTCATGAGAGACAGAGCGAGAGAGAAAGGCAGAGGGAGAAGCAGGCTCCCAAGGAGCAGGGAGCCCGATGCGGGACTCGATCCCAGGACCCTGAGATCATGACCTGAGCCGAAGGCAGACGCTTAACCATCTGAGCCACCCAGGTGCCCACCCAACTGTCTTCTGAAGGAGATGCCCCAGTTCCCACTCTGTATCATCAGTTCTTTGGCATCTTTCAAACTTCATTCTCGTTATAGTGTAATTTTGGGTTATTCTTTCTTTTATTGAAGTATAGTTGACACACAGTGTTACAATAGTTTTGGGTGTACCACATAGTGATTCAACAACTCTCTGTCTTATGTCAGGCTCACAAGGGTATCTACCATCTGTCGCCATACAAGGCCATTACAATACCATCAACTAAGGGTGTCTGGGTGGCTCAGTCATTAAACGTCTGCCTTTGGCTTAGGTCATGATCTCAGGGTCCTGAGATCGAGCCCCACGTTGGGCTCCTTGCTCAGCAGGGAGTCTGCTTCTCCCTCTCCATCTGACCCTCCCCACTACTCATGCTCTGTCTCTCTCCCTGTCTCAAAAAAATAAATAAAATCTTAAATACCATCACCTATATTCCCTATGCTGTACCTTTCATCCCTGTGACTTACACATTTCATAACTAGAAGCTTGTACCTCCTACTCCCCTTCACACATTTTGGTTCCTGTTTCTTGATTTTTCTCTTCTATCTTAGATGGAAACAGGGAAGCTGCCCAGAACAAGGAAAAGATGTTAAGAGTGGAAGGGCCACTCTCATGGCTGTTCTTGGGGAGGGATTGTCAGCTCCTTGGGACATGGCTGTGGCTTCCAAAGCTTATCTCTTCTTCCACATTGCATCTGTGCCCAGTGTTTATTGTCCTAGACAGCACCTGCTTATAAATGAGAAGCTATTGGCAGCTAGAGAAACTTGTGCTGTATAATTCTTATTGATCAAGGGTTCTGGGTCTTGATTTTCTCATCTGTCATACAAACAACAACTATGTTATATAATCTCTAAGTTATCTTCCAGCAATAACCCCAAATGACACTATAACGAGAATGAAGTTTGAAAGATGCCAAAGAACTGATGATACAGAGTGGGAACTGGGGCATCTCCTTCAGAAGACAGTTGGGCAAAATTGATCAGAATTTGGACTTCAGGACACCTGGGTGGCTCAGTCGGTTAAGCGGCTGCCTTCAGCTCAGGTCATGATCCCAGGGTCCTGGGATCGAGCCCCATGTCGGGCTCCCTGCTCAGCAGAGAGCCTGCTTCTCCCTCTCCCTCTGTCTGCCGCTCTGCCTACTTGTGCTCTCTCTCTAGCTGTCTGTCAAATAAATAAATAAAATCTTTTTTTTTTTTTAAAGATTTTATTTATTTATTCATGAGAGACAGAGAGAGAGACAGAGGCAGAGGGAGAAGCAGGCTCCCCGCGGAGCAGGGAGCCCGATGCGGGACTCGATCCCAGGACCCTGGGATCATGACCCGAGCTGAAGGCAGACGCTTAACCGACTGAGCCACCCAGGCGTCCCAATAAATAAAATCTTAAAAAAAAAAAAAAGAATTTGGACTTCATCCACTTTTTGGTTTTTTTGGGGGGGGGCGTTAAATTTGTTTTCTTATTTTTTCATCCGCTCTTTTGATCAAACAAGTTCACTCATATAAACTTATTCTTCAGTTACTGTTATGCCTGCATGCAAAGATTTTTTTTTTAAAGGTTTTTTTTTTTTTTTAAGATTTTATTTATTTATTTGAGAGAGAATGAGACAGAGAGAGCATGAGAGTAGGGAGGGTCAGAGGGAGAAGCAGACTCCCCGCTGAGCAAGGAGCCCGATGCGGGACTCGATCCTGGGACTCCAGGATCATGACCTGAGCCGAAGGCAGTCGCTCAACCAACTGAGCCACCCAGGCGCCCCAAAGATTTTTTTTTTTTTTTTAGGTTTTTTTTATTTTTTTGAGAGAGAGCGAGTGAGAGAGAGAGAACATGAGCTGAGGTGGGGGACAGAGGGAGAAGCAGACTCCCCGTTGAGCAGGGAGCTGGATGGGGGACTCAATCCTGGCACTCCAGGATCATGACCTGAGCTGAAGTCAGATGCTTAACCAACTGAGCCCCCAGGTGCCCCCAAAGATTTATTTATAAGGGACCTTCATTTTAGCACTCTTCATAGAAACCAAAGAATGGAAACAGCCTGCAACCACCAACAGAGCACAAGTTATATACAAGTCATACGATAGCCTAAATTTGCTTTAAAATATACACTGGGGGAGGGAGTGTGGGTGTGTGTAAAGATGAAACAAGATTAGCCAAATGTTGATAATTACTGAAGCTGGCTGTCAGAGACATAGAACTCCGTTATACTGTTCTCTCTTTTGTATATGTTTGAAATTTTCCACGATAAAATGTTTAAACATTTAAATTATGATATGGGGTGCCTGGGTGGCTCAGTCAGTTAAGCATTTGACTCTTGATTTCAGTCAGGTCAAGATCTCAGGGTCATGAGACCAAGCCCCACACTGGGCCCCACACTGGGCGTGGAGCCTGCTTGGGATTCTCTCTCTCCCTCTCCCTCTGCCCCTCACCTGCTCACTAGTGCTCTCTCTTGAGGAAAAAGAATGAACTTCAATGACTCACAGCAATATGGAATGTACAGAAAACACTGTTATCAGAATTATGTGAGAAAAGAAAACTGGAAGTCTGGGATAGGAGAAAGACTAACTCTTTTCTCTCATGATAACAGAAATTCAACTCAAACTGCCTTAAGCAAAAAAGGGAATTCAATGATTCATACAACTGCAAGGTCCAGGGATAATTTTAGTTCCAGACATAGCTGGGTCCAAGCGCTCAACAGATGTTATCAGTTGTCTTCTCTCTCCAGCTCTTCACTTTGCTTTCCTCTGAGATGTCATTTTTCTTGTTTTCTGCACCTTGGCCCCTCTCTTCCAGGCTCATATTATCCATGAGGCCAACACTCCCAGGGAAGAGAGAGCTTCTTTCCTCTTGGCTGCAACCCAAGTCATGCGTTGGCTCTCATTGGCCAGAGTTGGTAGACACACCTCACTTAACCAATCACAATATCCAGGGGGCTGGAATATGCTGATCGACTAGACCTTGCCCCTCTGCCCTTCTCTGGAGCAGGGAACGTGATCAGCCCCTTTTAACCACACGGACAGAGATTGGCTGATGACTGGTTTCCCTTATGAAGGGCTGAATGGATGCTGGGCAGGCAGAACCCACGAAAGAAAAACAGATGCAGTAGTTGCTTTCTCCTTGTCTGGCTCCCCGCCCCTGGGCGGACAGATGCTTCTCCCCCACCCCCCGCCCCGTTCCTGTCATACCTTAAGCAGATCTCTTTTAGAATTTGGGTCACGTTGCCCAACATTCATCCATTTCTGTGTCTGTTCACTCTTATAAACCATTCAACTCCTCGAGAACAAGGACCATGCCTTTCACTTAGGTAGGAAATCCCTGGCAAAATGCCTTCCATACAGTTGGAGCACGATAAATATTTGCTAAATGAATGAATGGCTCTTGAGCCTGTGCCAAAATAAAGTCCTGACGTTCAGGGCTTTTCCTGATGGGGCCCCAAACCATCCTTCCTGCCCCTTTGTCCTTTCCATGGCCTGTAGGTGAGCAGCCACCTCGAACACGCCAGGCCTTTTCCCACCTTTAAGCCTTCATCTTGCTGTTCCCTTAGCCTGACCACCCTTCCCCAATGCCCCATGGGTTCATGATGGGGGGGGGGGCGGGATCTGGAAAGCTGGCCAATTAATTTTCTGATCACAAGACCTTGCAGTGGAGAATTCTGTAACAGAAACCCTTTAACTAGTCTGCACAGTTTCTTGACGCCACTTTGCTTAAAACTAGCCCCCACACACCCAAGACTACTCGAACAAAAGGACCCTGCCACTCTCCCTTGCTGTGCTTGGTTCTCTGGCTGAAAAAGTCAGAGCCAGGGTCCTAGTAAGTTGACAGGTGGTGCTAAAGCCGAGAGGACTGGGGAGGCTGTTTCCTACCATGTGAAATGATCGCAGCGACTCCTGTATTGAGCATTTATTATGCACCGGGCACTGGTGCCTAGGGCTTTGTGCCTGTTTCCTCCTTTGATCCCCACATGGGGACAACAGTATCCCCATTTTATACATGGGGAAGTGGAGAGGAAGTGGCTTGCCTGAGGTCACAGAAGTAATACATAATGAGGCCAGGATTGGACCCAGCTCTGATGCCAGAACCCTTGCTCTTATCCCCCAAACAGAGGGAAGAATAAAATAAGTGTCCAATAACTAGTAGAACTGGGAGACTCTGCAGTCCCAGAAAGAGAGAGACAAGGGGACAGTGGCTGCCTTCCCCGTGATGGCTTTGCTGGTCCTGCCCCCTGTTTTCTCGGAGGCCCAGCTCTGCTTACTGTCCTTAGGTTCCTAAACACACCCTGAATCCCAACAATTCATTCTCCTTTTTGCTCCATTTGTTTTCGTCCACCGCCGACAAGCTGTGTGGCTGAGCAGTTTCTCTCCCTCTCTGTGCTTGGGTTGCCCAGGTCTGAGAAATGTAGGCAATCCTCGCACTACTCAGAGGGTCGGCATGAGGATGAGGATGACGTGAGATGATCTGTGGGCCGTGGAAGGCACAGTGACAGGCCGGTGGACGCTCGTGATGGCTGTGAACTCTGGTTCCCCCCGCTCTGAGCCGAGGGCAGGTTCTGACTGTCTTTTACATCTGTGCTTACAGCGCCTGGCATTGGGACTCGCTCGCTCAGGAAATACTTGCATTGGCCTAGGGGAACCACTCCTGATAAGCGGGCCTTCTTACCTTCCATGAGGCTCCTGGTGCTGGAGATAGGGCCTACACTCCTGTTTGTTTCTTCAGTGAGTTAATAATTTACCTCCAGTGTTTAATTTTGTTTAAACAGACATGACCCCATTGGTGCTCCAGGCTCTGTTCCTGCCAAAGTAGCCCAGGGATCAAAGAAGCCCAAAGACACAGAGAGTCCTTCCACTGCCCTGTCCCAGAACTGTCCTTTAGCCTGCTGGCACCTACCCCTGCCTCGTTGCCCCCTTGACCTTACCACCCCCCCCCACCCCGCTTTTAGTCATGCTCTGGTTAGCTTCTCTCTGCGGTTATTCTACCTGTCTTTGGTCCACTGCCATGGCTGACGTGTTGGCTCTCTCAGTGCCCAGTGCTCCTTGGGCCTCGCCGGGGTCCCTACTGCCTCTCTCCTCTGTAAGTGAGGTATCTCAAGGTGTCTGGAGTGGATTCATTCATTCTATTGAGGACTGGCAGCCAAGGGTCCTTCCAGTGTGGCCCTGTCGTTTACATTTATGGCTCCCATCTCCCTTCCTAGACCTAGGGGAGTGGACTGGCCTCTTGGCCGAATGGGGACAGGCTTCATCCCACCAGCCACCTCATCTTCTCTGGCCCTCCAATCGAGGCTCCCTGTCCATCAGCTTTTCAGGCTCCGTCCTCCAGCTTCCTGCCTGTATTAGTGTCCTAGGGCTGCTATCACAGACTGCCGCAAATTTGGTGGCTTCCAGTGGCAGCAGTATACTCTCTCACAGTTCCAGGAACCAGAAATCTGAAATCAGGGGGTCACCAGGACCACGCACCCTCCCAAGACTCCAGGGGAGGATCCTTCCTTGACTCTCCTAGCTTCTGGTGGCTTCCAGAGTTCCCTGGCTTGCAGCTGCATCCCTCCAGTCTCTGCCTCCATCTTCACACAGCCTTTTCTTCTCTCTGTATGTCTTTTCATCCTTGGTCTCTTATAAGGACACTTGTCATTGGATTTAGGGTCGCCCCAGGTAACTCAGGATGATCTCATCTTGAGATCCTTATCTTAGTTACCTTTGCAAAAACCCTTTTTCCAAATAAGGTCACATTTATAAAAATCCCAGGAGAGGGGCGCCTGGGTGGCTCAGTCGGTTAAGCGGCTGCCTTCGGCTCAGGTCATGATCCCAGGGTCCTGGAATCGAGCCCCACATCAGGCTCCCTGCTCCGTGGGAGGCCTGCTTCTCCCTCTCCCTCTCCCCCTGCTTGTGTTCCCGCTCTTGCTGTCTCTCTCTCTGTCAAATAAATAAATAAAATCTTAAAAAAAAAAAATCCCAGGAGAGAGCACAGGCAATCATTTCTCTGACATCAGCTGTAACGACATTTTTCTAGATATGTCTCCTGACGCAAGGGAAACAAAAGCAAAAACAAACTATTGGAATTATATCAAAATTAAAATCTTCTGTACAGCAAAGGAAACAATCAGCAAAACTAAAAGACAACCTACCGGGCGCCTGGGTGGCTCAGTTGGTTAAGCAACTGCCTTCAGCTCAGGTCATGATCCTGGAGTCCCGGGATCGAGTCCCGCATCGGGCTCCCTGCTCAGCGGGGAGTCTGCTTCTCCCTCTGACCCTCCCCCCTCTCATGTGCTCTCTCTCATTCTCTCTCTCTCAAATAAATAAATAAATAAATAAATAAATCTTAAAAAAAAAAAGACAACCTACCAAATGGGAGAAGATATTTGCAAATGACATATCTGATAAAGGATTAGTATCCAAAATATATAAGGAACTTATACAACTCAATACCAAAAAACCCCAAATAATCTGATTAAAATGGGCAGAAGACATGAATAAACATTTCTCCAAAGATGTCTAAATGGCCAACAGACACATGAAAAGATGCTCAACATCACTCATCATCAAGAAAAGGCAAATCAAAACTACAATGAGACATCACCTCATACTGTCAGAATGGCTAAAATAAAAAATGCAAGAAACAACAAATGTTGGCAAAGATATGGAAAAAAAGGAACCCTCATGCAGTGTTGGTGGGAATGCAAACTGGTGCAGTCACTTCAGAAAACAGTGTGGAGGTTCCTCAAAAAGTTGAAAATAGAGCTACCCTATGACCCAGTAATCACACTACTGGGTATTTACCCAAAGAATATGAAAACACTAATTCAAAAGGATATATGCACCCCTACATTTATTGCAGCATTATCTACAATAGCCAAATTATGGAAGTAACCCAAGTGTTCATCAATAAACAACGGATAAAGAAGATGTGGAATATAGATACAATGGGATATTACTCAGCCATTAAAAAGAATGAAGTCTTGCCATTTGCAACAACGTGGATGGATCTAGAGAGTATAAAGCTAAGTGAAATAAGTCAGTCAGAGAAAGACAAATACTATATGATTGCACTCATGTGGAATTTAAGAAACAAAAACAAATGAACAAAGGAAAAAAAAGAGACAAACCAAAACACAGACTCCTAACTATCAAGAACAAACAGATGGTTACCAAAAGGGAGGAGGATAGGGGGATGGGTGAAACAGGTGAAGGGGAGTTAAGAGCACACTTAACTTTTTTTTTTTAAGAGTACATTTATCTTGGGAAGCCTGGGTGGCTCAGTCGGTTAAGCATCTGCCTTCGGCTCAGGTCATGATCTTGGGGTCCTGGGATCAAGTCCTACATCAGGCTCCTTGCTCAGAGGAGAGCCTGTTTCTCCCTCTGCCTGCTCTGTCTGCTACCCCCCCTGCTTGTGCTCTCTCTCTCTCTGACAAATAAATGAATAAAATCTTAAAAAAAAAAAAAAGTACACTTACCTTGATGAGCACTGACTAATGTATGGAATTGCTCAATCACTATATTGTCCACCTGAAACTAATATAACACTGTATGTTAATTATGCTGGAATTAAAATAAAATTTTAAAAAATAAGATCACATTTATAGATTCCAGGTGGATAGATCTTTGGAGGAGCTACTATTCAACCCAACACAACTAGGACTAACTGAGACCAGAAGACTACAGACATGCCAGGTAGGAAGAACAAAACCAGTAGAGGCTGGAGGTCATAGAGCCTGGCGGGTGTGGTCAGCACGCAGGAGAATGATGGGAGGGAGTTTGTACAATACTCAGTAGACTGAGGCAAGAAGACTGGAGCTTCTCCTTGTGGCCCTGGAAAGCCATGGGAGAGTTTTAAGGAGGGGGATGACATTAGTCATTTGTCACTGGTTGCTGAACATCTGGTGAACAGACCACTTGTTATCCAAATAGGGGAAAGAGGGAGATCCCTGTATCACCACATACCCACAAATCAATTCCAAGGATGTCAAATTCCTCAACCTGAAAAGCAAAACTTCAAAAGGTTTTGAAGAAAATAAAAGCGAAAATTGTTTTGACTTCGGAGTAGGAAAAGATTTCTTAAACAAGTCACACCATAAAGGGAAAAAAAGACAAATCAAACTTTAAATCTTCTGTTACAAAAAAGGGGGGCGGTGCCTGGGTGGCTCAGTCGGTTAAGCATCCAACTCTTGATTTCAGCTCAGCTCATGATCTTGGGGTCGTGGGATCAAGCCCGGTGTCAGACTCCATGTTCGATGGGGAGTCTGCTTGAGATTCTCTCTCCCTCTCCTTCTCCCTCTGCCCCACCCCCACTCACACATGTGTGCATGCGCGTGCTCGTTTTAAAAATAAATAAATACATCTTAAAAAAAAAGATACCGGGGTACCTGACTGGCTCAGTCAGTAGAGCATGTGACTCTTGATCTCAGGGTTGTAAGTTTGAGCCCCACACTGGGTGTAGGGATTACTTAAAAATAAAATCTTCAAAAAAAGAAAAAGACACCATTTTAAGAAGGGAACATGAGCCACAGGTGGGAAGAAGATTCTTGCAATGTGGAATCAACAAAAGATCAGTAGCAGGAATGCATAAAGAGCATCTATAAATAAATAGGATAAAGATAAACCTGATAGAAAAGTGGGTGAAACATAAGTTGGTAAGCCATAGAACAGGCGACCTGAACAATCAATAAATGTGTGGAGAAACTCACAAACAGGGAGGAGGGAGTTAAAACCACAGTGAGATGTGGCACCTGGGTGGCTCAGCAGATTGGGCATCTGCCTTTGGCTCAGGTCATGGTCCCAATGTCCTGGGATCAAGCCCCACATCAGGCTTCCTGCTCAGCGGGGAGTCTGCTTCTCCCTCTCCCTTTGCCCCACCTCCCCTACTCATGCTCGCTCTCTCTCAAATGAATATTTTTTAAAATCTTAAAAAAAAAAAAGACACTACAGCAAAGTGGCACACTTCTGAATCTAAGCTAGTTATCACCAGTATTTGCTTAATAAATATTTTAATTTAAAAGCTTAACTCTTTTTTTTCTTAAGATTTTTAAAGTTATCTCTACACCCAATGTGGAGCTTGAAATTACAACCCCGTGTCCAAGAGTTGCATGCTCCACCAACTGAACCAGTCAGGTGCCCCTAAAAAATTAATCCTTGAAAGTAAAGTTTCTGGGTCCTTGTCATGCCCATTATTTAATAAACTTTTTATTGAAGGTTAATATACTTGCCAAGAAGTGCAAAAATCCTGAACGCACAGCTTGATTTCAAGTTTTACAAAATGAACACATCTGTGTAACCTGCTACTAAATCAAGAAATAGAACATTATCCTGCCCCCGCCCCAGCAGCCCCCTTAATACCTATGCCCTACCTTACCTTCCCCCAGGAGTAACCAGCATTCTGCCTTTGCCACCCCAAATGACTTCTGTCTGTTTTTCAACTTAATACAAAAGGAATTAGATGGTATATAGTCTTTGAGGTGGCATTTTTTTAAGTAATCTCTACACGCGACATGGGGCTCAAACTCATGACCCTGAGATCAAGAGTCACATGCTCTACCAACTGAGCCAGCCAGGCACCCAAGATGGCGCTTTTTTTTTCTTTTTTTAAGATTTTACTTATTTACTTGAGAGAAGGGGGAGAGAGAGAGAGAGAGAGAGAGAGAGAGCAAGCATGAATGGGGAGGGGACAATGGGAGAGTGGGAGGGACAGGCAGACTCCCCACCGTGCAGGGAGCCTGATCCTAGGACCCCGAGATCATGACCTGAGCTGAAGGCGGAGGCTTAACTGACTGAGCCACCCAGGCGCCCCCAAGATGGCACTTTTAATTCAACATTATGGGAACGTCTGGTTGGCTCAGTCAATAAAGCATGTGACTCTTGATCTCTGGGTTGTAAGTTCGAGCCCCATGCATGTTTTTTGTTTTTTGTTTTTTTAATTTTTTTATTCTTATGTTAATCCCCATACATTACATCATTAGTTTTAGATGAAGTGTTCCATGATTCATTGTTTGTGCATAACACCCAGTGCTCCATGCAGAATGTGCCCGCCTCAATACCCATCATCAGGCTAACCCATCCTCCCACCCCCCATGCATGTTTTTAAGGATTTTGATTCATATTGCCTCCGGGAAGTTGCCCTAATGTGTACATTCCTGCTAGCAATGCATAAGAGCTCCAAAATCTTGTGTTACTTAACTGAGTGCAAGATGATAAAAATGTCCCCAGATGGTCCCTATAAAATTCCATATCATGTATCTTACATTGCCCTTTGCAATGTACTTTTAGCTATATGATCTCATTTGACCCTCCTAACCTTAGATAGGTAGATCGGGTATAATTACCCCATTTTACAAGTGGGAGGACTGAGGTTCTGTGATGTTTAGTAACTCAGCTTGTAAGGGTGAGGCCAAGAACAGAACCCAAGTCTGACTTCTAGTCCAGTAAAACGCTGAAGAGGACACATTTTCTTGCACCTATTTTTTTTTTAAGATTTTATTTATTTATTTATTTATTTATTTGAGAGAAAGAGAAAGAGTGGTGAGGGAGGGGCAGAGGGAGAGAGAGAGAGAAGCAGACTCCCTCCTGAGCAAGGAGCCAGATTCCGGACTCTATTCCAGGACCTGGAAATCATTACCTGAGCCGAAGGCAGACGCTTAACCATCTGAGCCACCCAGGCGCCCCCATCTTGCACCCGTTTTTAAGTGGATATGGCTCCATCATAGAATGGAGACATCTTCCAGGAATGAAGCCCAAATTAGTTCCAAATTTACTTGGAAGAACCGGATCTTTGTGCCTAAATGTAACACATTCTGCACCTGGATTTGAAAATTCCAAGCAAAGTTCTGAAGGTCAAGCGCAAAGCAATGATGAATACATGCTCTCCTACCTCTTTTTTTTTTTTTCCCTACCTCTTAATTGCTTTGGAACATGCCGACCAACCTCTCCACATAAGTAAAGGCTTTTTGCTAAGTCAGTGGGCTAAAGCATCACATTCTTCAACCCTTGCAAAGCATTATAATCACGTAAAGCAAAAAACTCTCGTGTCTCCACCCAGCGTACAAAGTCATTGAAATTTTGACCCAACCAACCCAGAACCAGCCTAAGTTGGTCAATGAAGAGAGGTCTGTGCTATTAAAACCCCCTTATCATAAAATGCTGGCACCGGAAGGACCTTTAGAAATAATTTAAGGTCAACAGAGAGGGCAAAAACATTTCACCTCACAGGCCAACTCCTACTGGATGTAGTGTTGAAAAAAAATTCTGGGGGCGCCTGGGTGGCTCAGTGAGTTAAGCATCTGCCTTCGGCTTGGGTCATGATCCCTGGGTCCTGGGATCGAGCCCCATACCTGCCAGACACAGGAGGTGGTGGGAAGGCATACAGGAAATGCATTTTCTATGTATAGGTCTCTTCTTCTCCTTTAACACGTAGAAACTGACAGGAGGGGAAGCCACCTGCCCAAGGTCACACCATGTGTCACTGGACGAGCTGGGACTTCGCTACAGGTGTCCTAGCGTTCAGACTCTATGCAGTAGAATTTCCCACCACATGGGGGGTTCTCGTCCAAACATCATAGCAAGACAGTATTACTCAACCATTCTCTTTTCCAAGGAAAATCTCAATCTATATCTCAGTTTTCCTCCTTCTGGGTGTCTATTTGCCATTCACAGACAATTTATTACTTGAAGGCCATCTCTCCAACACATTCATGATCCATGACAGATAGAAAAGTGATGGATCCAAGATTTCATGGGTGATCCAGCTCTGTTCCCTTTGATGGAAGACTGAGTCTCTGACCAGCCATAGAAGGCTTAGATTTGCGGGCTTAGGGTTTCAGAAGAGGTCAGGGAACCAAAGCAGAGAGGAATCAGTTTTCTGCATCAACCCCTTTATCAAATAGCAGGAACTGTAATAGCAGACAGAATGCGTGCCAATGCTCTGGTTGGATTGCCCCCTGGTGGCAGAAACAAAAACAGCACACTAGGGGAGTTGTGACATTTTCCAGCTGCAAAGTGATCTCAGAGATCTTAATTCAATCAAAACCCTTTATTTCAAGTTCTTATAAGGACACTAATCCTAACCGATTAGTAAGGAAGTTGAGGAAGGAAAGGGAATTGCCAGAACATATGGCAATGTAGTGGTGACGTCAAAACTAGAACGAAGTCCTAAATTTTATCTCCTGTATTCAGACCACTTAGCAGAATGATAAATTAAGAAATAATTTTCTTAAAAGAAGTAATGACCCCGGGGTGCCTGAGTGACTCGGTCGGTTAAGCGTCTGCCTTTGGCTCAAGTCATGATCCCAGGGTCCTGGGATTAAGCCCCACATCAGGCTCCCTCCTCAGTGGAGAGCCTGCTTCTCCCTCTCCCTCTGCTGCTCCCCCAGCTTGTGCTCTTGCTCTCTCTCTCTCTGTGTCAAATAAATAAATAAATCTTTTTTTAAAAAAAGAAATAATGACCCAACATAGTACATGCTATAAAATACACAGCAAGGGGCACCTGGGTGGCTCAGTCGGTTAAGCATCTGCCTTCGGCTCAGGTCATGGTCCCAGGGTCCTGGGATCGAGCCCCGTATCAGGCTCCCTGCTCCGCGGGAAGCCTACTTCTCCCTCTCCCACTTCCCCTGCTTGTGTTCCCTCTCTTGCTGTGTCTCTCTCTGTCAAATAAATAAAATCTTTAAAAAACACACATACACACACAGCAAAAGGCACATAACAAGTCTTTCTTCTAGAATGTAAATTATTTGAAGGCAGAAACTTTGGCTGATATGCTGAGTACCCGGAGGCTTAAGAAGGCATAATGACCATGGTGTCCCTTATCACTTATATTCCCATGTGCCAGACCCTGGGCTTAGTAGCACTTGGCAGCTATGACCACAAGCCCATTCTCCTTCTTGCATTCATTCAACAAACACTCATGGAGCTCCTCCTCCTTGCTGGACACTGTTATTGGTGCTGGGGATGCCAAAGTAGCCAAAACAGAATCTCTACCCTCAGGGAGACTAGATTCCAAATGAGGGGAGATGAATGTTAAACAAGTCAATAACCAAATATGTTGGTGTCATGGACTGTTTGCGTCCCCCGCCCCATCCCACCCCAAATCCATACGTTGAAGCCCAAAGCCCCAGTGTGAGGTGCTTGGAGATAGGGCTTATAAGGGATTAATTAAGGTTAAATGAGGTCATAAAGGTGGGGCCCTAATCTGATAGGATTAGTATCCTTATAAGAAGAGACACCATCGAGCACTCACTTGCACTCTCTGTCCCCAAGTGCCCAAAGAGGTCATGTGAGTCCACAGTCAGAGAGAGTTCTCACCAGAAATCACATCAGCCAGAACCTTGATCTTGGACTTCCCAGTCTTCAGAACTGTGAGAAAGTAGCTCTGGGGCGCCTGGGTGGCTCAGTCGTTAAGCGTCTGCCTTCGGCTCGGGTCATGATTCCAGGTCCTGGGATCGAGCCCCGCATCAGGCTCTCTGCTCCACGGGAAGCCTGCTTCTCCCTCTCCCACTCCCCCTGCTTGTGTTCCCTCTCTCGCTGTGTCTCTCTCTCTGTCAAATAAATAAATAAAATCTTAAAAAAAAAAAAAAAGAAAGTAGCTCTCTCTTGTGTAAGCCTCTTCGTGTATGGCATTGTGCATGGCAACCCAAGCTAACAAGACAACTGAGTAGTCATAATTACTATGAAGAGAAATAAGGCAGGGCTGGGGCATCAGGATAGTGGGAGGGGATACGGTATTTCCACTAAAGTGTTGCAGAAAACGTGCCAGGTTACAGCTCGAGGAATTTTACTTATATCATACTCACGTAACATCCATTCAGATCAAGATCTGAAACATTTCCAGCATGCTCCTTCGTGCCCTGCCCCCCCATCAGTTCTCACCTAAGGGTAGCCATTATTCTGACGTCCATCAGTACAGATGAATTTGATCTGTTTCTGAGCTTTATAGTAGTGGAATCTGATAACATGTTGATGGACATTTGGGCTGTTTCCAGTTTGAGGCTATTAT
Source organism: Neomonachus schauinslandi (assembly GCF_002201575.2). Lineage (NCBI taxonomy): Eukaryota > Metazoa > Chordata > Mammalia > Carnivora > Phocidae > Neomonachus > Neomonachus schauinslandi. Next base: position 70,841,081 of record NC_058416.1, read on the forward strand.
GAAGAAAGCTGCAGAGAACATTCTTGAACATGTCCTTTGGTAGACATAACATTCACTTCTGTTGGGTATATGCCCAGGAGTGGAATTGCTGGGTCACAGAGTATACATATATTTAGATTTAGTAACTACTGCCAAATATGTTTCCTAAGTGGTGGTATCGATATAATAAGAGAATTCTGGTTGTTCCTCATCAACGCTTTGTAAGTCAGTCTTTTGAGTTTTGGCCATTCTGGTTGAGTATGTCATGGTATCCTATCTATCTATCTATCTATTTATTTATTTATTTAAGATTTTTATTTTATTTTATTTTGACAGAGAGAGACACAGCGAGAGAGGGAACACAAGCAGGGGGAGTGGAGGAGGGAGAAGCAGGCTTCCCACGGAGCAGGGAGCCCGATGTGGGGCTCGATCCCAGGCCCCTGGGATCATGACCTGAGCCGAAGGCAGACGCTTAACGACTGAGCCACCCAGGTGCCCCAGAATCACTTTTGTTATGAATCTGGTGACCATCAACATGGGGGTCTGGATCCTGTGTTCCATGTGTTGGTATGTTTGCCCACCTTACCCCAGTACCACATTGTCTAATTTGCTGTAGCTTTTCAGAAAGTCTCAAAATCTGGTAGTGTCTGTCTTAGAGCTTTGTTCTTCTTTGATATTACATTGGCTATTCTGGGTCTTTTGCATCTCCACATAAATTTTAGGATCAGTTTGCCATTTCACACACACACACACCCCCCACCCTGCTGGGATTTTGATTGGGATTATGTTGACCCTATAGATCAATTCGGGGAGAACTGGCAGAGAGGCAAGAGGCCATCTGCAATCTTTCTTTCAGGGAAGCAGGGAAAGACCCTGCTCCGTCAGGTTCAAGTTCCTCCCCACGTGCCCCTCTCCGTTTTCCTTCATCTGTAAGATTCCATTAATGCTACCTTTTCCCAGAAATACTGGTTTCCTCCTCTGAACTCCGACAGAAAGCTCTTCACATCGTGTTACTATATCTCGACACAGTTCTACATTGTATTAAAGTCTCTTGGTTACCTGGTGGTCTGGAAGCCTCTAGAGAACAGGGAACCATATCACTCCTTTGAAAGTGGGTAGGGGAAGCAGCATAATAAAATGGGAAAGGTGTAGACTACCATATTCCAATAGAACTTCTGTGATGATGGAAATGGGCTATATTTCCACTGTCCAATACTGTGGCCAGTAGCCAGGGATGGCCACTGAGTGCTTGAAATGTGGCCCGTGTGACTGAAGAACTGAATTTTTAATTTTCTTTAATTGTAATTAATTAAATTTCAATAGCCACGTATGGTTGGTGGCTACCCCCCTGGACAGCACGGGAATAGATTTTGGAGGAAGGCAATTGGCTCCCAGGTCTGCCACTCATAAGCTGTCCCTAAGCCCTATCTATTCTACTTCCAAAGGTGTGTCAGATCCATTGCCCCCTCCCCATCCCCCTGCCACTCTTGCCTAGATCACTCAAGGCCCCAGCCTGGCTCAGAGGGTTCTTCAGCTGCCAAACTAACCTTTTGAATCAAAAATCTGATGCTGTCCCTTCTCTACTGAAAATGCTTTAGTGCCCCCCACTGGCTAGAACTGCTTCTCAAACCTGGAGCTAATGACGTATTTTGGGGGGGGAGGGCTCCCTGAGTTCTCTCTATTTATTTATTTTTTTTAAATTTCAAACCACAGAGAAGTGAAAAGAACAGTATATATAGTTTTCACTTAGCACTGCAAATTATTGGGGCACCTGGGTGGGTCATTCGGTTAAGTGTCTGCCTTTGGCTCAAGTCATGATCCCAGGGTCCTGGGTTGGAGCCCCACATCAGGCTCCCTGCTCAGCAGGGAGTCTGCTTCTCCCTCTCCCTCTACCTGCCTGTCTGCCTACTTGTGATCTCTCTATCTCTCTGTCAAATAAATAAATAAAATCTTAAAAAAAAAAAAACAGGAGATCATTAAAAAAAATAATTGGAAATTATTAACCTTTTGCCCTATCTCTCTCTCTCTTTTTTAATTTAAATTTGAGTTAGTTAACATAGAGTGTATTATTAGTTTTCAGGGTTGTCCTATCTTTCTGTTTCACTTTTGCTGAGCCATTTAAAAGTAAGTGGCCAATATGAAAACATTTTACTCCTGTTTACTTAAAAATACATCTCTTAGGAAAAAGGATGTTTTCTTACATAACTACATTACCATGTCTAAGAGCATTTTAAGCATGTTTAAGAGTTTTGTTTTAATAATGTAAACAACTTAATGTAAACACATTCTGGATCATCCAAATGATATATATATTATCTATATATTACAGTATCACCACTCAAAGTTGGTGCCTGAATTAGTCAGGATAGGCTAGATTATGCCTCAGTAACAAACAGCTCCCAAACTCAGTGTCTTGTAACGATCAAAGTTTACCGCTATCTCATGCTATCCTTTATATGTTGGCTGATGCTTTGCTCCATGTCATTTGCCTCCAAATGCCAGGATGGTACCAAAGTAGCCCCTATTTGTTTTTTTGTTTGTTTGTTTGTTTTTTATTTCTTTATTTGACAGAGAGAGAGCACAAGCAGGGGGAGAGGCAGAGGCAGAGGGAGAAGCAGACTCCCAGCTGAGCAGGGAGCCCGACATGGGGCTCGATCCCAGGACCCTGGAATCATGACCCGAGCCAAAGGCAGCCGCTTAACCGACTGAGCCACCCAGGCGCCCCCAAAGTAGCCCCTATTTGGAATACTGACTACCATGACAGAGGGAAATAGTTCTAAAAGATCTCACACCAGCCCTTGAATGCTCTGGCCCAGCTCACAACTCTGAGCCCATGGGTGCTCAGAAGACAGAGAGGCAGAAATTTTAATAAGCATCACAGTGCCCAAGTTTTTGTTGGTGTTTGTGATCATCATGGAGAGGAGATAGCCCTACTTTAATTGTCACGGGCTAATTACAAAAGAATAAAGTTGGACTTGATGCTTAACATTTATATTTGCATCAAGTGAAGTCTGGTGCCATCCCAGCATGGTGTATAGTGGAGCGTTCCAGAGACTCCCTTCCCCTCCTCTCTCTCTCTTTCCCTTCTAGCACTGATACTACCATGAATACAAGCACATCGTGCTCAGCATTTTACACAGATTATTTCATTTCCGTCTCCCTGTGAGATAGGTATTATCACCACCATTTTACTCTTGAGAAACTGTGGTTCAGAGATGTGAAGTTATTTGCCCAAAGTACACAGCTGGTAAGTGGTAGACCCCGTGGTCTACCACAGCAGGTGACTCCAGAGCCCACACTACTAAGACCAGATGTTGTAAATATTCACATGGAGAAAAGTTGTGGGCAAACAGAGCTAGCCTGACCCAAGTCCTATAAGTAAGGCAAACTCAAAGAACTGGGCCATTGCATTCAGTATCCTCTCCTTGTTTTGAGTGGTAATTAGTTTCAGCAAAACAACATCACCTGTCACATTAAATTGTGGACAACTGCAATTTTTATTTGTAAATACGGTTTTATGGTTCTGTAAGGAGTTTGTATCTAGCGTTATGCTTCCACATTACAATAAAAGTACTTTCAGTGAATACTGTGGTGGAGAGAGGGTCAGGGAGAAAGAAGGTTTTTTTTTTTTTCCCTCCTTTAGAAAGGTCCACTTGCACATTATTCAGGTTCAAGGAAAAGCCTCTGGGATAAAGCCCAAGTTCCTAAGCAAGGCTTCACAGAGTCTTTGTGATCTTGCCCCTGTACACATCTCCAGCCTCATCACCTCTATATTTCCTTCTCTCCAGTCTTCTAAACCACTTGTAGCTAGCTCTCCACCTTTCTTTCTCAAGCCTTGTAAAAGTCAGGAATCAGCTTGGCTCCATATAACAGAAAACCTAGCTTACAATGGCTTAACCAAATAGGGGTCTTATTCCTCTCATGTAATAAGAAGTCCAGAGGTGGGCAGCCTAGCCCTTGTAACGGTGGGTTCTTGATGCCAGCAGAAACCCCCCGCTCCATCTATTATTCCTCATCCCCAGTGTGTGGGCTGTCAGCCTCAGGCTCATCCCCTCATGGTGCTCCATCTCCAGCACCTCCTCTACATTCCAGGCAAGGGCAAGGGCAAAGAGCAAAAGACATGCCAGCCAAGTCTACCCTCTTTTTAAAAAATGTATCCAGGGGCGCCTAGGTGGCTCAGTTGTTAAGTGTCTGCCTTCGGCTCAGGTCATGATCCCAGGGTCCTGGGATCGAGCCCTACATTGGGCTCCCTGCTCCGCGGGAAGCCTGCTTCTCCCTCTCCCACTCCCCCTGCTTGTGTTCCTTCCCTCGCAGTGTCTCTGTCAAATGAATAACTAAAATTAAAAAATAAAATAAAATAAAAATTAAAAAATGTATCCAAAACCCCTCTTAGCATCATCTGTTCACATCTCATTGGCAAGATCTCTGTGATCTCTATCCCATGGCCCCTAAAAGTTCACTTACCTGCTGGTGGTGACCAGACATTTCTCTGGTGAAGTTGAGTGAATTAATAGGATTGCCACATCCTGGACAATGCCTGCTTCCACCACAAAAACTTCTGAAAATACAAATGTATCAGCTCATCTTCTCCAAGAACGAGACACCAGGATGGGATTAGATGGGCAAGAGATTTATGGGAGAAACACCTGTAGACAGTAAAGGGCCAGGACAAGAGAAGGCAGGGAGAGCCTTTAGACCCTGATACAGGTCTCACACCTGCGAAAGGAGGGTAAGGAAGGAGGATTGGATAAGAAGAGTCTCAGATGACTATCCAGTTTGGGTAAAGTTTCAGCCAGGCCAACGAGGAGCCAAAGTTGTGTGTTGTAAGGATCCCACGTCTCCTAGGAATGGGCAGCAGTACCCACACTCTGCTCGGTCATCAGCTGAGAAGCCTTGGTGCAAAAGCAAACGCAGGGTGATTCAGAGGGGCAGTACCTGGGTCTGCCAGTCAACCATGCTCCCCCGGCAGAGGATCTAAGTGATGCACTTTCATGACCCCCATACAACATATTAGATTTTTGGATAAAAGGACCTCTAAAAAGCCACCCCTCACAATACCAACAGAAATAGGTCTGAAGTTCAAACACACATCCTGAATGTCCCGTGCTCTTCTCCCCCTCCACCTATTCCCCAGGATGGAAGAGGGAGTCACAATCATTGAGGGTCAAGTATCTGTCGGGATTGTTTTGTGTGCTTTTTGATCCCCATGTAGTCATTGAAGCAGGTATTGCCTCACTTACAGTAGGGTGGCCAAGCCTAGATGCCTAGGGGCAAGAATAAGCCAGTATCTGGGGTTTAGAGTTTCTGGGGTGGGAAATGGGTTCTTCCAAGACTTACATACTAAGGAATTGCATACGCACAGAAATGGGGGTGGTCCATATGCTGGGCAGGGGGAAAAAGGAAAGAAAGAGAAATGTCCCCTCTACTTTTTCTGATCTGGACCCTTCTGATCTGGGCAGTGCTGCAAGTCTCTCCTTATGCCCCCCAAGAGAACTGGTCCATGTCCTTATTGTGGCCTCAGTCTTATCAGTGATGATTGCTTAGATTTATCTTCCTCTGTTTTAACTCCTCAGTTATGTGCATAGGGTCCTTGTCATTGCTCATTCTTTTGGCTCGGTGAGCACTGGAGATTCTGTGGTAAAGGAGATGGATACTATCCCTGCCCTACCCAAGCTTCTGGTCTGGTGGGGAAGACGACAGTAAGACAGGAAAGATGCAGAAATGGGGAGTAGAGCATCCCATGGGAGGGCACAGCAGGGGAATAAAACTGGGGCTGGGGGTAGAGGAATTATTTTAAAGCCCATGCTAGCTTTATAGCTATTGTAGCCGATGATAGCTATTGTTTTGAATGCCTGGCATGCTCTCCCCTGTCAGCTTGCCCTTTCCCACCTCCTGTGGTCCAGGCAAAGCTCTCATTCACAATGCTCTGTCCCTCTGCCACCACCACCCAACTGAGCACTGAGCATGTGGATCTAGGCTGGCCCATCAGAACACCCATCCCCATAGCCACAGGGATTGGTTTAGGCCTGGGTATGGGAACCCAAGAGGGCCAGAGTCTTCCCTGAGCTGGGAGACAGGGACTTCTCTTCCTCTAAGATCATAAGTCATAAGGACAATATGGACTGGATCTGCTTGCCATTTTCCCAGACCACAGGGAAAAAGCCCTCTATGAATAGGCAAGAACGAGGCCAATGCACATAGAGAAGTAAATAAGGATGGGGTCAGCCATGGTGATATCTTTCAAGGGCCTGGAACCATTCCTGCCTGAAGTCCATGTCTAGAGTTTTAGTTAATGTGCATCACTAATGTTTTTTTTCCTTGTTTGTTTTTGTTTGTTTGTTTGTCTAAGCTAGCTTATGTAGAGTTCTGTCACTTGTTAACAGAATCATCCAGACTGATACATTGAGCCTTTCATCCTGAATTTTTGCTGCTTAGCCCAAAGTAAGGGATCCATAAATACTTGTTAGATGGATAGAGGTTGTAGGTAGAGGTTGATATTTTTCTTCCTCCATCCTGCTTTTCACCTTTTGAAGCCTAGTAATTGAAATGCTCTGTGAAGGGGCACCTGGGTGGCTCAGTCAGTTAAGTGTCTGCCTTCGGCTCGGGTCATGATCTGGGGGTCCTGGGATCAAGCCCTACATTGGGCTCCTCACTCAGCAGGGAGTCTGCTCAAGGATTCTGTCTCTCCCTCTCCCTCTGCCCCTCACTGCTTATGCTCTCTCTCTCTCAAATAAATAAAATCTTAAAAAAAAAAAAAAGAGGGGCACCCGGGTGGCTCAGTTGGTTAAGCGTCTGCCTTCAGCTCAGGTCATGATTCTAGGGTCCTGAGATCAAGTCCCACATCAGGCTCCTTGCTCAGGAGGAGTCTGCTTCTCCTTCTGCCTGCCGCTCCCCCCCTGCTTCTGCTCTCTGACAAATAAATAAAAAAAAACAAAAAAAATAAAAAAAAAAAAAAAAGGAAAAAAGTGTAACAAAATAGAAAATTAAAACATTAATTTAAAAAAAAAAGAATAAATAAATAAATATTTAAAAAAAGAAATGCTCTGTGGATAATTCCTGAATTCACTTTATTTTTTAAAAACACTTTATTACTTCTTTACTTTTGTTTCTAGCTTTACTGAGATATAACTGACATACAACATTGTGTAAGTTTAAGGTGTACATGTTGATTTGATACATACTTCATTTTTGATGTCTGAAAAATGCAGCCATACAACTATGGCTTTGTGGCAGCTTACAAGGGCATTTTCGTTAGGCACAGAGGGATCACCTTTAGTAACAAGTGAATTGGCTTTGCCCTAAAAAAAAATTAAAAGATCCAAAATGTAGCCCCAAGATCTCTAACAATAAAGAGTACCATGACTGAGCACCTTTTGAGTCCAGATCTTGGTTTCTAATACCGTTTTCCCAGAAGGAACCAGAGCCCCTTGGAGAAGGAACTGATTCTAGGACTGGAACAGGAAATATACAAATGAACCTGGAGCATCTTGTAGTGAGAGGGTAAGGAAGGGCCCAGCAACAATCGTACATTGATGGAGCTTTGTCAAAGGGACCCAGATCAAAATGATCAGAGCTGGAACGATTTGAACAATAAAATAAAGTAGTCCTGTTAGATTATAGCCCAAAGTATAATGTAAATACCAATGACTCGATACTAATATGGTGACTGAATAAAGAAAGAAGACAAATCTCCCATGCAGTAGAATTCCAAATAATATGTAGCTACCCTATCCTCAACGAAGGTGTAACTCCTCCCTCCTTAGGTGTGGGCTGTGCATGGTAACGTCCTTCCAAAGAGTACAGTATGGAAAGGCAGGCAAAAAGAGAGTCTTAACAGTGGAGAAAGCTGACACGCACCACCTCAGCCAGGGAATCAAGGTCACCATCAACAGTGACATTAAGATGAGTCAAGTCGGTAGCGCGTATCCTTGTTAGATTGTGATGAAAATGGCACTTTAGGGGTGCCTGGGTGGCTCAGTCGGTTAAGTGTCCGACTCTTGATTTCGGCTCAAGTCATGATCTTGGGGACGTGAGATCAAGCCCCACGTCAGGGGGGTCCGTGCTCAGCGGGGAGTCCGCTGGAGATTCTCTCTCTCCTTCTGCCCCTCCCCCTGCTCACATGCACACACTCTCTCTAAAATAAAATAAAATAAATAAAATCTTTAAAAAAAGAAAGAAAGAAAATGGCACTTTACCTCTGTGGTCTTCCTCCTAAAAATTCATAACTCTGGTCTAATTATTAGAAAAAAATACCTGATCAGTACTCCTCAGAACAGCCAAGGTCTTCAAAAACAAAGAAAGTCTGAGAAACTGTCCCTGCCAAGAGGAGCCCAAGGAGACCCGACAACTAACTGTAATACAGTACCCCATATAGAATCCTAGAGCAGAAAAAGAACATTAGGGGGGGCAACTGGGTGGCTCAGTCGTTAAGCGTCTGCCTTCGGCTCAGGTCATGATCCTGGAGTCCCGGGATCGAGTCCCGCATCCGGCTCCCTGCTCGGCAGGGAGTCTGCTTCTCCCTCTGCCCCTCCCCCCTCTCATGTGCTCTCTGTCTCTCTCATTCTCTCTGTCTCAAATAAATAAATAAAATCTTAAAAAAAAAAAAAAAAGAATCCTAGAGCAGAAAAAGAACATTGGGGGGGCGACTGGGTGGCTCAGTCGTTAAGCGTCTGCCTTTGGCTCAGGTCATGATCCCAGAGTCCTGGGATTAAGCCCCATATCGGGCTCTCTGCTTGGTGGGGAGCCAGCTTCTCCCTCTCCCTCTACCTCTCCCCCTGCTCATGCTCTCCCTCTGTATCTCTGTGTCTCAAATGAATAAATAAAAAATCTTCAAAAAAAAATTAGGTAAAAACTAAGGAAATCTGAACAAAGTATGGACTTTGGTTATCGATAGTGGTTCATTAATGGCCAATGACTGACTAACAGGGTGGGGTATAAAGCCCAGCTCCCTGGCCTGAGGGCAGGACAAACTCCACAGTGTAATAAATACCCCAGAGCTCCATTAATTGTAACAAAGTTACCATACTAATATAAGATGTTAATAAAGAGGAAAACTGGGTGTGGGCCGGGTGGGAACCATCTGTACTATCTTTGCAATTTTTCTTTGTATATCTAAAATGTTCTAAAAAATTAAGCTTATTTTTTTTTAATGTATCGTGATCAGAGTTAGCAACAAACACGAATAGAGTGCTGTGAAGCTCTCAGTCGTCACTGGCCTTAAGACCTCACCCTCTTTTCTTGAAGGCTAGTCGATTTGAAAAGGGGACCCACAAAAAGCAGAGAGCATGGGCTGACTGCTCAGGTGTTCTGTGAATAGGGGTAAGGGCCCAAAACAACCCCAGAGAAATGCAGACTAAAGAGAGTTCAACAGCTTCCTTTTATTCGAATGGAGGAGTTGAGTTCATTTAGAAAATACCTATCTTCTGTGGTAGCCCAGGCCAGCCGCGCTGCATGGAAACCTCTCGGGCAGTGAGAAATAAGACACAGAAGTGACAGGGAACTGTGGCATAGCAAGGAGTTTTGAATTTATGTCAGACAGGCTCACCTCATGGCGGTTGACATACTCCCTCTTCCAGAATAAAAAGCGACAAATGACCCCCCCCCCAGCGTTCTAGATCCCTCTGCTGGGGCACATTCCTCATTCTCCTAGGAAAGCTGAGGACACGGGACTTCAGGTGTACCTCTGAGCACCAGGGCCAAGGGTACCTTCCATGTCAGGTATCCCTTTCACCACAGCTCTTTGGCAGGTTCTGTAGAAAAGCAAAAACTGGGTCCAGGCCAGCTGCCTCACCAGTTCCCATACCTGTCCCAGCCTTTGGGGGCCTGGCCTAGCTCACGGTCTTGCCCATTATGGGTGGTCACACAAAACGGATGAGGGTAAGGGTGGCAAATGGCTTCTCCCTCGCAGAAGCCCTGTGAGTGAGAACCACACAGTAAGTTGGAATCTGCCATCTGACACTATCAAGCCTTTTGCTTTTCATTTTATGATGCCATCTGTCACACAGATACTTTTAATCTTGATACAGTCATATTAAATTTTTTCCTCAAAGGCTTGCAGTTTTTGCATCTTATTTAAGAGATCCTTTCTACCCTGATGTTTTGTGTTTTTTTTAAGATTTATTTATTTATTTGAGAGAGAGAGAGAGAGAGAGAGAGTGCACGAGTGGGGATGGGGCAGAGGGAGAGGGAGAGAGAGAATCCGAGTATCTCAAGCAGACCCCCTTGCCAAGCGAGGATTCCCTATGCAGGGGCGGATCCCACGACCCCAAGATCATGACCAGAGCCGAAACCAAGAGTCAGATGCTTAACCAACTGAGCCACCCAGGCGCCCCCCATTTTTTCCCATTTAGACAGCTTTGATACATCTGAAATTCATTTATGGTCTTGTGTGACATAGGGATCCAATTCTTTTCTCCATCTGAATAATCTGCTGTCTCAGTGCCACCCCTTCACCACGGACCTGCTGATCTGGGCTGAGTCAGAGGGAGCCGGTCAGACTCGGCGGAAGCCTGTCAGAGCTGCTGCCCGCCTGGGTGCTAAATATTGGTCCTGCAGCACCTTAGAAGCTGCGTCGATGAAGGAAGATACCTCTTACGGCTTTTTTTTTTTTTTTTTTTACTCTTTTGGATGTTTATTTATTTTAAGTCATCTCTACACCTGATGTGGGGCTCAAACTCACAATCCTGAGATCAAGAGTTGCATGCTCCCCCTATGAAACCAGCCAGGCACCCACCCACCCACACACACACACCCTTACGGCTTTTAGAAAAGTTGCAACTTAAAACTGTAGGAACTTTGGGTGGGAGGACGGGTTAGCCTGGTGATGGGTATTAAAGAGGGCACGTTCTGCACGGAGTACTGGGTGTTATGCGCAAACAATGAATCATGGAACACTACATCTAAAACTAATGATGTAATGTATGGTGATTAACATAACAATAAAAAACCCTGTAGGGATGCCTGGGTGGCTCAGTCGGTTAAGCGTCTGCCTTCAGCTCAGGTCATGATCCAGGGTCCTGGGATCGAGTCCCACATCGGGCTCCTTCCTCAGCAGGGAGCCTGCTTCTCCCTCTGCCTGACTCTGTCTCTCTCTCTCTCTCTGATAAATAAATAAAATCTTAAAAAAAAAAAAAAACCCTGTAGGAACTTTGGGGCGCCTGGGTAGCTCAGTCGTTAAGCATCTGCCTTCGGCTGAGGTCATGATCCCAGGGTCCTGGGATCGAGCCCCGCATCGGGCTCCCTGCTCGGCACCCACTCTCCCTGCTTGTGTTCCCTCTCTCCCTGTGTCTCTCTCTGTCAAATAAATAAATAAAATCTTTAAAAAAACAAAACAAAACAAAAACTGTAGGAACTTTCTAGGCAGCGCGAAGAGTGGCACGCAGTCATTGCTCCAAATCCAGGCTTTAAAGTTGGACAGACAGCCTCAGATGCCACATTCCCTCCCAGCCATGTTCCTTCCTAGTGCTCTGTGACCGCTCCTTGGGAGCCCCTGCTCCAACCACATCCTCCCCTGCAGCTCTTCCCTGGCTGCCTCCCTCTGTGTCCCCTCCCCAAATTACCAAGGGGACAGGTGGGCCCTGGACAAAGGGAGCCCACTCTATGGGACTTAAATTTCGGCTCCCCGGAAGCAGAGAGTGAGGCAGACGGGGATTCTCCTGCAAGGGATTGACGGAGGAAGGGCCCCAGGGGAGAAACCTGTAAAGAATCGAGGGAAGCTGGACAGAGCCGGAGAAGGAGCCAAGCAAATTGGAGCTCTCAGGAGAGGTCTAGCCGCAGCCTGATCCCCCAGGGAGTTCTGGGGTATTTATTACCCTGCGGAGTTTGTCCTGCCCTGAGGCCAGGGAGCTGGGCTTTATACCCCACCCTGTTAGTCAGTCATTGGCCGTGGGCCGAACTGGCGGTGTGTGTCACCTCCCAGGCATCTCCTAGCAGGGCAGCTCCCATTAGCTAAGAGAATCCTCCAAAGAAGGATGGAGCCATGAGCTTTTAGCAGCCAACACCCAGAGAAGCTGGAACATAGGTGCACTGGCCTATGAAGAGGACCGGGCAGGGCACCAAGAGCATCCACCACAGAGACCAAATCTCAGTATATGCTGCAATTCAGTGTGAATTATGAAGAAATAGTCTCAGCAGTGACTGAGGACGTGATGATGAGAAAAAATTAGTGAAAAATATGCACTTGGACAGATCATCACAAAGCTGTATCTGGGATTCATCTATTTTACTATGTGCTGCTCATTACCTTTTACTGGATTAATTGAATTGTCCTTCGACTTTCTTTTTACTGATGACAAAAGAAATCTACGTTCACTGTAAATTATTCAGATGCTAAAGTAATTTATCTCTTAGAAAGTAACACTTCCGGGGCGCCTGGGTGGCTCAGTCGGTTAAGCATCTGCCTTTGGCTAAGGTCATGATCCCAGGGTCCTGGGATCGAGCCCCGCATCAGGCTCTCTGCTCAGAGGAGAGCCTGCTTCTCCCTCTCCCTCTCCTTCTGCCTGCTCCTCTACCTACTTGTGACCTCTCTCTCTGTCAAATAAATGAAATCTTTAAAAAAGAAAGAAAGAAAGTAAAACTTCCCCGTAATGTCATACAACCTCTCCCCATACCCTCATCCTGATAAAACCCGTTTTTTTTTTTAAGATTTTATTTATTTATTTTTTTTTAAGAGAGGGAGAGAGAGGTAGGTGAGAGAGAATCTTAAGCAGACTCCACACCCAGCACAGAGCCCCACACAGGGCTTGATCCCACAACCCTGAGATCATGACCTGAGCCGAAATCAAGAGTCAAACGCTTAGCTGAGAGGCACCCAGGTGCCCCTAAGATTCTACTTTTTTAAGTAATCTCTGCACCCAATGTGGGGCTTGAACTTACAATTCTGAGATCAAGAGTCACATGCTCTACTGAGCGAGCCAGCCAGGCACCCCCTGATAACCACTGTTAAGAGTTGGAAATATATTACCTCCAGTATTAGCTATAGAAATCACTGTTTTGAAAGGTCTAGAAAGCAGAGGAGATCTCATTAAATATGATCCAGTAAAAACCCTTAGCAAACATAGTTAATGGTAAGTTTGAAAGCTCGCTTTCTGAGATGGGGACAGAGATGCCTGCTTGCCTCACAAATATTCATCAACATCCTAAAGGCCCTAGGCCATGCAAGATGGCAATCATTAAGAAAAGTTTGGACAGAAAGATGTAAAACTGCCATTATTCAATAGTGACATGATTGTGCAGAGAAAGCCAGATGAATCTAAAAATAAAGTATCAGAATAAATAAGTTACTCTAGCAAGTTTGTTGACACAGTCAAGATAAAAACACACTGTTACACACAGCACCGGGTATAAAATGAAATGTAAAAAAGCGCTTGTATGATGGCATCAAAAATTAAAATATCTAGAAATCAACATAAAAAAATTTGTGCATAGGGGCGCCTGGCTGGCTCAGTGGTGGAGCATGCGACTCTTGATCTCAGGGTTGTGAGTTCAAGCCCCACATGGGGGTAGAGACCACTTAAACATAAAATCTTAAAAAAAAAGAAAGTTGTGCATGATCTCTATACAAAAACCCCCAACAAACCTTTAAAACATTATTGAGAAAAAGTGAAGGATTTTTGAGACACTGCTCAGGAATCTCATATTAAGGCTTTTATGTAGGCCTATTTGGGTGGGTGAGTTTCTGTCCCTTCCCTAGGCTACCATCTTTCCATGAGCATTGAACAAATCAATAGCAATATTTACATGTCAGGAACAGCCAAAAATACATGACATGCACGCTTCCCTTTATCTTCAGAACAAGCCTGCCCACTGTTACTATCTCCATTGTAGAAGAGGAAACTGAGGGTCAGAGAGTTTAAATAACTTGCCCCAAGTCACCCAGACAGCAAATTCTAATCCAGGCCTGTCTGACTCAGGAAACACTGCTCAGAATCACCATTCAATGGCTGGAAACTCAGTCTTCAGATTTACGGCGAGGCAATCCTTTGAAGTCCAAGGCTGTAGGAACATTTATAAAATTAATTTCAAAAATTCCATAAAGGAGCAAGGGTTGATCCTTATGCCAAAAACTCTAGGTGTGAGTTCACCATCTGGGGGGGGGGCTATTGGCAAGACTGCCATCACTTGCGTGTGCAATGTGGGCATCTCGGCCACTAGGTGGCCCTGCAGCTCTTTGCGGCGCCATTTCCACCCGCCGTAGCTGGTTTGCTCCTAGTGGCCAAACCACAAGAAAGCAGAGAAATGAGAAAAATAAGCACAATGTAGAGCATTTTTTGAGAAAAGATTAATGTACTAAATTTAAAAGATCATTCTACATTCTGACTGTTTCCTTCCTACTCTTTTGGGTGGTAATGGACGATTGTTCCTATCGTGCGGACCCACCCCCCCCACCATCTTAAAAAAAAATCTTACTGAACTGTGAATTCTGAAAGTCTGGAATCAGTAAAGTACCAGCTTCCCATGAAAAACAGATCCAAGTCAAATATCTTGATGTGGTTGAAAGATTCCCAGCCCTCTGAGCAGCGTTTCTGGAAATAAACAAGCTAAAGTGCCTGCAAAAGTTAAATACAGTCATGCACATTGTATTTAGAAGCTCTTTTTTAAAAATTGATAGTGAAATGAAAAGATGTTGATAAAAGAGTCATGAAATCGAGGAAGCTCAGAGTCAGTAGGAATTTCCCCAGGGAAATACTGACATCAATTCTTAAATAGTTGGACGTCAGGAGGGTACAAACATATGGGAAGTCGGTTTTAGAGAAAGTAAAGCAAAAAGTCTTGCAGCCCATTGAAGGTCAAGGCACAATTTGAAGGGTTCAGGAAAAAGCTCAGACCTGCCACAGGGGACTGGAGATGTTTTGAAATGGAAGGGAGAACAAGGCAGAGGAGGAATCCTGGGTGAATATAGTCTTTTGTTTTGCACTTAAAGTTGGTGAGTGTCCGGGGGCGCCTGGGTGGTTCAATCATTAAGCGTCTGCCTTCGGCTCAGGTCATGATCTCTGGGTCCTGGGATTGAGCCCCGCATCGGGCTCCCTGCTCCGTGGGAAGCCTGCTTCTCCCTCTCCCACTCCCCCTGCTTGTGTTCCCTCTCTCGCTGACTCTCTCTCTCTGTCAAATAAATTTAAAAAAAAAAAAAATCTTTAAAAAAAAAAAAGATGGTGAGTGTCCATGTCCCTGGCTGTGGCCAAAAGTGTCAGGGCCCCAGGGATGGGCGTAGAAGACCATCCAGTTATAGACACAGCCCTTTTTTGTTTTGTTGTGTTTTTTTTTTCCTTCAAAACTGTTGAAATCTAAAACTCTCTGCTTGGTTTTTGCTTCCAGAAATCTTCACTCACTCCTGCTGCCCTCACCCGCCGTCCGCTTCTGTTTCTTGGCATTGCTCGAAATTCTACCTCGGTGTTTCTTTGCCTGAGAATCTCCTCAAGCCTACTCTGGGCCAGTCACGGTTCTTACTGCTAGACATCTTGAATCTTCACAATAGGAATAATTTCTCCCAAGTCACCACTGAGGAGCCTGAGACAACAGACACATGTGGCAATTCTCTCAGCATGACATTTCCTCTTGGTTGTGTAGGTGGATCCTGGGTTCTGCCCAGGCCAGAGCTCCAGGGGTTGGGCTGAGGGTGGGATGGCCTGTAGCTGTGGGGAGTGGAGTGTCAGAGGAATTAGAACCTGAGCCTGGGTGAGGAAAACCAGGGAAGTCCCAAGTGTCAAGTTCTGGAAAGTAAGTGTTGGGCAAGAATCTAATGGGAAGCCAAAGCTGGGCATCTGAGAGCAAGCAAGTTGGGCCAACAAGTTTGGGAAGCAGTGATGTAAAGATTCCCAGAAATAGGGGCGCCTGGGTAGCTCAGTCATTAAGCGTCTGCCTTCGGCTCAGGTCATGATCCCGGGGTCCTGGGATCGAGTCCCACATCGGGCTCCCCCCTCGGGGGGAAGCCTGATTCTCCCTCTCCCACTCTCGCGGCTTGTGTTCCTGCTCTCGCTATCTCTGTCTCTGTCAAATGAATAAATAAAAAAATCTAAAAAAAAAAAGATTCCCAGAAATAAAGGGGTTGGAGAACAAGAGTGTTCTGGGGGTTGCCACTGGAATCCATAACCGCAGATGGTGAAGGGTGGCAAGAAAAGAGGCCCCAGGCATTAGACACAGCTGGGAAGGTAGAGGAGAATGTCCTCTGCTAGGACAACTCTCTTCCAATTCTCCCATTTGTCTCCTCCCTCTAGGTGCTCTGAGCTCTAAAATTAACCCCATGTTTCCTGAATAGCAAATGGGCATGTAAAAGAGTTCAATAGGTTCCAGGGTTCCATTTTTTAAAATACATTTAAGGGGCACCAGGCTGGCTCCCTAGAGCACACGACTCTTGATCTTGGGGTTGTGAGTTGGAGTCCCACGTTGGATGTAGAGATTAGTTCAAATATATTTAAAAACATGTGCATATAGCTTGTTTGTTTTTAGTCAAGGCAGATTTAAATGGCTTACAACAGGGGCACCTTGGTGGCTCAATCAGTTAGGCGACCGACTCTTGATTTCAGTTCAGTTTATGATCTCAGGGTTGTGAGATTGAGCCCTGAGTTGAGCCCCACGTCAGGCACCATGCTCAGCCTGGAGTCCGCTTGGGATACTCTCTCCCTCTCCTTCCTCCCCTCCTCCCGCTGACACATGCACGCACTCTCTCTCTTTCTTAAATAAATAAATAAAATCATTAAAAGGCTTACAACAAAATCCAGGTTGCCTATCCTCTCCCTCCCCTCTCCCCAATTTTACCCCTCAGAGACAACTTCTTTGCTATTACTTCCTGTTATGTCATCTCCATTTTTCTTTTTTTTTTTTAAGATTTTATTTTTAAATAATCTCTACCCAATGTGAGGCTTGAACTCACAACCTCAAGATCAAGCATCTCATGCTTCACCACCGACTGAGCCACCCAGACGTCCCTAAAATAGAATCTTTAAAAAGAAAAACAGAAAAAAATTTATGTACAAGTTTTTGTGCAGACATGTTTCGTTTCTCTTGGGTATATACCTAGGAGTGGAACTGCTGGGTCATATAGTAACTCTATGCTTCTTGGTTTGAGAAACTGTCAGGCTGTTTTCCAAAGCAGCTGCACCATTTTAAACACTGCACCTATTAGCAGTGTTGTGAGGGTTGGTTCCAATTTCTATCCTCATCAACACTTGTGATTATGTCTTTTTTATTCTAGCCTAGTGGGTGTGAAGTGGTTTCTCATTGTGCTTTTGATTTGCATTTCCCTAATGACTAATGATGCTGAGCATCTTTTTTTTTTTTTTTAATTTATTTGACAGAGAGAGACACAGCAAGAGAGGGAACACAAGCAGGAGGAGTGGGAGAGGGAGAAGCAGGCTTCCCACTGAGCAGGGAGCCCGATGCGGGGCTCGATCCCAGGACCCTGGGATCATGACCTGAGCCGAAGGCAGACGCTTAACGACTGAGCCACCCAGGCACCCCGATGCTGAGCATCTTTTAATGTGCTTTTTGGCCACTTGTATGTCTTCTTTGGAGAAACATTTACTCAGATCCTTTACCTATTTTTAATTGGGTTATTTGTCTTTTTATTATTGAATTGTAATCATTTAGATAATCTAAATACAAGTCCCTTATCAGATACAGATTTGCAAATGTTTTCTCCCATTCTGTGGGTTTGCAAGATACATTTTTTGAGTCCTCGAATTGTTGAAGAAATTCTTTACTCCGGGGTGCCTGGGTGGCTCAGTCGTTAAGCGTCTGCGCTCGGCTCAGGTCATGATCCCAGGGTCCTGGGATAGAGCCCTGCATTGGGCTCCCTGCTTGGCGGGAAGCCTGCTTCTCCCTCTTCCACTCCCCTTGCTTGTGTTCCTGCTCTCACTATCTCTCTGTCCAAAAAAAAATAATAATAATAATCTTAAAAAAAAAAAGAAATTCTTTATTCCATCCTGGCACTTGGTTAGTGGGTTTGGCTGGTTCTCAAAGGTCTGGAGGCTGGAAAGTCCAAGATCAAGGTTCTAGCCAATTCAGTTTCTGATGAGGGCTCTCCTCCTGGTTTGCACATACCTACTTTCTCATTGTGTGTTCTTATGACCTCTTTGTGCGTGGTGTCGGGGGCACAGAGGGAACAGTGAGTACTCTCTGGTGTCTGTTCTTATGAAGACACTAATTCTATTGGATCAGGGTCTCACCCTTAGGTCTCATTTCACCTTAATTACTTCCTCCAAATACAGTCACACTGAGGGTTAGGGCTTCAACATATGAATTTGGGGGGTGCATGGGGGACAAGCATTCAATTCATAACCATCGTATACTAAAAATTATTTGTTGTTTGTTTGAAATTCAAATGTAACTGGACATCCTGCATCTTACCGGGCAAACCCACTCACCCAGCCATGCTCTCTCTGCCCTTTTCTGTGCTAGGCCCCTGACATTGGCTCAGTCCACCCTCACAACAGCACTGCTAGGGGATGTCATCCCTGCTTTTACCCCAGGGGGAAGTCATGCCTTGAGAGGTTAAGCAACTTGCCCAAAGTCACACAACTACCAAGCGGCCAAGGCAGATAGATGAGGCAAGAGTCTAACCAGGTAGGAAGCAAATCCAGAGCATCTGACTGCCAAACCAAGGCATGACAACACATTGTCATGGCTTGAGACCAGGCTCCTTTAGCCCAAAGTACATGAAGTTATCAGAAATAAAATTATGTAAAACAAACAAACAATGAAGTACCAGAAGATAGTTCTTCATAGTAATACATTTAAAAATGGGGAACGCCTGGGTGGCTTAGTAGGTTAAGCATCTGCCTTCGGCTCAGGTCATGATCCCAGGGTCCTGGGATCGAGTCCCACATTGGGCTCCTTGCTCAGTGGGGAGCCTGCTTCTCCCTCTGCCTGCCGTTCTCCCTGCTTGTGCTCTCTCTCTCTGACAAATAAATAAATAATAAAAATAATTAATTAATTAAAAATAAAATAAAAAATAAAAATGGATGAATCAGCTCCAGGGAAACTTGAATCAGATACTGCCAGATCCTTTGCCTTTTTTTCTCCTAGGATATTCACCTTTCCTTTTCTTTTTTTTTTTTTTAAGATTTTATTTATTTATTTGAGAGAGAGGGAGGGTGAGAGGGAGAAGCAGACTCCCTGCTGAGCAGACAGCCTGATGTGGGACTCGATCCCAGGACTCTGGGATCATGACCTGAGCCAAAGGCAGATGCTTAACCGACTGAGCCACCCAGGCACCCTCCTTTTCTTTTTCCACTTAAAATTTTTTTTCCATTTTTATTTTTTAAATGAGGTAAAATTAAATCAATAAAATGCACAGATCTTGGGGCACCGGGGTGGATCAGTCTGTTAAGCATCCGACTCTTACTTTCGGCTCAGGTTACGATCTCAGAGTCACGAGATTGAGCCCAGTGTCAGGCTCCGCGCTCAGTGGGGAATCTGCTTGAGCTTCTCTCTCCCTCCCTCTCTGCCCCTCCCCCTGCTCTCTCACTCTCTAAATAAATAAATAAATAAAATCTTTTAAAAAATGCACAGATCTTAACTTACAATTTGACACTATGGGATAATTGTATATAGTCTGTAACCACTGCCCAAAACAAGATGGAGAATATTTTCATCACCCCAGAAAGTTCCCTTGGGCTTCTTTCCTCCCCATCCCCATGGCAACCATTTTTCTGATTTCTATCACCATAGATTAGTTTAGCCTGTTCTTGATTTCATGTAAACAGATTCATACAGATTATACTCTTTTGTATCTGGCTCCTTTCACTTAACATAATGTTTTGTTTGTTTTTTATTTAGGTGAAATTCACATAGCCTAAAGTCTACAATTCGGTGGCATTCAGTACATTCACAATGTTGTGAAACAACCACCTCTATCTGGTTCCAAAACATTTTCATCGCTCCCCCAAGAGAAGACCCCATCACCTTTCAGTAGTCACTCTGGTTTTTCCCCACCCCTAGCACTTGGCAACCACTAATCGGCTTTCTGTCCAACCTTTACTATCTATGGTTCATCAGTTCTCAACCGTCTGGTAAAATCCCACAAGTAGAGAGGAATTACAAAAAAAGGGCTCCAAAAAAAGGGAGGAAGACAAAAACAACCCTAGGTAAAGTAAAATTAAGCCTGATGATTAAGCCAAGAAGGACAACATTTCTCACGCCATGAAGATGAAGCCTACTCGTCATCTTGAGCAGAAGGTCTCAGCTAAAATCAGTCTTGAAGGTTTCGGCAGTGCTATCTACGCAAGCGGTGTTTATTTTCCTATGGACAAAGCACAATTCAGTGGCAATGTTGAAAGAGAAAAGCCCCACAGCTGGCTCCTTCTGCAAATGGCATTGACATAAAGACCAAAGTAAATGTTAGCAACCTGCAAACAGCAGCAGGTGTTTTAAATACAAGAATAGCAGCCACTGGGGAGAACTGTGACCACCTGCTAAGTAGCATCTACTCAGAATTCATTTGACAGTCAATAGGGATGATTTCTGACTTATGGGTGCACTTTACTATTGGGTTTTTGTGGAGTTTTTTGGGTAGTCTTTTCTTGCATTGCAGGGGATTTTTAGATAATTTCTGATGTTTTATAACTGGGTCCTTGCTCACCACCATATCCTCAGCACCTAATACCTAGGGTTATTCTTGGCACACAGTAGGTGAACAGTAAGACATTTTGGAATAAAGGAATGGTTAAATGAGTGAATTATCTGTCCTACCGACTATAAAAGTGGAATCATAAAATTACTGCATTTTAGACTCAGAGGAGAACTAGAGAGAAGGAAAACAAATAAATGACCTCCCACAAGGGACCATGCAAAGGGGTTTCTATACATTACCTTACTTAATCCTCAGAAATACCTTAAAAGGTATGATGCCAACTTTATAGATGACGATAACTGATGTTCACAGAAGCACCCTGCTATGTCCCAGAACAATGAGTCCAAGGTTTTCAGCTGGTCATTGAGGACACTCAGAGCCAAAGCAGTCAAGGGTCTTGGTCCACGTGACAGAGCTAGCCTTGTTAAGCGGCCTGCCTAGAATATTCCTATGTCTGTCCTTAGCTGAAGGCCCGATATAATGATCCTTGGAGCAAAATGCCCACTTGTTGTTTAAGGCACAGAAAGTTTCGAAAGGCAGAGTTTTTGCTTGTTAAAAAAAAAGGATGGGGGTGGGGGGAAGCGCAGCTTCTTGGGCAGATTTTAGGCAAATAAGCCTTTACTGGTTACACAAGGTGGATTCCTATCTCAGGAATCTCAGAGGATGGTTCTGGATGGGCAGCTGCAGGCAGGACACTGGGGAGGCCAACAGGCTTGGGGCTGGAGCACCAGGGATTTGCCAGTGGGTCCTGGCCA
This sequence comes from Neomonachus schauinslandi, assembly GCF_002201575.2. Taxonomy (NCBI): domain Eukaryota; kingdom Metazoa; phylum Chordata; class Mammalia; order Carnivora; family Phocidae; genus Neomonachus; species Neomonachus schauinslandi. Next base: position 70,862,381 of record NC_058416.1, read on the forward strand.
AGTCGCTGTTAGCCTTTCTGTGCCTCAGATAAGCAGCTGATTAGGGAGTGCCTCCCAAGTACTCCGCCAGAAAGGGCAAATTTGATCGATAATAATTACTCAGTGTAACCAAGTGGCTCAGGGGCACAAAAGTGCATACGATCTGGTCCCTGCTTCCTTCTCTGATAGAACAATCAACTATCCTGGTTTGCTGTGACTATCAATATATCCCACTAAACGTCCTGAGTTCTGGGAAACTGCTCAGTCCTGGACACACCAGGGCAATTGGCCACCTATGAGAGGTCTTGACAGGCAGAGGAAACCATACGAACAGTTATAATGAACACCATGGGTAGCATGTGATGCCGTGTCTAATGCAGAGATGCCACGAGACACGGGCAACCGTACCGTGCCAACCACGTCAGCGCCTACAGCAAAAGGAAAAACCAACAGTAATGATCCTTCTTTATTTAAAAATACGATAGTTTGTGGGACGCTTGGCTGGCTCAATTGGTAGAGCATGTGACTCTTAATCTCAGGGTCATGAGTTCAAGCCCCACGTTGGGCATGGAGCTTACTTTAAAAAAAAAGGAAGGGCGCCTGGGTGGCTCAGTTGGTTAAGCGACTGCCTTCGGCTCAGGTCATGATCCCAGGGTCCTGGGATCGAGCCCCGCATTGGGCTCCCTGCTCAGCGGGGAGCCTGCTTCTCCCTCTGACCCTCTCCGCTCTCATGCTGTTTCTCTCTCCCTCTCTATCTCGAATAAATAAATAAAATCTTTAAAACAAATTAAAATTAAAAATTAAAAAAAGAAAAATGTGAGGGCGCCTGGGTGGCTCAGTCGGTTAAGGGTCTGCCTTTCGGCTCAGGTCATGATCCCAGGGTCCTGGGATGGAGCCCCGTGTCAGGCTCCCTGCTAAGCTGGGAGTCTGCTTCTCCCTCTCCCTCTGCTGCTCCCCACTGCTCGTGCTCTCTCTCTCTCTCAAATAAATAAAATCTTTAAAAAAAAGCTTTAAAAAATGTGATACTTTGTGTATCATAGATTTTTTTGCATTTTTAGATTTTTAAAAATATTGCATCAAAATATTTGTCATCTTGATTACTGACTTTTGGGACACCTCCTTAAATTTTACACCCTAGGCAAATGCCTCTCTTGCCTCACTCTATGCCAATCTGCCGGGCAGCCCTAAATGTTAGCCCCATGCCTCCAATATCATCTTTGAGACCTGGGACAAATGGCTTGGCTTCTCCATCTGAACATCTTCACCTTCACACAGAGGAGGGTGAATTACACAGCCCCTAGGGGCCCTTCCAGCTCCAAGTTCTGTGCCTTCATGATGAGGTACTGGGGAACTGAGAGGGGCAGGGGACATTATCTAATGCTGGGGACAGTCAAGGAAGGGAAAGGGAAGTAACATTTCTGCTTGCCTACTATCAGAGAAACAGAATCAGTAGGACATTTTTACATATATCATAGATATGTGATATAAAGATATATATCATATAGCATGTGTATATCTATGACATAATCACATATCATATATACCCACTACACATATGATATATGATCTACATATATGTGATTTATCTCAGGGAATTGGCTTATAGGATTGTGGGGCTGGCATGTTTGAAATTTTTGGCACAGACTGGCGGGCTGGAAACTTGGGGCAGGAATCAACGCCACAATCCATAGGTGAAAGGTCTTCTACTTCAGAGATACCTTAGTTTTGCTCTTAAGGCCTTCCACTGATTGGATGAGGCCCACCCAGACGATCTCCTTTCGTAGATGTTAACTGTGTCTACAAAATACCTCTATAGCAACACCTGGATTACTGTTTAATAGAATACCTGGGTATTATAGTTTAGCTAAGTTGACTCAAAATTAATCATCACAAGAGGGGGAAATCACTCAGAAAAGTGATGTCAATTGTCCAAGATCATCCAGCAGATCGGTGTCAAGGTTGGGGCTGAAAATATGCTATACGTGGACCCCAAAGTCTACATTCTCCCAGGAGTCTTGCTCTGTCTGGGCCTCCGGAGAATTTCCTGAAGCATCAGAGCAGATTCCTAATCCCTGCATGACACTGGTACTTCTCTGCCATAGTCATTTTTGTGTGTCTCCTCCTGGACTGGGGGTTCTTTGGGAAAAGGTCCATGTGTAAATATCTTTTTATGATCCACAGAACAAGTGAAAAGCCCCACCTCTGCCAAGCATTCAGTGAATATTTGCAGAATTAGAGAATCACTAATAATTCCCAACATGTTGTTTCCTATGCAGGAGCATGGAACTAAGCTTTAACTGTAAGATGTTAGCTATAACTTTATTTTTTTTTATTTTTTATTTTTTTTTAAAGATTTTATTTATTTATTTGCGAGAGAGAGAATGAGAGACAGAGAGCACAAGAGGGAAGAGGGCAGAGGGAGAAGCAGACCCCCTTTTGAGCAGGGAGCCCGATGCAGGACTCGATTCCGGGACTCCAGGATCATGACCTGAGCCGAAGGCAGTCGCTTAACCAACTGAGCCACCCAGGCGCCCCAAGATGTTAGCTATAACTTTCAAGAGTTTTTTAAAAATTTATTTTAAAGAGGGACACCTGGGTGGTTTAGTCGGTTAAGCATCTGCCTTCGGCTCAGGTCATGATCCCAGGGTCCTGGGATGGAGTCCAGCATCCGGCTCCTTGCTCAGCGGGAGGCCTGCTTCTCCCTCTGCCTGCCGCTCCCCCTGCTTGTGTTCTCTCTCTCTCTGACAGATAAATAAAATCTTTTAAAAAAATTTTTATTTGGGAGAGAGAGAGAGCATGAGCGGGGGGAGGAGCAGACTCCCCACTGAGCAGGGAGCCCAACAAAGGGCTCAATTCCAGGACCCCTACATAACTATAACTTCTAACTTCTTCTTCTCCTCCTTCTCCTCCCCTTCTACCTCCACCTCCTCTTCCTCCTCCTTCTTCTAATTTGTTAACTTTTGCTTTAACTGAATTTCAATTTCTCCACCAAAACAAAATCAAAAGAAAGGACCCTTGTGGCCATGACACTATATTCTAGAATTCTGCTGAGCATTCTAACTTAATGTCTTGACAACCCTATGGGGTGGGTTCTACTATGATTCTTAGATGCATGATAGGAAAACAGAGTCTCTGTAAAGTTAAGGACTTGTCTAGAGTCACAGAGTTTGTAACTGGATTCTACCCTCCCCCTGCCCAACTGCTGGGCCGCACTGCCCCGGTCAGATCCCTACAGCCAGACTGGACCTCGACCTCATCAAGCTGAGTTCTTCTACCTCAAGCGGAGGAACAGAGAAGCACATGTGTGAATAATGGCAGCACCATGGGGCTCCTGGGTGGCTCAGTCGGTTAAGCATCTGCCTTCGGCTCAGGTCATGATCCCAGGGCTCTGGGATAGAGCCCCACGTCAGGCTCCCTGCTCAGTGGGGAGTCTGCTTCTCCCTCTCCCTCTGCCTGCCACTCCCCCTGCTTGTGCTCTCTGACAAATAAATAAATAAAATCTTAAAAAAAAAAAGAAAGTAATAATGGCAGCCCCAGGACCAGGGCTCTGGGCTCCCAGCTTCTGGCCCCTGGGCACATTCTCCTTGTTGTCTCTCCAAGCAAGGCCTCACTGGGCCCTGGCATGCCCTGCCTGGGCCTCCTGGGGCTATTTACCCCGCTAGGCATGGGCTCTGCCTGGCTTCCAGGCTATTGTTTGCACAGTAAATGTTAACCTTGGCCCCGCCAGTCTATTCCCCAACCGAGGAATGGCAACAGAGACAGAAAGGAACGTTCTTTTGCTGGTTTCAGCCACCTTGACTTCAGTTTTCAGTTTCTTTTTTTTTTTTTTTAAGATTTTATTTATTTATTTGAGACAGAGAGAATGAGAGAGAGAGAGAGTGCACATGAGAGGGGGGAGGGTCAGAGGGAGAAGCAGGCTCCCCGCCAAGCAGAGAGCCCGATGCGGGACTCGATCCCGGGACTCCAGGATCATGACCTGAGCCGAAGGCAGTCGCTTAACCAACTGAGCCACCCAGGCGCCCAGTTTTCAGTTTCTATCTAATAAAATGCACGTCACCGAAAGTGGGGGTCACCTCGGAAGCCTCACGGCCTCTAAGCAGTGAGCCAGGCCTGTGCAACCTCCAGGAATCGGGCAGTATCTGAAGTCACAGGGATCTTGGTTCAAATCCCAGTTCTCCCACCGAGAAATGGCGTGACCTTGGGCCTCACCTCTCACCCTTCCTCCTCTGAGAAACAGAGCCAGTTCCTGCCCCGCAGGAATGAAAGACAGAAGGGATGCCAGTGCCTGGCACAGAACCCCATGCTCATCAGCCGTCTGTCCTACTGTTGGCTTATTCCTCACGTCCTTGAGCTTGTTTCCTTGACAATAAAAGGAGCTTTCGCGTAAGGAGGACACAAACAAGGCTTGATGTCCATAGCGACTCTGGTTTCCTATTACCTGGCTTCTTCCTGGAAAAAGGTTCTAAGAACTTCTAGAAGTAGAAAGTGAACAAACAAGGGAGATTTTAATCAGTAAAAACAGGTTCTTTCTCAGGGAGGCGGCTACCTACAGCTCCAAGCAAATCCACTCAATCAGTAACATTACCTCCCCTGATCGATTTCCAACAAGAGGTTCCTGTTCTGGAACCCGGATACGCAAACAAGGGCACTTTCGGGAAGGGAGGGAGAAGGCGGGGGGAAGGGTGTCCTCCAGATTGCGGATTTCATCAGCTGCCCACTCTCCCAGGAGAGCCCGCAGGACCTGTCCAGCCAGTGGCCGAGGCCAGAAGGCAAGCTGAACGTTTCAAAGTCCACGGGGCCTCACTCTCTTGATCTTTTCATTTAAGCGGGCCACATTTAAGAAATGCCGAGGAGGAAACAGTGGTGATTTATGGTTGCCAAGCCAAGTGGGGCACAGAGAAAAAAGCGGGATAAAATAGAAAAGGTCAGCTACCTCGCTGTGCAAAGCCAGGAGTCAGGCTATAGTCTCAGGAGACCTGAGCTCCCATGCCAACTCCTGACCCCAAGAGTTAGCCTCTCTCTAGGACTCAAAGGGAGAGTGATGAAAGTCACCCCCAAGTCCCTTCTGGCTGCTTTAGAGGAAGAGGCAGAGCAGGGACCAGGAGAGGGAGTGACTATAAAATTTAAAGCCCAAAAAGGGTAGGATGGGGATGGGGTGGCGAGAAACGCTCCCCCACATTCTCTCTCTCATATTCCTGCCTCCAGTTTTTTGGAGTTTTTTGTTTTGTTTTTAGGTTTTCAAATATACATATTTTAACACCCTGGGGGTAGGATGTCATTCACACCCACTGCAGAAGTAGAATCAGAAATTCAGGGAAGGGAAAAAAAGAAAGAAAGAAAGAAATCATGTATAAAGTATTTCCTTCCAATAAAGATGGCCCTCAATCAAAAAAAGAAGAAAAAAAAAAAAGACATTCATGGAAGGAGAGGAAATTTTGACTAGCAGTTTCCTTTTTTTTTTAATTAATTGATTTTTTTAAATTTATTTATTCATAAGAGAGAGAGAGAGAGGCAGAGGGAGAAGCAGGCTCCCCGCTGAGCAGGGAGCCCGATGCGGGACTCGATCCCAGGATCCTGGGATCGTGACCTGAGCCGAAGGCAGACACTTAACCATCTGAGCCACCCAGGCGCCCTAGCAGTTTCCTTTTTGATCCTTTTGGCAAGGGTCATAGCTGAAGTCAGAGCTCAGAGACCTGGAATTGTGGACCACGAGGGAGAGCTAGCTGGGACGCTGGAACGTTACTATGACCCTATGACCTGCCTCCAGTTTGAAAGAAGAGTTGTTGGTTAAATGAGAAATATTAAGGACATCTTTAAGAGTGCTGAGGATAAGGGGAGGGGAGAAGCAAGGGATGTCCCGGGAGAGTTAAAATAAGTACACGGAAATTCAGAAGGATCTTCTCATACACTTAGTTTTGAGCATATTAGCAGATTTTGTGTTAGTTTCAGATCTTTTTTAGCACCAGATGAACTACTACTGCTTTTCTCTCTCAGGGGTCAGGTGGCATCTAGCTTCTCTAGCAGGGAGAAGGGCCCAGGGTAAAAAAAAAAAAGCTAAATCTTGGGCAAACTACTCATCCTTCAAAGCCCATGGAAACATCTCCTTTATGAAGCTCTTCCTTATGGCCCTTGCTCCTCAGTCCCACCACAGGCTGATTGCAGTTATACTGCATTGGAATTACCTACTTACCTCTTTGCTCTCCCAGGTTCTGCTCCCTTGAGAGCAAGGTAAAGGTAACCCAGAGTCCCCGGGTTTCCAGGCAGTGGATCTGATCATGATGTTGCAAATAACAGTTTATTGTGTGTGGACACCCAGCTCCCAGAAACCAAGTAAAAATCATTGAATGCAAATGGTTGAACACAGGTATAGGGTGGAGATTTTCAGGAGAACCCCAAGTTGTTACAAAGGCAAATTGTTCTCTTCTTGCTGGAAACTGGGAGGAGGGGGAATACTTGGTTGATCAAGATGAGGGAGTCCCTTTAGAAAACTCTGTTGTCAATTTTTTCCCCCAAAATTTCAAGTAAAACTTAGAATCAGACAATCCACTTCCTGCAAGCCTGAGCAATCCTGATTTTTCAAGACTGTGATGAAACACTTCAGTTGAGAAATCCAGAGCTGTACCCAGGACAGCTATCTTCTTTACTCCTTTATCTGTTCCAGAAGGTAAGAAAAAGTCAGACTCACAGACCCTTTGAGCTGTAAAGTCATCTGGTCCCCTGGAAGGTGAATCTAAAAGACCCCCTCGGGGCACCTGGGTGGCTCAGTCAGTTGGGCATCTGCCTTCCGCTCGCTCAGGTCGTGGTCTCGGGGTCCTGGGATTGAGCCCTACCTTGGGCTCCCTGCTTGGCGGTGAGCCTGCTTCTCCCTCTCCCTCTGCCATTCCCTGGCTTGTGCTCTCTCGCTCTCTCTTTCAAATAAATAAAATCTTAAAATAATAATAATAATAATAAATAAAAGACCCCCTACCCCCTAGTATATATCTGTGGGGATCGGAGTTCATTCCTTCAGCCGCTGCACCTGTCTCTGTACAGAGCTGCCCCCTGGGTGGGCTCAGAGACTGAATCTGTGTGCTCTGGTCACCTCCACAGCCTTCCCCGTGTGCCAAGGAGGGAGAGCTCACGAACAGCGGTTTGTTCCGGTTGCTACCACCTTCCTTTAGATATCAAGGCAGAGCTTCCTCAAGTGAAGTCAGAGGAGCTCAGTTTGGGTGGGCTGCATTTGCTAAATGAAACAAGCTCCTTCCGGTGTTCTAGGCACTCCACTAGGTTGCTTTCATGCCCGTTTCTGCCTCTTCTAGTAAAAACAAACAACAACGGGGCGCCTGGGTGGCTCAGATGGTTAAGCGTCTGCCTTCGGCTTAGGTCATGATCCCAGGGTCCTGGGATCGAGCCCCGCATCGGGCTCCCTGCTCAGCGGAAAGCCTGCTTCTCCCTCTCCCACTCCCCCTGCTTGTGTTCTCTCTCTCGCTGTGTCTCTCTCTGTCATATAAAAAACAAACAAACAAACAAACAAACAAACAACAACAAAAGGAAGCTTTTGAAGAGTTTCCTGGCTTATTCCGGGTCATCCAGCAGAGCCAAGAGCTAACCGCCAGTGTATCCAGTTCTCTGGTGCAGGGCTGGGTCCCCCACCACTCAGCTCCCCAAGAGGCTGCAGATTGCCACAGGTATAGACAATAAGAAGTATTTTTGGAAAAACATTGTAGGTCTTAAGGACTATAATAAACTCTATAATTCTGGAACTGTATGCTGGAAAATACGAGTCATTTGCAAACAGAAAATGTGTCTTGTACAAAACAATGGGGTCCCATTTTAACTAATGATTGTGTTTTGTACAAAACAATGGGGTCCCAGTTTAAACTTCCTCTTCGGGGCACCTGGGTGGCTCAGTCGGTTAAGCTTTGGCTCAGGTCATGATCTCTGGGTCCTAGGATCGAGCCCCCTGTCGGGCTCCTTGCTCAGTGGGGAGTCTGCTTCTCCCTCTCCCCTGCTCCTCCCCATGCTCTCTCTCTCAAAAAAATGAAAAAAAATTTTTTAAAGATTTTGTTTATTTAACAGATAGCGAGAACAAGCAGGGGGAGCAGCAGGCTGAGGGAGAGAGAGAAGCAGGGCTCAATCCCAGGACCCTGGGATCATGACCCGATCCAAAGGCCCATGCTCAACCGACTGAGCCACTCAGGCACCCCAATAAAAATCTTAAAAAACAAAAACAAAAACAAAAAACCTTCCTCTTCCCCAGACCACACAGCCTCGCCCCCCTGTTCTGTGCAGAACAGCCCCCACAGCCACCAACCCCCAGTTATGGCGTAAGCCAAACTCAACCCCAACCTCACCATGGGTCACGGGTCTGTGTGCTCAGCAAATGTTTGCAGCCCTCTGCTGGGAATGTTATCCCAGGTCACACTAACAGAACAGATCATTGGCAGCCTGTCCTGGTCTGGACCACCCAGGGGTCAAGTGGGCATTTTGTTCTCAGGGTCGGGGAGGGAGTAACTGGGGAAAACTCACCTGGGTGAGAAAAAACATCCTTGCTGGGATGTTTTTTCTGCTTTGTGGACTCTGTCCCTGCTTATGACCAGTGACCAAATTTTATACTTCAACATATATTTTAAAGACTTGGACTCTCATTTGTTCTGCTTAGCCTTCTGGGACCTGTCAAATTTCTTGGCTACCGGGGCGCCTGGGTGGCTCAGTTGGTTAAGCGACTGCCTTCGGCTCAGGTCATGATCCTGGAGTCCCTGGATCGAGTCCCGCATCGGGCTCCCTGCTCGGCAGGGAGCCTGCTTCTCCCTCTGGCCCTCCCCCCTCTCATATGCTCTCTGTCTCTCTCATTCTCTCTGTCTCAGATAAATAAATAAAATCTTTAAAAAAAAAAAAATTTCTTGGCTACCAAATGCCAAAAGATGGAAGGAAGGATGAGATTAATAGTAGACTAGAGGGAATATGGGAATGCCAGGTGGGATTGGGGTGGATGGCCTGTGGTAACCATGACACTTCACACACATATTACATGCTTTCTCTGTGTCATGCACTGTGCTCAATACATTATCTTTTTCAATACTTGATTCTCGTTTTACTGACAAGGATACTGAGGCCCAGAGGGGTTAAGTAACTTGTCCAAGGTTATCTAATGAGTATGTGTTAGAGCTGAAAACATACCCTATGTCCATCCATTTCATATGCCAAGGTCCCCATTCCCCCCTCTGTCCCCCAGGCTGTAATGACCATTCTTACAGGGTCTAGAAATGGAAGATGGATGGCCTCTATCCCGATGTTCTCTGAAGCAAACACAATTCTATTTCTTCTTCCTCTCTTAAAGCTTTTCTCTTCTCATATCCCCTTTATTCACCAAACCAGAGTTTCATCTATATTTTACCCAACTGGCTCCTGGAACCACATAAATCTTGGCTGTTTTCATGAAGAAAAAAAAAAAAAGTTTATAAGAGAACAGAAATGGTACAGTTTGCTGTCTTTTCCCACATGAACATTAAATATATAAAGTCAGCTGTAAATAAAAAAGAGGAATTGAAGGCTGAATCCAAAGACAACTTAAAGAACCTAAGGTTTGAAATAAAGTACTTAAAGATCCGGGGGGTGGGGGGGAAGAGGGGCTTGAACTACGACCCTGAGATCAAGACCTGAGCTGAGACCAAGTGTCAGACACTTAACCAATTGAGCCACCCAGGCAGGTACCCCTTTTTTCTTTTCTTTTCTTTCTTTCTTCCTTTTTTTTTTTTTTTTAATGTTGAGAACCCCTAGGGCATTCTCAGGAAATCCAGTCCCCTATGAGCCAGGTCATGCAAAAGCTCACAGCATTACCTAACAGACACCAAAGGGAGAGGGATTCCGTCGCTATTACTTTGGAGTCAAAGCCTCAGGATAAGTATGTGTATGGGAAGGTTGAACTTGAGTCAATTCAGTTCCTCAGATAAATGTCATTTGCTGAAATTAGTCATGAAACATTTTGCAAAAATAGGTTTACCACAGAGAAGCTAAGGAATAAAAAACAAGGCAGGATCCTGAAACAAGAAATGGACATTAAGGGAAAAACCGTTGAAATCCAAATAAAGTCTAGAGTTTAGTTAATGGCAAGGTGTCAGTGTTGGTTTCTTTTTCTTTTTTTTTTTAAAGATTTTATTTATTTATTTGAGAGAGAATGAGAGAGAGCACATGAGAGGGGGAGGGTCAGAGGGAGAAGCAGACTCCCTGCCGAGCAGGGAGCCCGATGCGGGACTCGATCCCGGGACTCCAGGATCATGACCTGAGCCGAAGGCAGTCGCCTAACCAACTGAGCCACCCAGGCGCCCTCAGTGTTGGTTTCTTAGCTTTGAGAAATGTGCTATTGGTAATGGAAGCTGAAAACGTTAGGGGAACTGGCACCTGGGGGTGTATGGCGATTCTCTATACTGTCTTTGCATCTTTCCTATAAATTTAAAATTATGCCAAAACAAAAAGTTTATTTTTTTTAAAAAAAGATTTTTATTTATTTATTTGAGAGAAAGCACAAGGGGTATGGGGAAGGGGGGGCAGAAGGAGAGGGAGAAGCAGGCTGATGTGGGGCTCGATCTCAGGACCCTGGGATCATGACCTGAGCTGAAGACAGATGCTTTTTTTTTTTTTTTAAGATTTTATTTATTTATTTGAGACAGAGTGAATGAGATACAGAGAGCATGAGAGGGAGGAGGGTCAGAGGGAGAAGCAGACTCCCTGCCGAGCAGGGAGCCCGATGCGGGACTCGATCCAGGGACTCCAGGATCATGACCTGAGCCGAAGGCAGTCGCTTAACCAACTGAGCCACCCAGGCGCCCAACAGATGCTTAACCCACTGAGCCACCCAGGCGCCCCCAAAAAGTTTATTTAAATTTTTTTTGAAACTAATGAATTGATATTTATTCTCCTAGTACTAATGAAGGGGGCCTGCAGCACTTAAACTCCTTTCAAGTCAGATAAAATTTGCTTCTCTTGCCGCCTTTGAACCTTGGTGTCAATAAAGGTACCGACTGGGTGCCTGGGTGGCTCAGTTGGTTAAGCGACTGCCTTCGGCTCAGGTCATGATCCTGGAGTCCCGGGATGGAGTCCCACATCGGGCTCCCTGCTCAGCAAGGAGCTTGCTTCTCCCTCTGACCCTCCCCGCTCTCATGTGCTCTCTCTCTCTCATTCTCTCTGTCTCAAATAAATAAATAAAATCTTTAAAAAAAAAAAAAAGAAAAAGCGTTTTTAAAAAAATAAATAAATAAATAAAATAAAGGTACCGACAATGACAACGGAGCGTTTGGGCTTTCTTTATCTTTTTTTTTTTTTTTTTTTTTTTTTGAAAGAGAGAGAAACAGCGAGAGAGGGAACACAAGCAGGGGGAGTGGGAGAGGGAGAAGCAGGCCTCCCGCCGAGCAGGGAGCCCGATGTGGGGCTCGATCCCAGGACCCTGGGACCATGACCTGAGCCGAAGGCAGACGCTTAACGACTGAGCCACCCAGGCGCCCCTGGGCTTTCTTTAAAGAGACAAAACCAAATGCAGAGCCATTTACTGCTCTGGGTCAATGCCAAGTGAAAAAAAGAGGCATGTGATATCTTTGCACTTTTCAAATGAATCTTTTCCTTTTGTTGTCGTGTCCTTTAGCCCCTGTTGAATTTACTGGGCAAATGAACTGTAGCGTTTTGCAGAAGCCAAAGGAGTATTGAATTTCTTAGAACCTTAATACACACAAACGAAAGTCAGGAAGTGTTGCAGCTCTTCTCCAGAAAGGGGTGGGCAGCCACAGGATTGAAGGAAACATTCGTCAGCATGACCAGGAGGATTTCCTGTCCACATGCTCGGTGTCTCAACATTACTTAAACGGTTCGTTAATGTCCTGCTTTAAAAACATATTCATAGGGGCACCTGGGTGGCTCAGATGGTTAAGCGTCTGCCTTCAGCTCAGGTCATGATCCCAGGGTCCTGGGATGGAGCCCCACATCAGGTTCCTGGCTCAGCGGGGAGCCTGCTTCTCCCTCTCCATCTCCTTCTCTGTCTGCCTCTCCCCCTGCTCATGCTCTCTCTTTCTGTCTGTACTGTGTCTCAAATGAATAAATAAAATCTTAAAAAAAAAAAAACATGTTCATAAAATTAAAAGCGCTAGGATCACCAGTCCTGGCAAACCAAAGGGCTTCATTTCTAGAGGGTAGGGAAGCCAGCCCTGTGTGTCCAGGATTGGTTTCTTAGTTGTAACAGATGCACCTTGATCGTGTAAAATGACAACGGGAGAGGAAACTGGAATTGGGGGAGGGGTGTACATAGCTCTCTCTGCAAGACTGAGATACAACTTTGATTTCATTAGGGAAACAAAAATACTACATAGAATTTTGCTCTTCACTCTTTCCCATATCATTAAGAGTCTTTTTTTTTCCTTGTGAGAATAAAAAAAGTTGTGTTAGAACATTTGCTTTCCTTTCCCACTGTAGCTGGTGTTAGAACAAGAGTAATTAGTACTTTTCTGCTAGAATCTGCTTCTTGACTACAGCGTGGGAGTCTATAAAATATGATGCCAAGCAAAGCAAGGGGACACATGAGTCTTTAACAATGAGCATCAAAATCATGGCATCAGAAAGCTAGATTTCCTGAATTCTATTCTAATTCTTCTCCTGAACCATTTTAAATCCATTTAGTCAATAAACAGGGGATTATAAAGATTAGCCAGATGCAGTCCTTGCCTTCAAGGAGCTTATGGTCTAACATGGAGATCCAGGCAGGTAAATTTCTTTTTTTTTTTTTTTAATTTTTTTTTTTTTTATTCATGAAAGTCAGAGAGAGAGAGAGAGAGGCAGAGGCAGAGGGAGAGAAGCAGGCTCCCCGCCTAGCAGCGAGCCCGATGTGGGACTCGATCCCAGGACCCTGGGATCATGACCTGAGCCGAAGGCAGACGCTTAACCATCTGAGCCACCCAGGTGCCCCCAGGCAGGTAAATTTCAACTGCCAAGTGTCACAAGTGTTTTGCTGGGAGGACTGCCCGCATGGGAACAAAGCAGGTGCAGAGTGGGGCTGTTTGGCACGAGTTTAGAGCAGTGGTGCTCAATGGGTGGGGAATAGATCCTGGCTCTCAGCAGGCATTGGTAATATCTGGAGACAATTTCAGTTGTCCTAACTGGGTGTGGCGGGGTGGGGGGGTTTGCTGCTGGCATCTAGTGGGTAGAAGCCTGAGATGCTGCTAAAATCCTACAATGCCCAAGACAGCTCCCCACAGCAAAAAACCTGTTCGGCCCCAAATGTCAATAATGCCAAGGTTGAGAAACTATGGATTAAACAAAGAGAGAAACATGCATTTCATTAGCACACTCAGGGGGAAAGCACATTCCAGGAAAAATTGTAGGCCTGGAGTGTGGGATGGACAGATAAATTGGGAAAGTAATCTACAGCCTTACGCTGATTATTTTGTCCTTTTGGACCTCAAATTTCCTGGCCACAAAATAGTGATGCTATAATGGTAAATGACTTATCTCCTTTCATGGTATCAGAAGAAAGTGCCACTGATAAAAATTACGTCCCTGGGACCCACCTACATCCAGCTGCCCTGCTCAAGCATACTTATTCCTCAGCTGGGCTAGTAACACATTCACAAGAAAAACAAGGACAGGGAGCCTGGGTGGCTCAGTCGGTTAAGCATCTGCCTCTGGCTCAGGTCATGATCCCTGGGATCGAGTTCGGCATCGGGCTCCCTGTTCAGTGGGGAGTCTGCTTCTCCCTCTACCCTTTCCCCCCCTGTTCTTGATCTCTCTCTCTCTCACTCTCTTTCTCAAATAAATAAATAAAATCTTAAAAAGAAAGAGAAACAAGGACAGTGTTTGGGAAATGTCACTTAGGGCAATATGGTGGGTAAAGTACCTGGATTGTGTTGTGTGGTGTGTAACAAGAACCTAGCCACCATGGTATTTCTATTTCTCACATAACTTGGGATTGGGAAGTGAGTAATCTAGAGCTAGGTTGGGGTTTAAGGGCCACTCCATGATGCCATCAGGAACCCAGACACCTTCTGTCTTTCCTCTGATATCCTTAGCATGTGGCTTCCTTCCTCATGTTGCAAAATGACTGCTGCCTTCTCCGTCTTTTGCCCTTTATCAGCATCCTGGGCAAGAGGAAGGGGTTAGGAGGAAAAGGGCAACACCCAAAATGCAGAAGGCATCCCAGTTGAGTCTCCCATTTAATAAATTTGCCTGGAGTCTTCTCTGCCTAGAACTGCCACTTATCCATTAGGCAGAATTGCATTACGTGGCTATCCATAGCTTCAAGGGAACTTGGAAGCTGAGTGTTTTCAGCCGGGCACCTTGAACACATCTTTTTTTTTTTTTTTTAAAGATTTTATTTATTCATTTGACACAGAGAGAGAGAGCACGCAAGCAGAAGGAGCGGCAGGGGCAGAGGGAGAGGGAGAAGCAGGCTCCCCGCTGAGCAGGGAACCTGACCCAGGGCTAGATCCCCTCACCCCAAGATCATGACATGAGCCTAAGGCAGACACTTAACCGACTGAGCCACCCAGGCACCCCACATTTTTTTTTCTTAATAAGGAAGATTAAGTAGAATAGATGCTGTGTAGGTAACTAGAAGTATTGCCCTAGTGTCTTAAAATGAGCACATTCCAGGCTTTTGTAATGAGTCCAATATAGACCAACCTTATGTTGAATTCTGCTTTAAAAAAAATGGTATTATGGGGGCCCCTGGATGGCTCAGTCGGTTAAGCATCTGCCTTCAACTCAGGTCATGATCTTGGGGTCCTGGGATCGAGCCCTGAGTCGGGCTCCATCTCCCTCTGCCCCACCCCTCGCACTCAGGCTCTTTCTCTGTCTCTCAAACAAATAAATAAAATCTTAAAAAAAAAATAAAGCATATTGCAGACAACCTAACAGTTGAATAATCATTCAAAAAATATTTATTGAATGCTAGTACGTGCTCAGGACTATATTAAACACAGACAACCAAAGGAGATTAACATATGGCTTCTGCTTCCAATGAGCATGTTGAAATCCAGTTGGAAAAAACATACAACATAAACAAATGAAAAGTTGGGTAACAATAAAGCGTTAAATAACTATCTGAAATAGCAACATAAGAAAAACAGTAATTACTAATGCGGATATAAAATGGTAAAACCAGTGTGGAAAACTGGCAGTCTCTCAAAAAGTTAAACATACAGGGCGCCTGGGTGGCTCAGTTGGTTAAGCGACTGCCTTCGGCTCAGGTCATGATCCTGGAGTCCCGGGATCGAGTCCCGCATCGGACTCCCTGCTCGGCGGGGAGTCTGCTTCTCCCTCTGATCTTCCCCCTCTCATGCTCTCTGTCTCCCATTCTCTCTCTCAGATAAATAAATAAAAAAAAAAAAAAAAAAAAAAAGTTAAACATACACCTCCCACATGATCTCACAATTTTACTCCTAGGTATTTAGCCAAGAGAACTGAAAATACAAAGATTGCTTTCACACAAAGATCTGTGCACAAATGTTCACAGCAGCTTTATTCACGAAAGTCAAAACTTGGAAACAATTCCATTTCTAAACTTGCAACACAAGGAGTAAAATGGGATCAGTCATGGGGATGAAAGGTACAGCCTAGGGAATTGTAATAGTGCTGTATGGTGACAGGTGGGAGCTACACTTATGGGGAGCACAGCAGAACGTAGAGAATTGTCAATCACTATGTTGTACACCTAAAACTAATATAACATCGGGTGTCAACTGCACTTTAATTAAAAAAAAAGTAAAATGGGATCAAAATCTAAAACATGTTCTTAGGGCACCTGGGTGGCTCAGTTGGTTAAGGGTCTGCCTTCGGAAAAAAAAAAAAAAAAAAAAAAAAGGGTCTGCCTTCGGCTCAGGTCATGATCCCAGGGTCCTGGGATCGAGCCCCGCGTTGGGCTCCCTGCTCCGCGGGAAGCCTACTTCTCCCTCTCCCACTCGCCTTGCTTGTGTTTCCTCTCTCACTGTCTCTCTCTGTCAGATAAATAAAATCTTTAAAAATAAATAAATAAATAAATAAAATCTTTAAAAAGGGGGTGGCTTTCATTGGCCAAGTCTGAGACAGTTTGAGAATCAAAATAAAAAATGTAGTAATAGATTTTTTTAACTTTTAATGATTTTTAAAGTAAAACAGGACTTTATGAGTTGATAATTACATGAATAAATAAATAGAAGGGAAAATTCCACTTCACAGTAGAATTCCAAGTAATAAATGCAAAAGTAATGATGGAATTAGGAAATCACTATTTGCTAATCATTACAGTAACAATTAATTTAGGCAAGAATCACCAATGGATCCTAAAACTGGTAGGTGAAAGTCTAATGAGAAACAGGATAGGTAGATATTTTAAAATATCTTTTTACAAAATACTTATTATTAATAAGTATAATACTTAATAATTAACTTCATAGTGGAGAAACTTAGCAGACACCATTTAAACCAATTGATAAAAGCTAATTATCACTAGTTACGGGACAAACTGACATCATGTGCCTCCTGATACGATGCGCTAAGAAGAACATAGCAACGTACTGTGGTATTGCTGCCCCAAATGCATAAATCATGAGGTAACATCAGACGAACCCAAACTGAGGGACCTTCTACAACTGTGATTGACTTGTATATTTCAAAAATGTCAAGGTCAAAAAAGGCAAGAAAAGACCAAGAAACTGTTCCCAATGAAAGGAGCTCTCATAACAATTAAAATTAGTACAAATTTTATAAGATTTTTCAAAACAATATACATTCCAAGTTTTGGTATATAATTGTTAAACAGAGAGAGTAAAGTGATATTGGAACTATATCTTTGGAATCATGTATCAGTGGATTAACAGTACTTACTGCGAGAATGGGACAGGTTTTGGCATTAATTTTATTCCTTTTTTAATTTTTTCATTTCTAAAAAAGATGTCAGTGCCCTCCAAGACAATGTTCATTTAACTAAGCGTATGGGGAAGGAAAGCATTTTGTTATAACAATGTCCTTCAATTGTTTGTACATCTTTCAAGTTAGAAGCCAAGTCACATAATGATCTAATATCAAAAATTATTCTATTGAACTCTCAGCTGATAATTCAATTTTGTCTTCCATCAATTTTATTGAAAACAAAGAATTAGAACCAATGCAGTTGGAAAGGGATTTGATATTCACTGATGAGGGTCACTTCCTTTCTCAATACCATCACTAATAGCTAAACTGGCCTATTTGTTTGCTTACCCCGAGATTTTTCTTTTCTTTTTTTTTTAAATCGATCCCAGGACCCTGGGATCATGACCTGAGCCAAAGGCAGACGCTTAATGACTGAGCCACCCAGGCGCCCCGATTTTTCTTTTCCTCTATTTATTTATTTATTTTTAGAAGATTTTATTTATTTATTTGACAGAGGGAGAGACAGCGAGAGAGGGAACATGAGCAGGGGGAGTGGGAAAGGGAGAGGGGAGTGGGAAAGGGAGAAACAGGCTTCCCACTGAGCAGGCGGCCCAACGCAGGGCTCCATCCCAGGACCCTGGGATCATGACCTGAGGCGAAGGCAGACACTTAACAACTGAGCCACCCAGGCGCCCCTCCTCTACTTTTTAAAAAAAGATTTTATTTTTAAGTAATCTCTACATCCAACGTGGGGCTCAAACTCACAAGCCTGAGATCAAGAGTCACATGCTCTTCCAACTGAGCCAGCCAGGTGCCCCCCATAGCACACTTTTATTCCCTTCCTTCTCTTTACCTGTGCCATCTCCCATATTGATATCATATAGACCAGCGTTGTCCAACAGAAACAGAATGCAAGCCACTTGTATAATTTAAAATGTTCCAGTAGCCAATTAAAAAGACACAAAACCAATTTCTAAAAAGCTTAGGTGTGCCTGGGTGGCTCAGTTGGTTAAGCATCTAACTCTTGATCTCAGCTCAGGTCTTGATCTCAGGGTCAGAGTTTAAGCCCCATGTTGCGCTCCATGCTGGGCATGGAGCCTACTTAAAAATAAAATTAAAAAAAATTTTTTTTTAAAGATTTTATTTATTTATTTGACAGAGAGAGAGAGAGCGAGAGCAGGAACACAAGCAGGGGGAATGGGAGAGGGAGAAGCAGGCATCTTGCCGAGCAGGGAGCCCGATGTGGGACTGGGATCATGACCTGAGCCGAAGGCAGACGCTTAACGACTGAACGACCCAGGCGCCCCCAAAATAAAATAAAAATTAAAAAAAAAGCAGTTTAACTCAAAATATCAAACATACTTATCACTTCAACATATAATCAATGTAAAAAATGATCAACAAGATATTTTACATTCTCGTTTTCATACTAAGTCTTCAAATAGAGTGTGTATTTCACGTTTGCAGCACATTTTAATTCAGACTAGCCACATTTCAGGTGCTCGATAGCCACATGTGGTTAGCGGCTCCCACATGAGAGCAGTTTTTGAGTTTTAGTTTCAGATTATAACTGGGTTTTGTTTTGTTTTACATTGACATTTATTTTGACTTAATGCCTACAGCTTCTCATCACTGTTTCTTGCATTTCACAGTCTAAGAACTTTGTGTTTTATGGATCTCTTATCACAAGTCCCTAGTAAATGTTATGAAATATTAATGGCACCTGATGCAAGAATTATCAGATTACTCTTACAAAGAGGATATGAAACTGTTCAAAGGTTTGGAGTTGAGTGTTTGAGACTTCATGGATAGTAATCTGCATTGGGTCAAATTACTGTTTTTGAGGATGATTTTAAATGTTTACCGACAATAAAAACCTTGAAAACAAAGCTGGTGGTGTCAATTTCAACATTCCATTTCTACCTCATTAACCAACACCAAAATGCAATCCATCCACCTTTCTGCTCTGCTCCAGCATCTTGTACCTTCTCCACATGGCTACTCATGTAACACCCTGCTGGACTAACGGGGGGGGGGGGGGGCGGGGGGGGGGCTCATGGCATTTTCTTTTTATGCCTACATGATTTAAATTTTAGCTTCACTGGGACTTCTTACAAAGCGCCAGACATTCTCTTGGTGTTTACAAATGGTAACTTAATAAAAGGTTGCATGACAGTTACCTGGCTTTTCTCAGAATCTCTTATAGCTTTCTATAGAGGTGTAGGTCTCAACCAGAAGGCACTCCAAAGACCTCTCCCAAAGGTCTCAGAGGCCAGGAGTGAGTCTCCCATCGGAGGAGGCACATTAGGACCCGGATAGCTCCCGGATGATGAAACTTAGAAAGGAAGCTGGCTTCATTGTCTGGTGGAGTCTCTGATCACCCCACCTGTTTTCCAGCCCCCTGAAGCAGCGTGCGCTCAGGACGCCCTCAGTTTTCAATAGTCACTGATTTAGCTCTGACAACTCGGAGGAAGAAAGTACGTGTGGGAGACTCATGGCCCACTCCTGGAAATAAGAGAAATTGTGCCCCTTCAAAGGGCCTGTGTATCAAGAGACGGAATTGATTTAGTTCCCTCTTCCCATCCTGTTTCCTCACCAAAATATAATTGAAGAGCTAATCTGACTTAATGACATTGAAAAATTACCTAGAACCATTCTGTCTTTTCACTTTTTGCCCATTTCCAACAATCAGATAGGAGTTTTCCTAATC
This sequence comes from Neomonachus schauinslandi, assembly GCF_002201575.2. Taxonomy (NCBI): domain Eukaryota; kingdom Metazoa; phylum Chordata; class Mammalia; order Carnivora; family Phocidae; genus Neomonachus; species Neomonachus schauinslandi. The sequence continues at coordinate 70,881,918 of NC_058416.1, forward strand.
TTTGTGTCCCTGGAACCTAAGCACAGAGGAAGCAGTAACTACTTGTTAAAGAAAGTATCACTTTGTGATTCTAGGGAATTCCACATTTTGTAATTGGCTTCAAAAAAGGTGAACAGGCGGGGGGCTCATGGGATTGCTCCATTCTAATATCCATGTGCCTGAATTGCTCCCTAGCTGCCAGGGCAGGAGCCTTGAAATGCCCCGCGTGCCAGGGGGGTGAGGGTAGACCCCGGGACCCTCGTTTTAACACGTGAAATGAAAAAAGTATGCTCGTAGCAGACAATTTAGAAATGCAAATTAAAATTACATGTATTCCTACCACTCGGAGATCACAACGCCTCGGTTTATGAAACCCTCACTAAGAGCCAAGCCTAGTTTTAAAACGCGCGATTTCACTTCCTAAAGGCTCTTATTTCGCGGAATTTCGCGGGCTCCGCTCGGGGCCGATGTGGCGCACGAGAGAAAATGTGGTCGGGCAGAGGTGACAACCATCTGTCAGTCTCGGCAAAAAGTCATCAGTCTGGAAATCTCTTCGTTTGGGATTAGACTCAGTCGTTCCGGGTGGAAATGCGTCAGCCTAGGGAATAAAATCCGTCCGAGGAAACTCCGCCGGGTTCCAGACCCTTCCTGAGGAGCGGAGCTGTGCCCAGACCCTCCAGGGCCCCCAGCCCCGGATCCCGCCGGTCTCCCCCTACCACGGCCCCTCCGGCCCGGGACGGCTGCCGCCACGCTGGACGCCCCGGCCCCACCCCCTCCGGGCTCGCCGGACCAATGGGCGCCGAGAGCGGCCACGCGTCACGCGGCGCTGGCCAATCACGGAAGGCCACGACCGTAGAAAGGCTGGGTGCGGCGGGGCCGGCCCGGTGGACGGCGGCAGCGCGCACTGGCGTAGACGCTCTCGGGCCATGGTGGTGGTGGCATCCGCGCAGAGCCCGGCCGCCGGGGCACCCAAAGTGCTGCTTCTGTCCGGCAAGCCCGCCGCCGCCGCCGCCGCCGCCGCCGGAACCCCGGCCGGCCGGGCTCTGCCACTCATGGTGCCGGGCCAGCGAGGGGCTAGCCCGGAGGCGGCGAGCGGGGGCCCACCCCAGGCGCGCAAGCGACAGCGCCTCACGCACCTGAGCCCCGAGGAGAAGGCGCTGCGGAGGTGGGCGAGGGTCCGGGCGCGGACCCTGAGGGCGAAGGGCGAGGGGCTGGGACCCGGATCCGAAGCCGGGCGCTAAGCGCCTGCCGCGCTCGGGGCCCTGGGCCTGGCCCGTAGGGTGCCAGCGTGGCGCGGGGCGGGGCAGGAAGTCGGGAGTCCCGGGCTGCCCGGGCCTTTGTTAAACCCCCTTCTTTTCTGTCTCATTAGAGATGCGTAGAGCTGGGTGTTCGCGCACTTGGGTTCCAGGCCCTCTTGCTATGTGACCATAGATCTGTCATTCAGTTTTTCTGAATTTGGGCAGTGGCATGGACTCGATTGACCTACTTTTTTTGGAGGGTCACGGAGCCGAAATGACAGTTGTCGAGAGGGCTGTGAGCTCCGTGAGGCTCTTTAGTCAAACTTAATCTCCGCGCCCTTAAAAATGGTATCTATTCATGAGGTTGTTGGAAAGATTGAGTGAGAAATGCCTAGTACCCAGTTCTCGTAAATGTTAGTTCTTTTGTGGTCATGGTGCCTTTTGTGATTTAAGTGCCTCCTTGAGCAGACGCCGGGCCCAGCCTTCCGGGGACTGCCCAGGATGTCAGCTAGGGCGAAAGGCATCGGCCTCTCCTTTATTTGAATTATACGGGGGGAATAAAAATGGGAGGAGGAAATCTCTTATGATGCAAGATGAGTAGTATTTGTGTCCAGTGTCCTTGCTGTGGCCGGGATGCGACGGGGGTGTGGATGACGCAATATGGGAGAGAATGAAGCAGTTCTTCAAGCCAGAGCCAGGAAAGGCTCTATTTTTTGTTTTGTTTTATTGAGGGGAGGAGCCTGGAGTGTATTTTACCTTAGTCTACCTTATACTGTAAATGAAAATGAAAGCACCAGCTGGCCAAGTTCTCAAATAAAGATATAAATAAGATTTGAGATGACTTAGTGTATTTATGTCCCTTTTGTTCTCAGGAAACTGAAAAACAGAGTCGCAGCCCAGACTGCCAGAGACCGAAAGAAAGCTCGAATGAGTGAGCTGGAACAGCAAGTGGTAGATTTGGAGGAAGAGGTAAAAATACTTAAGGTCAAACTCTTATCTTTTATTTCTTGTATATCCTTCCTGGTGAATGTTCCTGTCTCTTTAGAATACAACTGGACAGTTAATTAAAAGTTAAGCTAAAAAAAAAAGTTAAATGAATCTAAATTAGGGTAGATAGGTAGTTAAGTGATTAGGTGGTGAAACTTGATGAGAGCAGAAGTGGTTGACCCCTGGCATTTGGTGCTAGATCTATCTCCAAGTTGGTGAATTACAACATTGCAACGTTTATCGAGTTAGTACTAAGAAATTCGTAAAAGCAGATAGAAAATCATTGCTTAAACCTGAGACCCTTCCTGGCTTGGCCAAAAGTCCACTAACGGTTCCCTTCCCCTTCTAGGGCCCACTTACTACCTAATCTTAAATTGTTGCCAGCTACACATCTTGAATACATAAGGATTTCATATATATCCATACCTATATTTACACACACACATACACACACACTTAACATATTTTGATTTTATGGTCCACTATTACCACTTCTGTTACAACCTGCTAATTCAAGATAGGAATTTTTTTTTTGCCATCATATCTAAATTAAAGCCACAAGTCACCCTTTGCTGAGGTCTATATTAGTAGTGGGAAGCATTGTTATTTGTGACCCCACGGCATGGCACTTGTTTTTCATAACTATGACCTTTCCTTTGAATACCTACTGTGAACCAACTGTATGAGCAGAGTTTTTCAAAAGGTCTAAGAGATAGGGGCGCCTGGGTGGCTCAGTCGTTAAGCGTCTGCCTTTGGCTCGGGTCATGATCCCAAGGTCCTGGGATCGAGCCCCACATCGGGCTCCCTGCTCAGCAGGAAGCCTGCTTCTCCCTCTCCCACCCCCGCTGCTTGTGTTCCCTCTCTTGCTGTGTCTCTCTGTCAAATAAATAAATAAAATCTTTAAAAAAAAAAAAAAAAGGTCTAGGAGAAGGAAAGGAAACCAACTGTAGAACTGTAGTAAAACTCATCAGCTAGATTCTTAAGTGAAAGAACTGGGTGTTTCAATAGCTTCTTCTTGAACTTACTTCCAGAACCAAAAACTTTTGCTAGAAAATCAGCTTTTGCGAGAGAAAACCCATGGCCTTGTAGTTGAGAACCAGGAGTTAAGACAGCGCTTGGGGATGGATGCCCTGGTTACTGAAGAGGAGGCTGAGACCCAGACCAAGGTAGGTCATCTCATTTATCTGATGCCCTTTGTGAGAACTGCTTCTAAGTGACATGACCCCTTAATGACACTTACTGATTTTTCAACTGTGTAGTGAATAGTACTAAATCCTAATAATTAAAGTAAGTTACACAGCTCTCTAAGAGCAAGTACTAACAAATATCGATAGCCAACAAGATGTACCATGTCAGTGTTAAGGAGAACCAGAAAAAGGGGCTTCTGGGTGGCTCAGGTGGTTAAGCATCTGCCTTCGGCTCGGGTCATGATCCTAGGGTCCTGGGATCGAGCCCCACGTCTGGCTCCTGGCTCAGCGGGGAGCCTGCTTCTCCCTCTGCCTCTCCCCCTGCTCATGCTGTCTCTCTCTATCTCTGTGTCTCGAATGAATAAATAAAATCTTAAAAAAAAAAAAAAAGAACCAGAAAAAGAGAGCCAGTCCAATCTAACAAAATGCTCCTAAAACTGTAGTAGTTCTTTGATGAATATGAATGAGTAGGGACAGGATTTACTGTGATAGTGACACCCCTCTGATAGAAGGTGATTATGGGTTTTAATGCACAGACATGGTGAATTTATTGACAGCACTTAAGTGGTCTGAGATTGACAGTAGGGCAGTTCTACTCTGTGAAGCTAATGTTCAGAACAAACTTAAAAAAATTACTGTCCAAAAAGATTGGGGCCTAAATTCACTATGGAACTTTGTTAAGATTATTGGGGGAGCGCCTGGGTGGCTCATTCGTTAAACATCTGCCTTCGGCTCAGGTCATGATCCCAGGGTCCTGGGATCAAGCCCCGCATCGGGCTCCCTGCTCAGCGGGAGGCCTGCTTCTCCCTCTCCCACTCCCCCGCTTGTGTTCCTGCTCTCGCTATCTCTCTCTCTGTCAAATAAATAAATAAAATCTTTAAAAAAAAAAAAAAAAAGATTATTAGGGGGGCACCTGGGTGGCTCAGTCCATTAAGCGTCTGCCTTCGGCTCAGGTCATGATCTCACGGTCCTGGGATTGAGCCCTGCATCAGGCTCCCTGCTCGGGGGGGACCTGTTTCTCCCTCTCCTCCCTACTTGTGCTCTTTCTTGCTCTCTCTCAAATAAATGAATAAAATTTAAAAAATACATATTTTTATAGAGGGACGCCTGGCTGGCTCAGTTGCTGGAGCATGAGATTGTCAATCTCAGGCTTGTGAGTTCAAGCCCCACTTTGGGTGCAGAGATTACTTATGATAAAATCTTTTTTTTTTTTTTTTAAGATTTTATTTAGGGAGAGGGAGTGAGCACACATGTGAGCACAGTAGGGGGGGGTGCAGAGGGAGAGGGAGGAGCAGACTCCCCACTGAGCAGGGAGCCTGATGTGGGGCTCAGTCCCAGAACCCTGAGATCATGACCTGAGCTGAAGGCAGATGCTTAAGCGACTGAGCCACCCAGGCGCCCCTAAAAGTAAAATCTTAAAAAAACAAAACATTATTATGGAGAATATCATTGAAGATATTATTTAAGAATATATCAGTCTTGGGGCACCTGGGTGGCTCAGTCGTTAAGTGTCTGCCTTCGGCTCAGGTCACGATCCCAGGGTCCTGGGATTGAGTCCCGCATCGGGCTCCCTGCTCGGCGGGAAGCCTGCTTCTCCCTCTCCCACTCCCCCTGCTTGTGTTCCCTCTCTCGCTGTGTCTCTCTCTGTCAAATAAATAAAAATAAAATCTTTAAAAAAATATATATATATCAGTCCTTCCTCAACCTTTGCTTGGGGCGTTTTCGTTGCATAGAAAATGACAGAAGTTAGTCTTCCCTCTCTTTTCTCCTCTCTCTTGAGAGGACTCAATAAAATGGAAATAACGAAGGTAAGGGAAAGATTTCAGCTCTAAAGCATAGTTTTCTAGCTTTCTGGAAAGTTGAGAATCACAGCTGCCTGGTGAGCATTTCCTTGAGACTCTGTAGTTTGAGCTGTTTATTGACATTGGTCTTTCTTCCCAGGGGAATGGAGCGAGGCCAGTGGCCGGGTCTGCTGAGTCCGCAGCACTCAGACTACGTGCACCTCTGCAGCAGGTGCAGGCCCAGTTGTCACCCCTCCAGAACATCTCCCCATGGATTCTGACAGCGTTGACTCTTCAGACTCTGAGGTAGGGGTTTTTGGGATTTAATAAAGCGCTGTATAACTAGTTAATTCTATCTGTTTGATGTCTGACATTCCCAACCAGACAGAGGAGGGCAGGAGAGGTTAGTTTTGGCTGGGTTACAGGTGAACATCGACTGCTTCCCTATCTCCAGGTGATTTAGGACATAGAGTGAGGTGTAGATAAATGGGTCTGTGGGTCTCCTGTTTTGATTAATTTACATTGTGGGACCTAATAGTATTCCAGGTAAATTCTCAGTACATTCTGATGGATTCCATTTAACTTTTGCCTCTTGCAGTCTGATATCCTGTTGGGCATTCTGTTCAACTTGGATCCAGTCATGTTCTTCAGATGTCCTTCCCCAGAGTCTCCCAGCCTGGAGCAGCTCCCAGAAGTACACCCAGAAGGACCCAATTCCTTACCGGCCTCCCCTTCTCCATCACTGGGGACGTCATCAGCCAAGCTGGAAGCCATTAATGAACTGATTCGTTTTGACCACGTATATACCAAGCCCCTAGTCTTAGAGATACCCTCTGAGACAGAGAGCCAAGCTAATGTGGTAGTGAAAATTGAGGAAGCACCTTTCAGCCCCTCAGAGAAAGATCACCCTGAATTCACTGTCTCAGTGAAGGAAGAACTTGTAGAAGATGACTTCATTCCAGAGCTGGGCACCTCAGATCTACTTTCATCCAGCCACTGCCTGAAGCCATCTTCCTGTCTACTCGATGCTTATAGTGACTGTGGATATGAGGGCTCCCCTTCTCCCTTCAGCGACATGTCCTCTCTGCTTGGTGTAGACCATTCTTGGGAGGACACTTTTGCCAATGAACTCTTTCCCCAGCTGATTAGTGTCTAAGGAATGATCCAGTGCTGTTACCCTTTTCCTTGACCATTATACTGCCTGGAAGATAGCAGAGAAGCCTGTGCTTCATTTAAAAAAGCCAAAGTAGAGGGTGTACAGTCCTAGGGAATTACTCTAAAGTATTTGTTCAAACCGTATAGGTCACCCCAAGTATTGTCTTTTGTCATCCAGCAGTCCAAGGTACTCAGATATATTACTATAATCCAGAATTACAGCTTTTGAGGTTGTACCCTTAAGGGCAGTAGTTTGCCCTAAAATTCTTATGTAAGGGTCATTGGACAAGCGTCTTAGACATGGAATTTGTGAGTGGCCCTTTAACATTTCTTTTCCCTCTTCTTGGCATCCCAGGCTTACCTCCAATTTTAGGTCCTTTAGTTTGCTTCTGCAAGCAGAGAACACCTACCTGAGGGGGCTCCTTTCCTTCATGTACAGTTCAAGTAAAGATCAAGAATCTTTTGTAAAACTATGGAAATTTACTATGTAAATGCTTGATGGAATCTTTCCCTGCTAGTGTAACTTTTGGAAGGTGCTTTCTCCATTTATTTAAGACTACCTGTGCAATTAAAGAGTGCAATGCAGTGTCTTTGTTCTTTGGTAACTGTTTTCTCTCTAGGTGTTTCACTGTTTGCCATGATAGTGATTTATCCAACTTCAGTGAGCATGCCACTTTTTTTTTTTTTTAAAGATTTTATTTATTTATTCGAGTGAGAGAGAATGAGAGATAGTGCGAGAGGGAAGAGGGTCAGAGGGAGACGCAGACTCCCCGCTGAGCAGGGAGCCCGACGCGGGACTCGATCCCAGGACTCCAGGATCATGACCTGAGCCGAAGGCAGTCGCTTAACCAACTGAGCCACCCAGGCGCCCAGCATGCCACTTTTTAAAGGTTTTTCCCCCTTAGGTACTGCCTGCTTCAGTTTCAGGCTGCCATAAATGATATAATCTACTCTTTGAGCAGTTACTATTATTATTTTTTTAAGATTTTATTTATATGACAGACACAGCGAGAGAGGGAACACAAGCAGGGGGAGTGGGAGAAGGGAGAAGAAGGCTTCCCGCTGAGCAGGGAGCCTGATGCGGGGCTGGATCCCAGGACCCTGGGATCATGACCTGAGCTGAAGGCAGACGCTTAACAACTGAGCCACCCAGGTGCCCTGAGCAGTTACTATATTTCTGAGAGTTTCTTTAGCCTAACTGGCCAATACCACAGACTAGTAAATGGCAGAGCTAGAACGCTTAACCATTATTTTGCTATACCATCTTAAGGACGTGCCATTAAATATCAAGATTCTCTTGCCATTATAGGGATTAAGAACATTTTCTAGACTCAAACTCCCTGGGTTTGACTCTGCCACTGGTTTGCCAGGTAACCCTGGACATGTAATATCACTTCCTCACCGGTACAGGGGCATAATAACCTCTATAAAGGTTGCTAGAAGATTCAAAGAGATGATGCATTATAAGCTCTTGGCATACGTACACTTACCAGGCACCATCCCAAGCACTCAAAAGTTAGCTCCTCCCATAATCCACTTTGGAGAGATTTTAATCTTACAGAATTATATATTCTCTAGAACTTGTTTCACAGAAGAATGAACTTGTTCAAGAAAAAATCTGACACATCAAGTATTATCCCAAAACTATAGAAATGATAACCTCATCATCCTCCATGTGCATCTTCTCCTTGGGAATCTTCTTAGAAGATATTGAAGAACTTCCCTCATTTATCGAAAACACTTCACCTATACCAGGATTCTATGCCACTATTAAGACTACTACTACAGAGGTCAGAGTGAATGATTATAGACAAAAGGTAGTATTCAAAAAATCCTGAGCAGCAAGACAAAGCAGGCTCTACTTTCAGCCAAGTACAAGGGAATATTTGGTGTGACTGGAGGCACGTCCACTAGACAGCCTAAAATCCTTGGTCACTGAAGCCAGAGCTCAATCCTAGTTCTTGGCAATGCAAGCTTACTTAGGCTCAGTTTCTTTTTCCTTTTTTTTTTTTTTTTAATTTTTCTTCGTAATTCTCCACCCAACATGGGGCTCAAACTCACAACCTGAGATCAAGAGTCTCACGGTCTTCTGAGCCAGCCAGGCACCCCTAAGGCTGCTTCTATATTGTAAATATATAGACAGCCTCCAGCTGTCCCCATGATTAAAAATCTGATCACCTGATTTTCTATAACTGAAACTTAAGTGATGGGAATCTATTTAGGGATTATCTAAGCAAATGCAATCACAGATGCATTTTAGCCACTCTCCATAATAGCGGAAGCATCTGGAGATTGAGGCGCAAATAATTTACATTCAATGACATCACATGAAAGAGGCAGCTGTACTAACAGGGATAACACACAGGACATATATAACCTGTGTCAGTCATCGGGGTTTTCATTTCCTGCACAGATGGTGAAAATGACTAAACACTGCCCAGCCTTGCGAAAACACCTGGTATTTAAGGACATCTTTTTGAAACAAACTGGTCAGAAATAAAAATCAAGATCTTTTCCTGCAAAACCAAAGCAAGATTTCTATTAAATGCAGAGGGTTGTCCATTAATCAATCAGGTGACGAATGTCTGCACACCATTTCCCTAGGCCTTGTAACACCAATCTGTGTGCTTCCTTGCTTCTACTAGGTATACCCTGGAGCAGACACAGCAGGACAGAACTGTAGGCAAAAGGTAACGCTGCCTACTCCAAGAATATTTTATGGCATCAGTTAAATTCTAATATCCTAAGAATGAAATCTTTACTTTGTGACTTCTCAAATTCATTAAAGGACAGGAAAACTGGCTTGTTTACCCACTCATCAGTTGTTGAAAGACAATACCCTGGTCTTGCTGGAGCTGTAGTCTAAATGCATGCAATTCATATCAAAACGGACACTGGCAGAGTATCTGGACCAAATGGATATACACAAAGCTGTATTTTCTCAAGGAGTTTAATGTTACACTGACTGAACCATATTTTGTTGTGGGTTATTTCAATGAAATCTAAACACTTTAGGGCGCCTGGGTGGCTCAGTAGGTTAAGCATCTGCCTTCGGCTCAGGTCATGATCCTGGGGTCCTGGGATGGAGTCCCACATTGGGCTCCCTGCTCAGCAGGAACCCTGCTTCTCCCTTTCCCACTCCCGCTGCTTGTATTCCCTGTCTCTGTCAAATATATAAATAAAATCTTTAAATAAATGACACTTTAGGTATTCTATGAAAACACTGTAAAACTACTGGTCAAGTAGGAAGAACACTGAAGCTGGTTAAGTTTGATTGCAATTCGAAATTGTCACTATCTACCTAGGCTTTAGGTTTTCGAATCTGTAAAATAAATAAGATAGCTTTTAGGTGATTTCCAAATTTTGGTGAAAAACAATATCCTGAGTTTTCTGTAATTGCAACCCAAACTTGACTCCACCTGTCCACAAATCAGGACCCACATCAAGCCAAGGTTGTAAATATGCAGGCAATACTGCCACCCAGTGACCTGTCAACTCTTAAATAACCACATAACTGAACATTATGGAATTTCCCTTTTCCGTTTTTAGAGGTCCTAAACCTTAAAAAAAAAAATACTGTGAACGCTATATACCATTTCCAACTCTGTATTTAAACATTTTTGAAGACTGTCACTACTGTCATCTGAACAGTGGCAATCAATCACCACTGCCAAATAATGCTGTTGACCGACAGCAGCAAATTGAGTGGTAAGCATTCTGTGGGTTTTAGAACAGCAAAACAGTCTGCCTGTTTTGGAAACAGTGAATTCATTTACACAGCTTAACTTTAACCCAACATAATCATCTTCTCAAGATAAATTTAAGTCCCTCACTGATATGAATGCTTTTTCTTTTTAAGATTTTTATTTGAGAGAGAGAGAATGAAGAGAAAGAGAGCATAAGATGGGGAGGGTGAGAGGGAGAAGCAGACTCCCCACCGAGCAGGGAGCCCGATGAGGGACCCGATTCCAGGACTCCAGGATCATGACCCGAGCCGAATGCAGTCGCTTAACAAACTGAGCCACCCAGGCGCCCGAATGCTGCTTTTTCTAAGATTTATTTTTTGAGAAAGAGAGGTGCAGAGAGAGAAGCAGACTCCCCACTGAGCAGGGAAGCCTGATGCAAGGCCGGGTTTGATCCCTGGACTCCAGGATCATGACCTGAGCCAAAGGCAGATGCTCAACCGACTAAGCCACCCAGGCACCCATGAATGCTGCTTTAAATACAATTTAGAGGGGCGCCTGGGTGGCTCAGTTGTTGGGCGTCTGCCTTCGGCTCAGGTTATGATCCCAGGGTTCTGGGATCGAGCCCCACATTGGGCTCCCTGCTCCGCGGGAAGCCTCCTTCTCCCTCTCACACTCCCCCTGCTTGTGTTCCCTCTCTTGCTGTGTCTCTGTCAAATAAATAAATAAAATCTTAAAAAAAATTGAATACAATTTAGAGGAAAGCAGAGGTTGCTGATTTTACTTATGTGAGGAATACAAATACCTCAAAGTCAAAACACTTAAGAAGTTTTATTGAAAACAATAAAATACAGAAACATCAGATTCTCATTTTAAAGTAAAATTGACAGCATCTTCCAGAACCTTTCTAGTACTGCACCATTCTTGTCACTATTAACGAAAGTTTCAAATCGAAAATAATTAATGAACCTGCTTACAATAAGCATTCTTCTCATGGTTCTAGCCCCCACCCTACTTTCCTAAATTTTACATTTGCACCTTTTCAAAGATGAGTAGCAGGTTTTTTGTTTCTGCTTTTTTTATGACTAATATTTGTGAGAACTGGACTTTATATTAAAAAAAAATAAACCCACACACATCTTACTCAAACTCAGAGAAAATATACATTTGTTCATTAAAGCTCACCTGCTTTAGATAATTTTTCTCTTCACACATTAGCATAGTAAGCCAATGTTTGATCCATGCTTCAAAAGCTGTACAAAATGAAAAGACCTATTGATACCCTAAGGAAACCTTAAGGCAAAAGCAAAAGCCTTACACTACAGAAGAAAAACAAAGCAGAGGCATGGAGACTGTGGGGGCGGCTCAGATGAATAAGCACCACAAGGATGAAGAAAATTTCTGTACAAACATATGCAAAAAAGATAAAGTTTAAAAAGGAGCATTAAACATCCATTTTCCTGCAGAAATAATTAATCATGTCAGATAATCTGACTCCTGAAACAAGTTGTTTGGATTTTAATTAACAGACTCTTCATTCTCTCCTATATTTTACCAGTGGTATCAGAGCCCTGTTTTGGAGCTCTTCCTCCTTTTCCTCATACAGACCTTTGATCAGAAGCCTGGCCCACAATTCCTACCGAAGACACTCTTAGTGTGTTTTGGGTCCTTTGGAAAGTTGTCACCTCCCCTTCCGCCCTAACACTGGGACTAACTCCAGATTCTGGGCATTCACTTCATGTTTTTGAGTTATACCAGAACAAACTTCCTTTAGGATGGTGATTTCTTTAAGGCTACAAACTTTGTAAGTTGGTCCCATTAAATAATGACTTTAAAGGCAGGAGTTCTTCAAATGGCATGAATCAAACACTTGCACATTTCAACAGAATACAGTTTACATTCATCTCTAAATCTGAGATTAAGAAACTATTAGCTGGTTTCCAACTGGTTTTAATACTGGTTTGAAGTTTGAATAATTTTACTGTGTAGATATTAAATATTGTTTAAATATTAAACATTAAATTTTTTCCTGACTATCCAGACAGAAACAGAGAAAGCAGGAACAACAGGCAAGGGAAGAAACAGTCCAATTAACAGACTTGTTATTTCTACGCCATCTGTAACAAGGGGAGGGATTTCAGCATGGGTTTCTAAAATGCCTGGGAGCTGGTTTCTAAAAAGTCACCTCTACTTGGCATAAGCCATTTTTTTCCTATACAAGGTATCTGATTCCTACAAAGGGGGAAGAAACCCAGAAAACAAAACAAAAAGAACTGGGGTGGTCTTCTGTTGTGTGATGTAAGGGCCAGTATTACACTATTACACTCATTTAATAAGTTATAGTGGATATTCAGTAGCACTAAAGGAAGTGTTATTTTACTTGGCACTACTGAGTCCTTGCCACACAGAAGAGCCCTTCCTGAGAAATAAAAAACTTCAATCCTGGTTATCCCTAAAGGGCACCTTGAGCCTGGTTTAGTTCCTCAAGATGAAGATGTCCTGCTAGCAGGAAGCTATTCTCTATTAACTCTGAGGTTTACTGCACAACAGCTAAAGCACCAGGCAAAGTGGCTAGTTCAGTAACTCTCAGTGTCACTTACCCATATGTTTTCAGTTAATTATCGTCATTGTTTTCTACATTAACACTAAAAATACTCAACTTGCTAATATAGGTAAACCTTTTTAAAAAAATACCTATCAGTGCTGGGCTTCCCACACTTGGCAGTTCTTGGGATTACTTAAGGGAGGCTTCTCCCATAGCCAATTTGCACATGGGTTACCTCACAATCACTTTTTAACAATCGCTCAAAGTTAATTAATTTGTAAACATTCCTGAATAACTGGGCTTATCAATTATGCAAGGGAAACCAAGGAGCAACAGTAGCACAAGGCAAAAAAGCCTTGAAGGAAAAACCTTTTCTTTGTATTTTCATTACATTTTCAGAGGCTAAGAAGTGAGCCACAATGCTATTTAATCAATGCAGCTACACAGAATTGACAATATATAAGCTTCAGAGCCTCTGTTAAATCTTAGCAATAGTCTACACTACTGCTTTCCTTCCTCCTCTTCCCAATCATATATAATATGTCACCACTGTAAACGAGCTCCGATCTATAGACACAGTTCTGACTTGGCTGTCAGGATACAGTCATAGTAGGAGCATCCTTCTTTCTTAATGCATTGTTTCAAATTCAAGTGTCTGAATATTCGCCAACTATCTGAATGGTTTAGACAATGTGACTGATGACTTAAGTCACCCTTAGACACACAGCTTCCATACTTGCCTTTGCGGGCTGTAATTTCCATTTCCTTAATAAGCCCCGTGGAAAACTGTTTGAGACAAGCTTCCTTGGCAAAAAGTTGGATTCACGAAATGGCTACCCAAAATTAGAGTCCCACCCCAAATCACAGGTGGAGATATTATTACACCCGTTTCATAAAACTTTCAAGTCCCTACACTATACAAATACAACTAGACTCACTACTAAACACATGAGCCTTCTAAAATTTGACAACTTTTAGCATAGAAACTGGTTTCTAGAGTTCCATCTCTTCTTCTGTGCAAGCAGCTGTCTCCAAACTATTGTAAACAGGCATCCCTGTTTGCCGAGGTTCCAAGAACAGTTCAGTTCTCCCAGGGAAGGCAGTGCTGGCAGCTGCATGCTTAGTTTGGCTCTCTCCCGTGTAGTTCTTAGCATTAGATGACGGCTTTGGCTTATTAGAAAGGAGTTCAGGGAGAGGTTTCCAGAGCACGAGCTCCATGGAAGGACGGCTCCTAAGACATAAAATACAGATTTTTATAAAAAATTTTAGGATATGGAAATAAAAGATACATGTCGAAAGCTAACATTTGCTACCAGATATCTAGAATTAAGAACTGACGGCATCAAAATAGGAGATTTATGTGATCTAAATAGATCTTTAGAAAGGCCACTCAAATACAATTTTACAGCTCTACCCATATTTTTAGAGATTTAGCGAGAACACGCATGCGCACACATGGGGGGAGGGAGAGGAGCAGAGGGAGAGAAACAGAGCAAGCAAGAATCCCAAGCAGACTCCCCGATGAGCATGGAGCAGGCCACAGGGCTCGATCCCAGGACCCTGAAATCATGACCAGAGCTGAAATCAAGAGTCGGATCCTTAACAGACTGAGCCATTCAGGTGCCCCTATTCTGCACATATATTTAACCACACCAACTAGCTGTACTGATGCTGTGGTTAAAGGTAATACAGGGGATGGGGCGTCTGGGTGGCTCAGTCGGTTAAGCGGCTGCCTTCGGCTCGGGTCGTGATCCCAGAGTCCTGGGATCAAGCCCCACGTCGGGCTCCCTGCTCAGTGGAGAGTCTGCTTCTCCCTCTCCCTCTGCCTGCCTCTCTGCCTACTTGTGCTCTCTCTCTGTCAAATAAATAAATCTTAAAAAAAAAAAAGTAACAGAGGGGTGCCTGACAGGCTCAGTCAGTAGAGCATGCAACTCTTGATCTTGGGGTTCTGAGTTCAAGCCCCATGTTGGGTGTAGAGATTACTCAAGATCTTTAAAATAAAAGCAATTAAAAACATCCAATGTAAAAAATAGAGGCCCTTGATTTAGTGTTATAAATTCCTTAAATTGTGGTTAATATGAGTAGGTATGGGCTACTACCCTGTACTAAACCTTTATAAATGAAAATGAAATACTGACCAAATACATTAAAAGTATCTCCGTATGCCTTTTGCTTAGTACAGCTACAAAGTAGAATGCTTTTTGCAGTAAGCCCAAAACATTATGGCCCCAATGCCTGCCTGCCCCTCAGTCCTCCTCCATCCAATGATGGCTTGATAGTTTCCGGGACCCAAAGGCAAGTTAGACAAAATAAACCACAATGAAGAGTACCCCCAAATGCTAGCTTTTGGAAAACTACCAAGAGCAGAAAGTGCGGGGCACCTGGGTGGCTCAGTCGTTAAAGTGTCTGCCTTTGGCTCGGGTCGTGATCCCAGGGTCCTGGGATTGAGCCCTGCGTCAGGCTCCCTGCTCCACGAGAGGCCTGCTTGTGTTCCCTCTCTCGCTGTGTCTCCGTCAAATAAATAAATAAATTCTTCAAAAAAAAAATGCAGAAAGTGCTATTTTTTAGGCTGTAAGACAACATGGCCTGCTTACTCTTGGCTAAACTATTTACCCACCCTCAGAGCTGGGTAGTTAAAATTATAAGCCCAAGTCAGGGGGCTAATGCAAAACCTCTGTGATCTAACATCAGCTGAACCCACTGTGGCCAAAGCAGTAATTCTTCATCTACCTGGCATCACTGGGGCTGGTCTTCTCAGAGATTTTTTCAGATACCTGACACCTACCCTCACTGAGTATCAAATCTACCTACAGTCTTTTCTAGGCAAGACCCAAATAGCACTTTATAACCTGACTACTATTTTACACATGGATAATGACTGCTTCAGATCATGTAAGCTCAAGGACTATAAGAGTTACAAGGCTATCGGGGCGTGTGGGCGGCTCAGTTGTTGAGCGTCTGCCTTCGGCTCGGGTCATGATCCCAGGCTCCTGGGATCGAGCCCCACATTGGGCGCTCTGCTCGGCGGGAAGCCTGCTTCTCCCTCTCCCACTCCCCCTGCTTGTGTTCCCTTCTTTTGCTGTGTCTCTCTCTGTCAAATAAATAAATAAAATCTTAAAAAAAAAAAAAAGAATTATAGGGCTATCATTAGTTCTTATGTTAATAGCCCCAGGCTGCTTCGTTTTTTAGGCTCTGATGTTTTTTGTTTTTTGTTTTTTTAAAGATTTTATTCATTTATTTGAGAGAGAGAATGAGATAGAGCATGAGAGGAGGGAGGGTCAGAGGGAGAAGCAGACTCTCCGCTGAGCAGGGAGCCCGATGCGGGACTCAATCCTGGGACTCCAGGATCATGACCTGAGCCGAAGGCAGTCGCCTAACCAACTGAGCCACCCAGGCGCCCGTAGGCCCTGATGTTTGCTTTCTAGTTTCCTCTTTTGTCCTCACACTATACTGTCACCACTCACTACTTTGAGTTTGTTCTCACTTGCTGTTCCTGTGTTTCTACTCCGATGACCTAGGAAATCAGGTAACTGAGCTCATTAAACTAGGCTTAACTTGGGGCCCCTGGGTGGCTCAGTCGTTAAGCGTCTGCCTTCGGCTCAGGTCATGATCCCGGGGTCCCGGGATCGAGCCCCGCATCGGGCTCCCTGCTCTGCGGGAAGCCTGCTTCTCCCTCTCCCACTCCCCCTGCTTATGTTCCCCCTCTCGCTGTCAAATAAATATTTAAAAAAATAAATAAATAAACTAGGCTTAAGAGCAAAATGGCTTAGAGCTAAAGCCCTGAGGGGCTATCCACTATGAGATAAGAGTGTAGCCTTTGTGGTAACTATTTTGACTACTGGGAGATTTCTTTTGGTTTGATTTCTAAGTCTCAGTGGTGTTCCTGGATAACTGACAGGCTAGTAAACGAGAGCTTTTGAAATGTGGTTCCTATATCCTATGACAAGAATTTGGGAGAAAGGGCTCTCTTGCCAATCCTCCCAACCCCGATTATTAGACAATAGTGCATTTCAGGACTTCAAAAGAACTGGGGGTTAAGAAGGTAAGGCAGCCACTCCTGCATACTTCAAACTTCTTGCACAGCATTTTGCTCAACCCCAATGAACTAGGATAAAGGTCTGTATCCAACCTGAACTAAATACAAAACCCACTGTGCTTTCATTTTGCTGGTGATCAGGGGATGGAGAGATGACTAACATAGGACGGGCTGTATCTGGAGACACTGGGTTTCTCGGTTAATCACCCAACTCTTGATTTTGGCTCAGGTCCTTATCTCAGGATCCTGGGATCGAGCCCCACATCAGGCTCTGTGCTCAGCACAGAGTCTGCTTGTCCGTCCCCCTCTGTTCCCTCCTGCCGCCCACCCGTGCGCTCTGGCTCTAAAAAATAAATTTTTAAAAATAAATGGAAACCAGGAACCAACACTTACATGGACTCAATCATTTTCTTCGTAAAGACTTCATCAAATTCCCTCTTCAAACCTGTTTTCATGGTATCAGAAAGAACAAGACTGGGGAGATAGTTAATATTTCTGTCAGCTTCCACTTCTTCATCTTCATCAATTATCCTAAATAAAGACAGCAGAAGCAAAGAGAGAAAAGTTAGTCGAGCTATTATTTATTCTATTAATTGGACGAAATTTAAAAACAAAATAAAAGCAGCAAGTGCTACAGGGAAAGATCAAGTAAAATATGAAGTTCTGAGTGAAAAATGTACACACAGAAGAGTTACTCAACGTTTCAGTCAACAGATGCAATCATATTTGAAGAATGTGTCCCTGAAAGCTCCCATAAACCAAAAAATTAATATTCACAGACAGGTGAAAATATTTAGCACAGTTCTATGAGAAAAGTTTGACATTTAATGTGTCAACTTTGAGTTCTCGTATTTTTCATAGTCTGAGAGGTTGAAGATCACTGTTACCACCAAATGATGAATTAGACTAGCTTAAAAGAGTAGAGATGTCACATGGGATCCGCAATAAGCCAATGATATACGATACCCATTTACCTGTCCTCGATTTCTTGAAGCCTCCTTCGGGCAACTTCACACTGTGGTTCTCCGGTTGTCTGATCCATTTCTTCACAAATAACATCTAACATGCCAGGTGCAGAGAGGCCACTAGTGCACGGATTTACTCCATGACTCTCTATAGCCTGATGTGCACAAAGAATCCAGTCGTTAGGACCAGCACAGAGCCCTGCTTCAGTTAGCCTTTTCTTTCTTACTGGACAACTGAAAAAAAAAATTCAATGAAAATTCAGTCATATAAATGAAATGTTTATCATCCCTTTCTCTAACCAAACTCTTATGTAAAAAAACAAAACAAAAACCTCTGATTTTTGACAGTGTGTGACTATAAGATAGAAAATCATGCTTTTCTTTTGTCATTCTGAGAGCTTCCTTGAGATGTTTTCTTCTACTGCTCTCTACCAAATTAGACTGCACCTGCAAGATTGTGCTTTTTCAGATTAGTGTTCAGTGTGGGAACTTAAAGTCATTCCTATTTATTTGGCTCTGGATAGGTCAAGTGGAAAGTAAAGAAAGCAAAACCACAAGCAGCAGTTCAGCACCAGCCATATTTTGTCCTAATTCTGCTTGCTCCATATGGGGAGGTGGTCGACAGGCACCCTATTTTCCCTTATGGCAAAAGATAATGCTTCATCAGGTCTGTTCCAAGTAGTACAGGTTGCAGAGGATACTGCTTATTTCTTGGTCCTCTCTGAAATGTCAGAAGACTGTCATTTGGCTCTAAGTCCCCTACTAGTAATGGTGTAACATTTTTCTCCCACCTTGTAACATAAACCATTTCCACTTCCTAGAAAAATTTCTATTACATAGAGCTCTTCGAGTTCATCAATTTTTTTGTTTTGCAGATTTGGAAACTAAGACCTACAAAAGCTAAAGTGCCTCCTCCTAAGTGTCACATAAGGTAGAGCTGCATGTTAGGTACCAGAAGCCAGAGCTCCAAAGTCCTAGCTCTATGTCATTTTCACTGAAACTTATGGCCTTCTTAGGGAAGTTCAACCATTCAAGCTCTTACCATGAACTAGTATTTGCATACACTGCAGTGTGCCCAGTTTAGCTGAAAATTGTCTGAAGCTGGGCCTATTCTATTTAAGTACTTAGACCAGATGTACTTTATTGCTTGGGCATCAGCAAGTGTAACCTCAAAAACAAACACAGCTCTGCAACTTAAAAAAAAAAAAAAAAGTCAAAAAAATCATTAATGGCTACCACAGCTTACAAGTCTCTAAACTGAAGGTCAAAGGAAGTGGTATGTATTTTACAAACAGAAATTTCTAATCATGTTAAGACTACAAAAAAAAAAAAAAAAAAAAAAAGACTACCAAAAAATCAACATTAGGGCGCATGGGTGGCTCAGCTGGTTGGGCGACTGCCTTCGGCTCAGGTCATGATCCTGGAGTCCCTGGATCGAGTCCCGCATCAGGCTCCCTGCTCGGCAGGGAGTCTGCTTCTCCCTCTGACCCTCCCCCCTCTCATGTGCTTGCTCTCTCTCATTCTCTCTCTCTCAAATAAATAAATAAAATCTTTAAAAAAAAAAATCAACATTAAAGTCTCTGGCAATATAAAATCTGACAAATAATGATGCTCTCCTGAACCTAGACTTTTACTGGAATTGACAAATAATTTTTTTAAATCTTTAGTTTTTTGAGGTCTTTTTTGAGTATAGTTTTTTTTTTTAAGATTTTATTTATTTATTTGAGAGAGACAGAGAGAGAGCGAGAGAGCGCAGGCACACGAGAGAGAGGGAGAAGCAGACTCCCCAATGAGTCTTTTTCATAGTCTGAGAGGTTGAAGGCAGCCCTTTTCTGAGTATAGTTGACATGCAATGTTACATTAGTTTCAGGTGTACAACATAGTGATTCTAGGGGCGCCTGGGTGGCTCAGTCGTTAAGCGTCTGCCTTCGGCTCCGGTCATGATCCCAGGGCCCTGGGATCGAGCCCCGCATCGGGCTCCCTGCTCTGCGGGAAGCCTGCTGCTCCCTCTCCCACTCCCCCTGCTTGTGTTCCCTCTCTCGCTGTGTCTCTGTCAAGTGAATAAATAAAATCTTTAAAAAAAACAAACAAAAAAACAGTGATTCTACAACGCTCTGTCTTATGCTATACAACTGTGGCTATAATCTAAATATATGGAACCCCTCACAAATTTGCATATTATCCTTGCACAGGGCCCATGCTAATCTTCTGTGTATCAGTCCAATTTTAGCCTCTGTGCTGCCAGAGTAAGCGCAAGAATATGTTTAGTTTACAAGTGGTTTTAATTGATAAGAAAATATTAAGAATGTCTAACTATACATCACATATTTCTGTAATATTTGGATAGTTTTATGGTGTGGTGTTTTGGAAAGCAGGAGAAAAACTAGACACATAAAACCAGCTAAGAAAAAGCAGAATAAACCTAGAGGGGACAGGTAATTTCCTAGCACATCCAATAATTCAACTATGAAATGCAACTGAGTGTAAGAGCTGGGTTCTGATCTCTGACCTCCAACATGATTTGGACTATATTATTTCATGCCTGTAGTGCATTTTGCAAATAATTAGAGATCAATGATAATTAAGTTTCAAAGAAAATATGATATAAAAGACTCCAAAGTATAGATAAGAGCTATGGAAGTGGCAGGTGGGCAGCACACTTCTGGGCATTAGATATTCAAATGTCAAGTTCCTCATTCTCAGGGCCTCAATTTCTCCTTTAAATTAAAGGCAGCTAGTTTTTTTTTTTTTTTTAATAAAGTAAGCTCTACACCCAATGTGGGGCTTGAATTCACAACTGCCCCCACCCCAGATCAAGGATCCCATGCTCTACAGACTGAGCCAGCCAAGGACCCCAAAGGCGGGTTAAATTTTTAAGTCAACAGATTTTACGCTTCAAACTTTTCACACTGGAACTCTTTATTCAATTATCTCTCTCGTTTTTTTTTATTTTTATTTTTTATTTTGGGAAGAGAGAGAGCAAGCAAGCAGGGGGAGGGGCAGAGGGAGTGAAGCTGACTCCCCTCTGCATGTGGAGACGCTGGACTCGATCTCATGACCCTGAGATAAGGACCTGAGCCAAAACCAGGTGTCACACGCTCAACAGACTGAGCCACCCATCCCTATTCAATTATCTCTTAGAGTGTACTCCACAAGACAAAAGCAAAGAGATCCCTGTGTATCTGCAGCAATCCCAAGGCAATAACGAATATAAATATTGTCTGGTCTGGTGGTTTTTAAGCTAAGGCAACTTTCAAAGCTATTTAGCCTATGCATCAGCAAGGTTAGAAAATCCAGTTTCTGCTGGCCAAAAAACAAACACGCAAAACATATACAAAGTTAAAAGACGAATGACAAATTTGGGGAAACATAACACCCATAATAAAAGTACTGATTTCTTTAAGATTTTTTTTTTTAAAGATTTTATTTATTTATTTGAGACACAGAGAATGAGAGACAGAGAGCATGAGAGGGAGGAGGGTCAGAGGGAGAAGCAGACTCCCTGCCGAGCAGGGAGCCCGATGCGGGACTCGACCCCGGGACTCCGGGATCATGACCTGAGCTGAAGGGAGTCGCTTAACCAACTGAGCCACCTAGGCGTCCTAAGTAAAGATTTCTTATAGATGAACATGAAAAAGATCAATAAGCCAATAGAAAATGTGCAGAAACAGGAACAAGTCACACAAACACAAATGGATTAAATAGAAAGATGTTCAAATTAACTTTACAAAATATAAATTAAAGTAGTGGTCTTAAAAACCAAAAATGATCTAATTTTAACTATAAGATCCTATGCTTATACAATTCAATGCATAATTAGAAAACAAACATCCATTAAAATAACATTCAAGTCGTAGACCACTGCCAACATCCCCAAATGGTACTTTATTTCCTTCTCCCTACAGGCAAACACTATGTTATAGTACTGTATATATTCTTGGGATGTTTCTTTTGCTCATATTATTCTCGAGACATATCCATGATGATAGATGTCATATTCCTTTTTCCCTTTTTGCTGAATAGAACTCCACTGTATGAATTTGTAATTTACTTTATCCATTTTATTACGGAGGGACATATAGGTTGTTTCTAGTTTTGAGCTATTATGAACAAGGATGCTATGAACTTTCTTGTATGTGTCTCTTGTTACAAGCGTGTACACACTCAAGAGGGGAACGTTGGGTAATAGGGTATGTATGTCTTTAACTTACTAGATAACGCCAAACTACTTCCCAAAGTGCTTGTACCGATTTACATTCTCATCCATAGTATTGCAGTAACTGATGCTCCAGTACCTGGTGGTAAAGTAACATATCTCACTGAGGCTTTACTAGGCATTTCCCTGAAGACTGATAAGGTCAAATGAACACCTTTCATTTGTTGGTCATTTGGATATCCTCTCTGAGGGATTCTTTCGCTCATTTTTCTATTAGACTGCCTGCCTATGAGATGTAATATTTAAACCTATGAGTGAAGTGAAAAAGTTTGAAAATACAGTTCTGGTGAGAAGATGGAGAAATAGGCATTTCCACTGTTAAAAGGAATATAAATTGGCAACAACTCTTCAAAATTTAAAATGCATGCAATTCACCATCTAGAAATCCATTAACCTACTTGCAAATATATACAAGGAACTTTAAAAAGAACAGGCATGACAGATTTAATCCACAGTAAAAGCAAAAGATTAGACCTAATTTAGAAATCTATCAACAGGAGACTGGTTAATGATCTATACCTAGCCTTACAATACTATTCTACTCAATATTGCAGAAGAAATTAGGTAGAACCCTATGTGCCCATACTCAACAAGCTACTGGAGAATAAAATGAAAAGATCAATGTGTTGCACAATGTGAAGAGTTACCTTCTTACAAATATAGAAAACCAGAGGTATATGCAGTTATAAAGTTTTTAGATTATCTTCCAAAGGAGAAACAGGAAACAGGTAACAGGGAGAAAAGGGGAGTATGTACTCTAAGACTTTACAATGTGTATCCTTTCCCACACTTGAAATCCTTTTACTTTGTACATATAATAATATTCACACGGATGAAAATTCAAACGTTACTAAGGATTACAGAGACAAAAGTTTCCCTCTGACATGCCGGCTACCCAGTTACTTCCCTTAATAGGCAACCACCGTTACCAGTTCCTTGTGCCTCCTTGCAGAGATACTTAATATTTCACCTTTTCTCTTAAAATAAGTAGTTGAGGATAGGCAACAGGTTAAGTGATCATAAAGTGAATAAATGGCACCTGAAACTTACTCATCATCCTCCTCCTCTCGCTTGTGTTTCTTTTTACAGCGAACTGACACACTGTTGAAACCAAAAAAAAAAAAAAAAAAAAAATCAGTCAATTGAGAAATTCACTGAGGCTGTGCTTTCGGCATCCACTCTCCCTTTCCCAATAATCTCGCCCATCCCACGAGTACCGGCTGTCCCTTTCCTTGCCGCCTGGGATTGGATATACAGATCACAAGGTCGCTCAGGTTGGGTGGTCCCGACAGAACTCTAAGTTGAAATCTCAACTTATTGTCAAGGGAGTGGGAAATAAATTTGGGGGGACGACATAGGGAAAACGTATCTGGGGCAGGCACTGTGCTAAGCACTTTACTTCCACGATCTCACCAGCAGGACCCATTTCTGTCCCACTTTGCGGATGAGAAACCGAGTGTCCGTGAGGCACCAAAGTTCGCACCGGCGGCCGCGCCGAGGGGACGGCCAGACTCCGATCGGCCCGGGTTCCAATCCCGGCCCGCGCCCTGGGTGAGCTCGGCAAAGTCTCCTCACTTCTCGGAGCAGCAGGCCGGCGGAGGTCAGACCCGGATTCCCGGGCTGTGCGGCCCCGGGCGACTTACAGTTAACGTCCCCGGCATCAGTTTCTCGCCTGCTATCTGGGAGCTCAGAAGCCCCCCACAGAGGGTCGTGAGGAGGATTAACGAGCCCGAGCTGCGCGCCCGCCCGCCCCGCGCCCGCCGGGCTCCTCACCGTCCGCGCGCCGCGCTCCCGCCGGGGCTGCTCGGGGCGGCGCGGAGTCCCGGCCGCGGAACCAGCTCGGCGCCGTCCGCTCCCGGCGGGAAGGCCCGGCCGGAGAAGGCCGGCGGCGGCTGCAGGAAGTCCGGGCCGCCGCTCAGGGGGAGGCCGCTGAAGGGCCGGCCGAGCGCAGCCATGGCCGGGGAGACGAGGAGGCTGCGCCCGCGGCCCCGGCCACCCGCGTCCCCAGGCCCGGCAGCTGCGGCCACAGCGACTGCTGAGAGCTGCTCGCCTCTGATCCCGCTCTCGACCCCACGTCACGCCTTCTAGAACCCTCCACCCCGGGCCGCCCAGGGGCACGCCGGGATTTGTTGTGTGTAGAGTTGCTACCGCGAGGGATGCCGGGAGTTGCAGTTCCAGCGGACTACAACTGACATGGCTGCCTCAGCTTAGCCGGCTGGTGCTGGAGGATGCCTCTGGTGAGCCTTGAATGTGAAGTAAGTTCCAATCCTCACACCTCTGTACCTCAGTTTTCTCAACAGTAAAACCTGGTAATAATAATACCTATCTTCTTAGGATTGATGGGAGAAGTAAATGAATTAAAACCTGTGGATTCTGAGGCACCTGGCTGGCTCAGTAGATCATGCAACTTTTGATCTAGGCAGGGGGGCTGGTGAGTTCAAGCTCCACGGTGGGCATAGATCTTACTTTAGAAAACAAACAAAAGTAGATCTCTTAGAACAGTGCTTGGCACATAATACATACTCATTAGACATCAGCTATTAATTCTTTCCATGTTTTAATATAAATGAAGTTGGTGTTGCCTTAGGGGGAACAAGTTGGAGGCTCTGTAAAAACCTGACTGCTGTGAGCGGTACTGGCAGGTCTTCCAGCCTCTGTCTAGCTCCAAAGACTGTCTTGCCAGAGGGGCTAGCACAGTTGGTCCACCCCAAATGATGTGGGAAACAAAGGCAAAAGAAAAATTAAATTCCCTTACTGATTACAGTCCATTGACAAGTCCTTGAAACAGGTAGAGTGACATTCCTCTAGGAACTCAGAGCTGCCTCAATGTTAATACTTTGCTAGGGGGAAAAGGCAATCTTAGCTTGACATTAGCCTGACCTCCAGGATCCTGAAAGGCTACTTTAACATATCGAAATTCCTTTGGAAACTTCCTTTATCTTTACCCCCCACAAGATACATGTTAGCAATCATCCTCCAAGCATGAGCCACCGATATACATCTAAAGGATCTTATGACTAAGGTTTTATTAGAAAGTGATAAATGACCTTTTCCTAACAATAGCTAGCCCCCTCAAGGTCCTGGAAAACTTGCTTCCAAAATTCCTTAGAGACTTACGCTATCCCTAACCCCCTTCCAACTTGAAAGTATATAATCGGCCACTCCTCATGACCCCAGTACAGCTCTTTCTGCCCAATTGGCTCCGAACCCCAACACTTTCCTGTATCACCATTTTTCCCATCCCAGAGAATGACACTATCATCCAGTCTGGTTGCTTTTACCAAAGTCAGTGCCCTTTAGCCAAAACCCACCAAGAACACACCTATAATTGAACAAAGATTTACTGAGTGCTTACAGTGAGGTGTCTCAGTAAGGAGGTATTAGAAAAAGCTTCTTATAGGACTTGGGACTGTCTTAGGTGATTTGGGGGAAGGTTCAAGAAAGCAGGGCTTTGTCTGAAATTAATACTGTCAGGAAGGAGGGATAATTCTATGACTGGGTAACTTAGTTGATCTTTTCTAGAAGGTAGGAAGAATAAAGGGAAGCTAAACCTGTAATTGGTAAGGAAGCAAAGCCCTTCATATTAGTCAGGGGAATGTTTGGACAATTTTGTGGTTTGCACGATGTTCATTTTTATCTGTATTCAGACATGATTATGAAGTGGTCTTGTTTTTATCTTGATCCATCGAAGTCCCTGTCTCAGTCCTTGTCTGATGTTGATATTCTGTGAAATTGTTTGACAGGAAGACACCAGAGCCTATCTGATAGCTAATACCAGGCTAATTGTCAGAAGATGCTTTTCTCTTTCTAACCAAAAACCTAAGCATCATTATTGATGCCTCTTTTTCATTCACCTCCATACTTAATCAGTCAGCAAATCCTATGGGCTTTACTTGTGAAATGCTTCTATATTCTCTTTAACTTTTTCCCTTTTTCATTGCCCTTATTATGGTCTAAGAAAAAAATGAACCTCTTTTGCCTAATGTGATATAATGGATCAGATTTAAGTTTTCTTAGTGGCATTTACAATCCAGTTTTGCCTTCATAAGGTAACACCCTACTTACTTCAACTGGATATAAAAGATAGTCTCCTGGGTCATTTCTACAAATGGCCACCTCAGGGCGCCTGGGTGGCTCAGACGGTTGAGCGTCTGCCTTCGGCTCAGGTCATGATCCCAGGGTCCTGGGATCGAGTCCCGCATTGGGCTCCCTGCTCCTTGGGAGCCTGCTTCTCCCTCTGCTTCTCTCTCTCTCTCTCTCTCTCTGTCTCTCATGAATAAATAAATAAACTCTTTAAAAAAAAAACAAAAAAACAAATGGCCACCTCATTCTTCCCCTGGAAAAAAAAAATATCCTTCCAGATTATATTATATACACATATAAATTTAAATATATATTTATGAAAAGGGAATGTCAGGAATAATTTTCCTCTTTCCTTCAAGTCCCTCCAGCTGGACTGAGAATCAAATTGACATGAGACAGATTTACAAGAGAAAATCAAATTTAATTTTGTGCATACAGGAAATCCACATAGACAAAAGAAATTCCAAACATAATCAACAAGAGGCTTACAAGAGCTAAGGAGAGGGGTAGGGGTCAAGAATACAAAGAGGAAGACCATTAGCAGGAAAGTGAGATGTTTTTGGAAACAAAGGTTGCCTTATTATGAATATTAAGTTTCTTAGGTAAAGAGGAATCTCTGTTAATGGCTCTGTTCCTGGTAAAGCGGGCAGTTGAGGGGGTGGTAAAGAACTTTTCTTGAATCTGCTGGGTTTTAATTGCTTTTAACTCAAAATAATGTTCATGCAAAAGTGGCCTGTCTTGTGGCAGCCTGCCATCGGCCCTTACAGTTATCATACTCCATCATTCTGAAACTCCTTTCCACCTAATTGTATTTCTTGAATGCCTATCCAAATTCATCCTGTCATTCACAATTCTGTACTAGTTGTATATCCCTTATCAGGCAGTGTACTAGATTTCTTTATTTACTTATTAAAAGACTTTATTTTGGGAGGGGAGAGAGCAAGCTCGAACAAGGGGGAGGGGCAGATGGAGAGGGAGAAGCAGACTCCCCCTGAGCAGGGAACCTGATGTGGGGCTCTATTCAGGACCCTGGGATCATAACCTGAGCCGAAGGTAGACGCTTAACAGAGCCACCCAGGTGCCCCCCAGACATAAAGACCTTTAGACAATACCCTCCTGACTCAGTTCAACTGGTGGCTAATCTTATCTGTTATCTTTTTAAAAACAACAATATTTTTTGGTTATAAAACTAACACAGTCTAGTAGAAAATGATTGGAGGTGGTGATAAAAGTACACAGAAGCAAAAAAAAAAAAAAAGCCTTCATACCATCCCACAGGAAGCTCCATTATTTGAATATCCTTCTTGATGTAGTTTCGGAATGTTGGTGATGTTTGAAGCCAACGGCCAAGAAAGAATTCTTGAGATGGCTTCAGTGCGAAAAAGGTGATCTTATGAAAGCACGCGGAGGAAACCCACGGGAAGAAAGAGCTGCAGCACTGGGGTTGTGAGGAATGGCCGATTATATACTTGGGCATCTGGCGGGAGGTAAGGATTTAAGGAGGTGTCCAAAAGGACTTTCAGATGCTAAAGAAGACCCTTGGGATGCTGGAGGCCTGGCTGTTGTCAAGCTAAGGTTGTTTTTGTCTGGAGCAAAGCATTAACATTAAGATAGTTGGGAGTTGGGCGCCTGGGTGGCTCAGTTGGTTAAGCGACTGCCTTCGGCTCAGGTCATGATCCTGGAGTCCCGGGATCGAGTCCCGCATCGGGCTCCCTGCTCGGCAGGGAGTCTGCTTCTCCCTCTGACCCTCCCCCC
>NC_058416.1:70909627-70998590 GCF_002201575.2 Neomonachus schauinslandi
TCTATAATTGCACAAGACAGCTCGCGTGTGCCCACACATACGCTGGGAGTTTCCTGGAAGAAATCCCACCCAGGAGGGGCAGGGGGGTAGTTGCAAGGTGTCAAGCTTGTGCTTTGTCCTCAGCTTACCTTCTGCTCCCTCATCACTTGTAGTCTTTTTTCTTATTTGTGTGTGTATGTGTGGGCACACGCGAGCTGTCTTGTGCAATTATAGACCCCAACAGTTATTTCTCATTGCACTTTCTTGAGGCATTGACAATTTACAACATTCCAAGTGCCCGTCCAGAAAAGCCCATATAGCAACTGAATGCCTAGAAGGCCACACCCCATACATCCCCTTCTGTGCCCTCGATGGTGGGCAGAATGCCCCAAACCCCAGCCATGATCACTCGCTATCTGCCTGTTCTCTTACATCCCCGAAGCTCTCACTATAAAACTCTAGGTATCCGTCTTGCAGGGAGAGAGGTCAGTGGTTAAGGCTTGAGACGGCCACTTCCCCCCAAATAACTTTCTCCCTCCTTTCCCAACTCTTGTCTGAGTGATCAGGCTTCACTTGTTATGAGTTTATCTGAGTTTGTTTAGCAACAGTGTTGGCAAGCCAACCAGGAGCTATGCTTTTGGTTTGTCCAGCCCCCATGGGATTTCCCGGGATGAAGCAGTTGGCTGCTGGGCAGCACACCAAGGGTCACCTGTTCATTTTCTGAGTTAGTGGCTATGATAGGTCATTCGATAACATGTGCACATACACATCTGTGTGCTAGTGTATAATGATGAGGGGGCAGAAGGCAAGCTGAGGACAAAGCACAAGCTGACACCCTGCAACCCCCCCCCCCCCCAACCACTGTGGGATCTGTATGACATTCCTCAGGCACTCCTGGCTGCCCAAAACTAAGGGAAAGGAAAAACAAATGGTTAACTTATAGAAATTATAGTCCTATAGACAGGAGTCTCCCTCAGTTTACAAAATGTCTTAGTGATTTACAAGAAAAAAAAGCATTCTTATCAATAACCTAACTTTCAGAAGGAAACTCCCAACTGTCTTAAAGTTAATGCTTTACTAGAAGGAAAAAATAACCTTAACTTGAAAGGGGAAAAGAACCTTAACTTGACTATATCAAGGCCTCCAATATCTTGTAGGTCCTTTCTAGCATACAGAAATTCTTTTGAAAACCTCCCTTTTTCCTTACCCCCACCTCCCAAGTATATCATCAGGCACCCCTCACAACCCTGGTGCTTCAGCTCTTTCTGTCCACGGGTCCTGTCCCCGTGCTTTAATAAAACCATCATTTTGCACCAAAGACGTCTCAAGAATTCTTTTTTTTTAAGAATTTTTTCTTGGCCGTCAGCTCCAGGCCTTACCCAACCAAACCTCACCTATATTCCAAAACATCATATAACACATACAAATCTCCTCATTTTCATATTTTACTCTCATTAACTGCACCACATGTATATGTATTATTCTATATAAAGGTGATAAAACTAAAGCTTAGAGAGGATAAGTAATTTGTCTACCTAATTAATTGCCATCGGTTAATAGAATTTAGCAAGAGCGGCACCTGGGTGGCTCAGTCAGTTAAGTGTCTGCCCTCCACTAGGATTGTGATCTCAGGGTCCTAGGATACAGCCCCACGTCGGACTCCCTGCTCAGCGGGGAGTCTGCTTCTCTCTCTTCCTCTGTTCCTCCCTCTCTCTCTGCTTCTTCCCATGCTCAGGCTCTCTCTCAATCTCTTAAACAAATAAATAAAATCTTTTTTAAAAATAATAAAGATTTGGGGCGCCTGGATGGCTCAGTCGGTTAAGCGTCTGCCTTTGGCTCAGGTCATGATCCCAGGCTCCTGGGATTGAGCCCCGCATTGGGCTCCCTGCTCTGCGGGAAGCCTGCTTCTCCCTCTCCCTCTGCCTGCCTGCCTGCCTGCCTGTCTGCCTCTCTCTCTGTGTCAAATAAATAAATTAAAATAATAAAATAAATAAATAAGGATTTTATTTTTTAACTAATCTCTCCACCCAACATGGGGCTTGAACTCACGACCCTGAGATCAAGAACCAGATGCTCCTCCAACTGAGCCAGCCAGGTGCCCCTCTTTTTGTTTTTTTCTTAAGATTTTTTTATTTTTAAGTAATCTCTCCACCCAGGTGAGGCTCGAACTCACAACCCTGAGTTTAAAAAGTTGTACGTTTTACTGACTGAGCCAGCCAGGCGCCCCATATGAATGCTTTTGAAACAAACACGTTCAACATGTCAAGTGCAAAGAATGAATATTTGTGTTATTCCCTCTACCCCTACCCCCCACCAAATTCATTTGTTGAAATCCTAATCCTTATTGTAATGGTTATTAGAAGGTGGGGCCTATGGGATAGGGATTAGGGTCTATGGGAGGGTGGAGCCTTTATGAATGGGATTAATGGCTTTATGAAAGACTCAAGACAACTCCCTTGCCCCTTACACCAGGTGAGGACACCAGGCGAAAAGATGGCCATCTTCGAACTAGGAAGTGGGTTGTGTGAAAATCTGTAATGGGAAATCATAAAAAATGGAGTTGGGAGGTTTTGGCAGGGAGAGCTCTCATGCCCTAGCATTCACAGTCAGTTGCAGACTCAACAGGAAAAGAGGGACTTGGGGTGCACTTGGCACTTTTTATTTTGAAGGCTGTCACAGAACAGAATCTGCTGGCACCTTAATCTCAGATTTCTCAGCCTCCAGAACCATGAGAGACAAATTTCTGTTATTTATAGTATTTGTTATATAAAGCCTGACCAGACTAAGACACAAGGTTAAAGACGACAAAAGACCAAGAGAAGCAATTAACACTAGCAGAAAGCATTTACTGAGCATTTACTATACCAGACACTGTGCTAAGTGTGCTACTTTTTGTCAGCATCACCACAACTCTGTATTATGGTGTCAGTAGCACCACTTTGCAGAATAAGAGGCTAAGACTCAGAGAGGTGAGGGAAGTGTCTCAAGGTCTCACAGTTAGTATTGATGGTTTTAGATTTGGCTGATTCCAAAGCCAGGATCACTATCACTGCTTTCCATGAGCAAATGGAAACATTCTTTGCTGCTGAGCACCCACAGAATGCATATACGAGGGAAGATCTCTCTATTAGTCAAGGTTCTCCCAAAAAACAGAACCAATAAGATATATACATAAGAGGAAATCTATTATGGGAACTGAATCACACGGTTATGGAGACTGAGAAGTCCCAAACCACTTCTGTTTGCGAGCTGGAGAACCCGAAAGTTGGTGATGTAATTCAGCTGGGTCCGAAGGCCTGTGAATTAGGGGGTTGATGATGTAGCTCTCCACTGAGTTTGAAAGCCTGAGAACCAGGAGCATCTTTTTGTTCAAGGGCAGAAGAAGATGGATGTCGAAGCCGGAGCAGAGAGAAAGAGCCAATTCACCCTTCCTCTGCCTTTTTGTTCAGTTTCGGTCCTCAATGGATGGCATGATGCCCACTCACTTTGGAAGGCCATCTGCTTTACTCAGTTCACCTATCAAATGCTAATCTCTTCTGGAAACACCTTCACAGACATATTCAGAAACAACCTTTTACCAGCTATCTGGCCATCATTTAGGCTAGTCAAATTGACACATAAAATCAACCATCACAATCCCTAAGGAATTAATGCTCCTACTTAAAAATGGCAGCACCCTCTCTTATCAAGGATGGAGTAAAAACTGCACAGTCAGATGGTACCACTAACATTCCAAACGTGTGGCACCTTCTCAAAAGCAGCATTTGTTCCTAAATGTTGAGATCATAAAAGTATTTTTTTTTTTTTAAGATTTTATTTATTTATTTGAAGAGAGAGACACAGCGAGAGAGGAAACACAAGCAGGGGGAGTGGGAGAGGGAGAAGCAGGCTTCCCACCGAGCAGGGAGCCCAATGCGGGGCTCGATCCCAGGACTCTGGGATCATGACCCGAGCCGAAGGCAGACGCTTAACGACTGAGCCACCCAAGTGCCCCTAGATCATAAAAGTATTGAGATATGATGGCGACAAGTATGAAAAAACTGCATATGAGGATAATAAAGGGCTATAATATGTAAATAGGAAATACTGTTAGGTTATGGGAGTTTTTCATGATTACTTTAAAGCAAATCCCAGAATCATATTTTATCTATGAATGATTTGGTGTTTATCTCTAACAAATACTTAAAAAAAAAAAAACACCCCACAATGCTATTATCACACCTAACAAAATTAATAATTTTTTAAAAGATTTTATTTATTTATTTGTCAGAGAGAGAGCGCGCACAAACAGGGGGAGCAGGAGAGGGACAAGCAGACTCCCCACTGAGCAAGGAGCCAGATGTGGAACTCCATCCCCGGACCCTGGGATCATGACCTGAGCCAAAGGCAGACGCTTAACTGACTGAGCCACCCAGGTGTCCCCAAACTTAAGAATTTTTTTTGAAGATTTTATTTATTTATTTGTCAGAGAGAGAGAGGGAGAGAGCACAAGCAGGGGGAGCGGCAGGCAGAGCGAGAGGGAGAAGCAGACTCCCTGCTGAGCAGGAAGATGTGGTCTTCAAACCCAGGACTCTGGGATCACGACCTGAGCTGAAGGCAGATGCTTAACCAACTGAGCCACCCAGGCATCCCAATAATTTTTTTTTTTTTAAAGATTTTATTTATTTATTTGACAGAGAGAGACATAGCGAGAGCAGGAACACAAGCAGGGGGAGTGGGAGAGGGAGAAGCAGGCTTCCCGCAGAGCAGGGAGCCGGATGTGGGGCTCGATCCCAGGACCCTGGGATCATGACCTGAGCCGAAGGCAGACGCTTAACAACTGAGCCACCCAGGCGCCCCCATCCCAATAATTTTTTAAAATCACCTAATCAGGGGCGTCTGGGTGGCTCAGTTGTTAGGCGTCTGCCTTCGGCTCAGGTCATAATCCCAGGGTCCTGGGATGGAGCCCCGCATCGGGCTCTCTGCTCAACGGGGAGTCTGCTTCTCCCTCTCCCACTCCCCCTGCTTGTGCTCCTTCTCTCGCTGTGTCTCTCTCTGTCAAATAAATAAAATCTTTAAAAATAAATAAATAAATAAAATCACCTAATCAGTAATCACATTTTCCCAAATGTCCCTAGATGTTTTTTTATAGTTGGTTTGATGGCATCATAATTCAACAGTGCATTAGGTTTCCTTGTGTCTTGAGTCTCCTTTAGTCTAGGTCACCTGTCTTCTTTTTTTCTTGTTAATTATTAGTTGACTAACTGGGTCATCTGGACATTGGCATGGTCATGGTGAGCACTGATAGTGGTGAGAAGCATCTACACGTGGCTTCTCAGGTCAATATCAACAAGGAAGCCTAGAGCAGAAGACAAAGGACATGGCAGATACTATTACCTGTTTGATAAGCACAGTCCCAGTGTGTGGCAGCTTCCTCACGTAAGCAAGTAGGACTTTGCTGAAAACTGGGGATATCAGTATCACTATGACCCTGTAGGCTCCATGATCTCTCTCTCTCTCTTTTTTTTTTTTTAAAGATTTTATTTGTGAGACAGAGAGAGAACACAATCAGGCAGAGTGGCAGGCAGAGGGAGAAGCAGGCTCCCGGCTGAGCAAGGAGCCCAATGCGGGACTCGATCCCAGGACCCCGGGATCATGACCTGGGCTGAAGGCAGACGCTTAACCGACTGAGCCACCCAGGGGTCCCTCCATGATCTCTTGCTTGCTGGAATCTCCTAGCTAGTCTCCCTACTCAACTCTTGCTCCTGCAGCCTGTTAACTATGGCGTAGACAGAGATATTTGTCCATCATGCCATCCTGATGTGTTCCTCCCCTGCTTTAAACCCTTCTATGACTCCCTATTGCTCTTGGGTGGAGGTTTAGCCTCCTTACTGGGCTCCAGTTCCTTCAGGATCCCTCCCCTTCCTACCTCCCAGCTTCATCTCTTCCCACTCCCCACCTGATGTCTGCATCCAGCAGTTTGGATTTTCTTGTTTTCTTTTTTTTTCTTTTTAAGATTTTATTTATTTATTTGACAGAGAGAGACACAGCGAGAGAGGGAACACAAGCAGGGGGAGTGGGAGAGGGAGAAGCAGGCCTCCCGCCGAGCAGGGAGCCCGATGCGGGGCTTGATCCCAGGACCCCGGGATCATGACCTGAGCTGAAGGCAGACGCTTAACGACTGAGCCATCCAGGTGCCCCTTTCTTCTGTTTTCTATTGAATTTCTCTCAGCTCCTCTTACTCACGTCCAAATTTTTGCATACATTTGTCCTTCTCTCTAGTAATAATTGCCATCTTTTGCATCCAAACAGGTGTTTCTAGTATATTAAATGTTTGTGGTGCTTTTGGAGCCAGAAGAGGAGAGGTAATGACAAGTGCTCTTATGTTAAATTATTGAAGTACCTTATGAAATGTATTCTGCCAAGAGTAGGCTTGAAAACACGAAATTAGGGATTTTCACAAAGCTCTTTGGGGTCAACATCATTGAGAATGCCCACAAATTTCCTTGGTTTCCTTGGTGCCCATGACTAGGGCAGAATAAATAGGCAATGGTCTGAGCAGTGAGGGACCTCTCTTGTTTCCACATTGTCCCAAGGAACAATGGAGGGGCTCCTGTACACATTCTTAGCTATTCATTTAACTTGTTTTTCACAGTTCTCACATGTATTTTAAAAACAAACAAACAGGGGCGCCTGGGTGGCTCAGTCAGTTGAGCATCCGCCTTCAGCTCAGGTCATGATCTCAGGGTCCTGGGATCGAGCCCCGCATTGGGCTCTCTGCTCAGCAGGGAGTCTGCTTCTCCCTCTCCTCTGCCTGCTGCTCTGCCTACTTTTGCCTCTCTCTGTCAAATAAATAAATAAACTTTAGAAAACAAACAAACAACAAAAAAACCCCCCTTGGGTTTATTAATAAAGTTTTACCCAGAGTTGTTTTGCCTGCATAACACTGTGATATGGTCTACAGTTTTCCTTATATTATGTCTGCACAGACAGTATGATAGAATGTGTGTGTTGGCATTGGTCCACCCCAGGGCGGGTATGCTCCTTCCTAACCACGATACACACTCCTGGGGTAGCAAGGAAATTTAATCAAAGGCAATTCCTTGGGGTGCGTGGCTGGCTCTGTCAGTAAAGCATGTGACTTGTGATCTTGATCTCAGGGTCATGAGTTCAAGCTACACATTGGGCATTGAGCCTACTTAAAAAAAAAAAAAAGGCAACTCCTACAAGTGCTTCAGGTATCTTTCACTCTTCTGAATCCTAAAGGTTTCTGCTCATTAATGTAATTGACATTAGAATGAGTTTTTACGTTGATAAGATGAGTGGTGTTTAAAATGTGTGGATTAGGGGCGCCTGGGTGGCTCAGTCATTAAGCGTCTGCCTTTAGCTCAGGTCATGATCCCAGGGGCCTGGGATCGAACCCCACATCGGGCTCCCTGCTCGGCAGGAAGCCTGCTTCTCCCTCTCCCACTCCCCCTGCTTGTGTTGCCTCTCTCCCTGTGTCCCTCTCTGTCAACTAAATAAATAAAATCTTTAAAATAAAATAAAATGTATAGATTAAAAATAAATAAATAAAATAAAATGTGTGGATTAACTAGAATTAGTTTAGAGGTGTCTTCATCCTGGCATTAATAAAGTATAAAAGTCTGGTGAGCCCTTTACCCTTCCATACTCAAGATAGCATCCCAGGTTTTTTTTTTCTCAAAGATTTTATTTATTTATTTGACAGAGAGAGAGCACAAGTAGGGGGAGCGGCAGGCAGAGGGAGAGGGAGAAGCAGGCTCCTCGCTGAGCGGGGACTCCGATGTGGGGCTCGATTCCAAGACCTTGGGATCATGACCTGAGCTGAAGGCAGACACTTAACCATTGAGCCTGGGTTTAATGTTTAATCAACAGATTAAACATATAGTTACCATATGACCCAGCAATTTTACTTCTAGGCATAGATCCAAGAAAAATGAAAATATATGTCCACACAAAAATGTGTACATACATACATACATTTATTTATTTGAAGTTTTTTTTTAAGATTTTTATTTATTTGACAGAGAGAGCACAAGCAGTGGGAGCGGCAGAGGGAGAGGGAGAAGCAGGCTCCCCGCTGAGCAGGAAGCCTGATGTGGGGCTCGATCCCAGGACGCTGGGATCATGACCCGAGCCTAGGGCAGATGCTTAACTGACTGACCCACCCAGGTATCCGTAAAGATTTTATTTTTAAGTAATGTCTACACCTAATGTGGGGCTCAAACCTACAATCCTGAGATCAAAAGTCACATGCTCTACCAATTGAGCCAGCCATGTTCCAAAAATGTGTACATTTTTTAAAAAGATTTTATTTATTTATTTGACAGAGAGAGAGAGAGCACAAGTAGGGGGAGCAGCAGAGGGAGAGGGAGAAGCAGGCTCCCCACTGAGCAGGGAGCCCAGTGCGGGGCTCAATCCCAGGACCCTGCGATCATGACCCGAGCTGAAGGCAGTCACCCAACCAACTGAGCCACCCAGGCGCCCCCAAAAATGTGTACATTGATGCTAAGGGAAAGAAGCCAGTCACAAAAGACCATTTATTGTATGGTTTTCTTTGTAAGAAATGTCCAGACTAGGCAAATCTACAGGTTAATATTGGCCTAGAGCAAGAGGTGGGGAGGAGAAGGGGAAGATAGAGAGGATTCCTAATGGTACAAGATTCCTTTTTGAGATGACAAAAATGTCCTGGTAGCAAGGTTATGGTAGAATAGCTAACTTTGACCTACCCAGTATTCTTGGTGGTTTCTGACACCTACCAAAAGGAACCCAACAGCTATGTATGCGCAAGTTGGCTTAGGTCCATGTTGTAGTACAAACCACCTAGCCTGCTAGTGGTGTGTGCCATTCTTTTTTCTAACGTATGCTGGGAGATTCTAGTGGTGTGTGCCTTTTTTTCCCTAACATATGCTAGCAGGGGTTGGTAACTATTGTGAACAAGAGATATATAGGGGTTATAGTGAGCTTTCCTCTACTTTTCTGAGAATCTGAAACTAAGGAAGCCAGACAGAATATAAAATATCATAATGATGAAAGCACACATACATAAAAACAGCAGGGAGAGAAATGATGGCTCCTGAGCCAATGCTTACAATATCATTGGTAGTTAGGACCACATTTTCTTTCTTTCTTTTTTCTTATTGTGGTAAGATATACATTACATGGGGCAGCTGGCTGGCTCAGTCAGTAGAGCATGCAGCTCTTGATCTCAGGGTTGTAAGTTTAAGCCCCATGTTGAGTATAGTGATTACTTAAAAATAAAATATTTTAAAAAATATACATTATACAGAATTTACCATTTTAACCATTTTTTTAAAAAGATTTTATTTATTTATTTGACAGAGAGAGACACAGTGAGAGCGGGATCACAAGCAGGGGGAGAGGGAGAGGGAGAAGCAGGCTTCCCGCGGAGCAGGGAGCCCGATGCGGGGCTCGATCCCAGGACCTTGGGATCATGACCTGAGCCGAAGGCAGACGCTTAATGACTGAGCCACCCAGGCGCCCACCATTTTAACCATTTTTAAAAAATATATTTTATTTATTTGATAGGGAGAGAGAGAGAGCACAAGCTAAGGGAGGGGGTGGCAGAGGGAGAGGGAGAAGCAGGCTCCCTGCTGAGCAAGGAGCCCGATGAAGGGCTCCATGCAGAGATCCATCCCACGACCCCGGGATCATGGCCCGAGCTGAAGGCAGACACTTAACCGACTGAGCCACCCAGGCGCCCCAGTGGATTTTCAACCACATAGGGGTTTGTGCCTTCAGCTCAGGTCATGATCCCAGGGTAATGGGATCGAGCCCCTCATCAGGCTCCCTGCTCGTGGGGAGCCAGCTTCTCCCTCTCCTCCCCGCTCGTGCTCTCTCTCACTCACTCTCTCTCTCTCAAATAAATAAATAAAATCTAAGAAAGAAAGAAGAAAGAAAGAAAGAAAGAAAGAAAGAAAGAAAGAAAAAGAAAATCCACATACAACTCCTGACTTTCCAAAAACTTAACTACTAATAGCCAACTGTTGACCAGCGGCCTTACCAATAACATTAACAGTTGATTAACACATATTTTGTATGCTATATGTATTTTTTTTTTAAAGATTTTATTTATTTATTTGACAGAGAGAGACACAGCGAGAGAGGGAACACAAGTAGGGAGAAGCAGGCTTCCCGCCGAGCAGGGAGCCCGATGCGGGGCTCTATCCCTGGACCCTGGGATCATGACCTGAGCCGAAGGCAGACGCTTAACGACTGAGCCGCCCAGGCACCCCTATGTTATATGTATTATACACTGTATTCTTACAGTCAAGTAAGCTAGAGGGAAGAAAATGTTATTACGAAAATCATGTGGAAGAGAAAATCCATTTACAGTACTGAACCGTATCGAAAAATATCCATGCATAAATGGACCCTTACAGCTGAAACCTGTGTTGTTCAAGGGTCAACTGTATTGTTACTCCTAACCTGGCTGCCTCTCTTTCAATCTCATCTCTGTCACTCTCCCACTTCCAGTGCAATAGGATTCTTTTTCACTTGCATGCCGCGTCTCCTGCTTATCTATCTGAAAATGCCAAATGCCTTCAGGAAGCATCCATGATTTTGCCCCTAACCCCAGGTTGAGGCCAAGGGCCCTTGCTCTCAGCTCGCATCTCCTTCTGTGTTTCTATTAATATTTGCTGAGTGCAGTGGCAGGCTCTGTGCTAAGTACTGCATGTGCACTACTTTATATACTCTTCACTCCTGATGTCCCATTTATATGTCCTCATTGTTGAGGGTGGTGCTATGGCCATCCCTGTTTTACAGATAAGAAGACTGAAACTCAGACACTAAACTGCTCAAGGTCACACAGTGAGTAAGAGGAAGCACTAGATGGGAAACCCAGTTCTGTCTGATTGTGTGAAATCTGTAGTATCACAAATATGATTTGTAACCTGATTTCTTCTTTCCTTAGTCCAGTGGGTGAGCGCTCATTTTTTTTTTTTTTTAACACTATACTGCTCTCATATCACCTCCTCTGTAAAGCCTATTCTGTACCTTCCCTTACCCCAGCTGAGTTAGGCGTTTCTTGCTTGGGGCTTCCATGGTCCTGGCAGCTCCAGGGAAATATCCTGTTAAAATCTCAATTCCAACTCCTCTCATGAAAAAATCATGAGACTGTCAACACAGTCTCCATGGCAACTATTACCAGAGTGTAGTAGTGTTTCCTCCCCAGCTTTGAGATGGGGTACCTACTCCATTTCCTTGAAGACCTCACCCCTCCCCAATACAACAACCCCCCCCCCCCCCCCCCCCCCGCCATCATCCATGTGTTTGTTTCCTGCCTGAAGCCCTTAACCCTTGGAACTCTGGTGATATGTTTCTGATGATTCTTTTGCCTCTTGACAGCAACCCCTGGAAACGAAAAAATGGTGTGTTGTATTTTTTCATCTGGCCACCTCTGATATATTTCATGTGTCACAAAAAGTGACAGAACCAAAGAAATTCTTAGTCACACTAAAGCTTTGCATCCAAGTCTGCTGCAGGCATTTGTCACCTGCTATTGAACGC
Organism: Neomonachus schauinslandi; assembly: GCF_002201575.2. Lineage (NCBI taxonomy): Eukaryota > Metazoa > Chordata > Mammalia > Carnivora > Phocidae > Neomonachus > Neomonachus schauinslandi. The sequence continues at coordinate 70,921,139 of NC_058416.1, forward strand.
ACTAGGGGGCATGACTGCTATCTTGACTCAGCAAAGCAGCATCTTTCTCTTTACCTCATGGCAGCCAGAGACAGGAAAAAGCCTGTCAGCAATGGGGGTGCCTTCCTCTCTGGTTATAGATTGTTATATAATTCCCTCTGCTATGATGGGAACTCCCCTTGGCTTCTGTGCGGGAACAAGTTAACCTAGCAGTCCTGAGATTGTGTATCCTTAGAAAAGCCTGCGGACAAGCTTGGCCCTTGGCTGGGAATTCAGATTTGGGGAGAGTTTACTTATTCCCAGAATTGATAAGACTGGCCCACTGTGCCTAAATTGTTTGCAGAAACAATGTAGTTTATGCTGAATACCTGTTTTCCTACTGGGAGTCTGGAATTGTGGCACACGCTAGGCAGAGAACTCATGTGACCAGTGCCCAAGAAATAGTCTGGGTACTGAGTCTCTAATGAGCCTCCCTTACAGATTGTCACAGCTTGTCCCGGAGGGGGAATGAAGCGTGCCCTGTGTGACTCCCTGGGAGAGGACCCCTAAGACCTTGTACCTGGTTGCCATTGGACTTCATCCCATGTGCCTTTTCCCTTTGTTGAGTTACCTTTATATCCTTTCACTGTAATACATCATATCATGAGTAGGATGATATACCAAGTCCTGTGAGATTTCCTAGGGAGTCATTGCATCTGGGGTGGGTCTTGGGGACACCTGACACAGCTTCTCTCTGCTTGTCTGGATTCTATTCCTCCTCTTCCCTGAAACCTTCTTACCTGGTTATTACACCTGGGAGCGATCCCTCCCTATGCCCAGTGAAGCTGTATGTGCAAGCCTTGGAAAAAGGGACTTGGATCAAGTCCTGCCTCTGTTTGGCAAGATGCATGCCCTGGTAAATGGCCCCTGGTTACAAATTGTTTAATCTTCTTGGCTGGTACTTAATTTGGTAGGTTCAGCCTCCCTAAGAGCATAGGCTTAGGTAGACCTGTGTTTGAATCCTAGCTCTTGACTCTTATCTTCTGGGAACTTGTTTCTTCATCTGTAAAGTGAGTTAAATTGGGTTTAATCTGGTGGATTCATGCAAAGTGCTTCACATAGTAACTATGGAGCAAATGGGAACTTTTTTTTCCTGATTTTGTTTTTGTTTTTTTTAAAGATTTTATTTATTTATTCATGAGAGACACACAGAGAGAGAGAGAGAGAGAGAAGCAGGCTCCCAAGGAGCAGGGAGCCCGATGTGGGACTCGATCCCAGGACCCTGGGATCATGACCTGAGCCGAAGGCAGACGCTTAACCGCTTAACCATCTGAGCCACCCAGGTGCCCTTTTTTTTTTTTTTTTTAAGTAATCTCGACACCCAATGTGGGGCTTAAACTCATGACCGTGAGAACAAGAGTGACAGGCTCCACCGACTGAGCCAGCCCGTCTCCCCAGCAAATGGGAACTTTTATTATTGTTTTCTGTTCTGTGCATCTATCCCAGGGCTGAACATTCGCTTACACAGAGTAGGTGCTTGAAACTCTGCTGAATGGGTAACGTTGACTCTGCTGTGAAAGACATGACTTTGTTGCCAAAGTAGAAATAATAAAATTAGTCATTATAATTTTAAAAATCACATTTGAGTGCTTACTATGTGCTATGTGTTGGGCTAAGCAATTTGCTTAATTTATTTCATTTGATCCTTACAACAACCCTGTGAAATACATTCTATTATCACCATGTTAAAGATGAAGAAATGAAGCTTAGCATAATTGTAGCCTCACACACATAGGTGGCAGAGCTGGGATTCAAATCCAGGTGTATCACTCAGGTCAGGCCCCCATAATAAAATACTGCGGACTGGGTGACTTAACAACAGAAGTCAATTTTCTCACGGTCTGGAGGCCGGAAATCCAAGATCAAGGTGCCAGCATGGTCAGTTTCAGTTTCCGGTGAGAAGTCACTTCCTGGTTGCCTTCCCTCTGGCTTTCTCACAAGATCTTTTTCCCTTGTGGGATGCCTGGGTGGCTCAGTCGGTTGAGCGTCTGCCTTTAGCTCAGGTCATGATCCCAGAGTCATGGGATCGAGTCCTGAGGTAGGCTCCTTGCCTGATTCTCCCTCTGCCTGCCACTCTCCAATTGTGCTCTCTGACAAATAAATAAAACCTTAAAAAAAAAAAAAAGATATTTTTCCCTCGTACATGAGTGTAGGGAGCAAGTGAGGGAGCTCCCTGGTGTCTTTTCTCATAAAGACACCAATCCTGTCTGATGGGAATCTTATATGACCTCATTTAACCTCAATTAATTTTTAGAGGCACCATCTCCAAATATAGCCCCACTGTGGGTTAGGGCTTCACCATACCATATGAATTTTCTGGGGGGTGGGGTGGGGGGAGACACATCCAATCCATAATACTGGGCCTTTCTGACAACAGAGTCTGAGAAGAAATAACCACAAATTAGTCAAAACCTCTTACTTGTTCTGATAAATTTTTTCTATATTGGGAATGATGTGGGGAGGGAGGTGAGGGCTCAATTTGCTTCACTTGGTCAGAAACTTTAATTCAGGGATGCCTGGGTGGCTCAGTTGGTTAAGCATCTGCCTTCGGCTCAGGTCGGACTGAGCCCTGTATCAGTGCTCTCAGCTAAGCGGGAGCCTACTTCTCCCTCTCCCTAGCACTACCCCTGCTTGTGCTCTCTCGCTCTCTCTCTCTCTGACAAATAAATAAAATCTTAAAAAAAAAAAAAAAGAAAGAAACTTTAATTCAGGGGTGCCTGGCTGGCTCATTCAGAAGAGCATGCAACTCTTGATCTTGGGGTCATGAGTTCCAGCCTCACATTGGGTGTAGAGATTACTTAAATAAACTTAAAAAAAAAAAAAAAAGGGAAAACCAAAAAACTCTAGTCTAAATAGGGCTGCTAACCTTCCAGATGTCTAGAAGCCTACCTCCTCATAGGGCTTTGACAGGGAACACTTGCAAGGGTTCCTGGATTTAGAAGTCCCGCTAAACTTGGACTTTTACCCTAACAGGGAAAGATTTTGGAAGAGTGAAGGAAAAATAAAAAAGAAAAAACAAAAGTCATTACACTTAGAAATAAAGTCTTTTTTATTTATCCCCTAAATCAGAAGTAGTTAGCTGGGAGGCCTAGTGGCCTTTCTAGCTGATGGCAGCAGGTAAGGGGAAAGTTTCTTTGAAGTTCCTCCAAAAATGTTTATCTGATTTCTTTTTGTGGTCAGATTGTTTTGGTCCTTGATCATCGTTCTGAAAAAGGAATGAAGATTGCAGAACTATTTCAAACACTGCTTTCATCTCCTGTTTCTTTACAGAGGCACCCAATTTAATCAGGACATTTGCTTGCATTGTAATAGTTCACTTAAAGACTCCCTGTGTGTTTTTAGACAAGTAACTCATTCTCCTTGTAAAATATAAGAGGGCTGGTGATTGTACTGATATTCCTAAATACCATTAAGCCAGACAGCTGCTGTGGTTAATTTGCCTTCAGAGGATCCATAAATCCTAAAATGTTAACAAACTGAGTAGAATAGGATCAGGATTCACAAGATATAAATTCTTAGACAAGGGTGAGGGAGGACGCAAAGGGGCTGTAATTTTAAGCTCTAGGAGTTGAACCTTGGTTCAGAACTCTGATTTTTCAATTTAAACAACAAATTGAAGGAAACTCTTCAATTTCCAAGAGTTGTTATTTCTTGGAATTTCTGTCTTTTTCTTTTTTTGGTAATCTCTACACCCATCATGGCCCCACCAGAATAACTCTTGATAATATTACCTACATTTTTAAATGTAGGCCTAAGAAATCCTTAGGCAGCTTTGCATGGTTACTAAACTGAATGCCCTAAGACTATACTAACAAGGGCACTAGTGAAGGGCCGGCCATTAGAAAGAAGATATGGTTCTAGGGCAGAGGTTGGGAATCTCTGGGTCAAATCTAACCCACTGCCTGTTTTGTAAACAAAATGCTATCATGACAGAGTTGAGCAGTTATAACAGAGGCAGTATGGGCCACAAAGCCTAAAGCATTTACTATCTGGCCCTTTGCAGTAAAAGTGTGCCAACCCTTTCTCCAGAGCCTCAAGTTGGCCCCATCCCTACTTCTTTTACTGGCCTAGATGGGGAGCATGCTGTATCAAGGATCACACAAAGAACTGAGCACCCAAGCTCTGGCTACACTGTTTCCTCCCGCATGGTAAACTTTGCCATCCATTAATGCCTGAGCCACAGGTTTAACTAAGATGGTAAAAGCGGTGAATGCATCTCTAGTCTCAATTAAAAGAAGCCAGAAAAGAAATATACAAGAACTTTATTTTTGAAACTTTTTTTTTTGGAAACTTTTAAACTAGTAATCATTAGAGGGGAATCTTCTTTAACTTGATCTTTTCTTCTATATTTGAAAAGTATCTCATCTTTGTTAACATTTCCTTGGCTTTTTCCAAATCATCTGAAATAAACAGAGATGTTAAGGTGAGGCTTCATTTAAGCAAGAATAAAACTAACTCTATTGACCAAGGTAGCCAGTCTGAATCACAGATAAAGTTTTAAAATGAAAACTGTGCAGGGCGCCTGGATGGCTCAGTCGTTAAGTGTCTGCCTTCAGCTCAGGTCATGATCCCAGGGTCCTGGGATCGAGCCCTGCGTCGGGCTCCCTGCTCCGCGGGAAGCCTGCTTCTCCCTTTCCCATTCCCCCGGCTTGTGTTCCCTCTCTCACCATGTCTCTCTCTGTCAAATAAATAAAATCTTAAGAACAAAACAAAACAAACCTGTGAGATCTGTATTTGCATGTCTGTATATTTATGTATGTCTGATATGTATATTTCCCTATCTCCCGATGGTATTACCAAATTAATTTATAAAAATCCCTTAAAAGAGTTGTATCCTCCCTATGACCCAGCAATTGCACTACTGGGTATTTACCCCAAAGATACAAATGTAGCGATCCGAAGGGTCACCGCACCCCAATGTTTGTAGCAGCAATGTCCACGATAGCCAAACTATGGAAAGAGCTGAGATGTCCATCGACAGATGAATGGATAAAGAAGATGTGGTATATATATATATGTATATATATATATAATGGAATAATACGTAGCCATCAAAAAAATGAAATCTTGCCATTTGCAATGACGTGGATGGAACTAGAGAGTATTATGCTAAGTGAAATAAGTCAATCAGAAAAAGAATTATCATATGATCTCACTGATATGCAGAATTTGAGAAACAAGGCAGAGAATCATAGAGGAGAGAGGAAAAAATGAAACAAGACGAAATCGGAGAGGGAGACAAACCATAAGAGACTCTTAATCTTAGGAAACAAACTGAGGGGGGAATGGGGTAACTGGGTGATGGACATTAGGGAGGGTATATGTTGTAATGAGCACTGGGTATTATATAAGACTGATGAATCACAGACCCGTACCCCTGAAACAAATAATACATTATATGTTAATTAATTGAATTTAAAGTAATTGAATTTATTTTATTTTATTCTTTTTAAAGATTTTATTTATTTGAGAGAGAGACAGAGATAGGGAGAGAGAGAGAATGAGAAGGGAGGAGAGGGAGAAGTAGGCTCCCTGCTGAGCAGGGAGCCCGATGTGGGGCTTGATCCCAGGACCCTAGGATCATGACCTGAGTCGAAGACAAATGCTTAACTGACTGAGCCACCTAGGTGTCCCTGACAAACTTTATTTATAATGATAATTATGTTTTATAATATGCTGCCTAAAAATCATTTCCAAAATCTTTTTGGCAACTTGGAACCTTAGAGTCATGGTAAGCTAAGTTAAATAATAGATCTTTATTAAATATATACATAATTTCTAAATAAGATAAAGTGTTAAAACATTCACTATTAAGCAAAAGTTTAAGTTTATATACTTTTGGCTATTTATTTTTATATGGTACAGAGAAGCCAAGGATCTTGGGTCTCTTTTTTTTTTGATCTTGGATCTCCTAATAAACATGTCCTTGGGCGCCTGGGTGGCTCAGTTGGTTGAGCGACTGCCTTCGGCTCGGGTCATGATCCTGGAGTCCCGGGATCGAGTCCCGCATCGGGCTCCCTGCTCGGCGGGGAGCCCGCTTCTCCCTCTGACCCTCCCCCCCCTCTCATGTGCTCTCTCTCTCTCTCATTCTGTCTCAAATAAATAAATAAAATCTTTAAAAAACAACAACAACAAAACAACAACAACAAAAAAACATGTCCTTGCCACATTAAAAAAAGTAATATTATAAAAAACATATACCTCTATAGCTTATGAGATGGTATATTCATAAAATTTGCTTATCTACTACAGAATACTGGTATATTATAGTTCTCAATTGTTTATTTCCTCATTTTCTCTGTAAAATAAAGTTTGCCAATGGTTAAAATTTATAATTAATATGTAAAAAAATAAGACTACGAGTAACAAGATTGAAGGGAAACGACTTTGTATACAAAGAATGGAAGAAAAGTAGGATGTGTTTTTATATGAAAAGTATGTAAAGAATGAAGAGTGTTTTTCCTTTCAGATAAAAAGAGAGTAATTTTGTCCTAAAGTAGAATGTGAAAGAGGGAAAGAATGGAACAAAATATGAATGGATATTGAGTTGTAGAGGTTTGTGGAAAAGGAATTTTATGTTGTGAGGTCAAAGCTGGCTAAGTGGATTTATATATATATATATATATATATATATATATATATATATATATATATTTGTTGTTTGTTTTTTGATTTTGTTTTTTTTTAAAGATTTTATTTATTTATTTGACAGAGAGATAGAGCCAGAGAACACAAGTGGTGGGAATGGCAGATGGAGAGATGCGGGGCTCGATCCCGGGACCCTGAGATCATGACCTCAGCCGAAGGCAGACGCTTAACGGCTGAGCCACCCAGGCGCCCCTGATTTTGTTTTTTTTAAAGATTTTATTTACTTATTTGACAGAGAGATAGAGCCAGAGAGCACAAGTGGTGGGAACAGCAGAGGGAGAGGGAGAAGTAGGCTCCCTGCTGAGCAGGGAGTTGGATGTGGGGCTCGATGTGGGGCTCCATCCCAGGACACTGGGATCATGACCTGAGCCAAAGGTAGACACTTAACTGACTGAGCTATCCAGGTGTGCCTATAGTTTTTTTTTTTTTTTTGGAAATGAACTTTATTTTTTAATTCTTTTTTTTTTTTAAAGATTTTATTTATTTGGCAGAGAGACACAGTGAGAGAGGGAACACAAGCAGGGGGAGTGGGAGAGGGAGAAGCAGGCTTCCCGCGGAGCAGGGAGCCCAATGCGGGGCTGGATCCCAGGATGCTGGGATCATGACCTGCGCGGAAGGCAGCTACTTAACCAACTGAGCCACCCAGGCGCCCCTACTTTTTAATTCTTAAAAAAGATTTTACTATTATTATTTTTTAAGTAATCTCTACACCCAACGTGGGGCTTGAACTCACAACCCTGAGATCAAGACTCGTACACTCCACTGACTGAGCCAGCCAGGCGCCTCTTGAAGTGAACTTTAATCTCAATAGTGTACTGACAAAACCAGAGTTTGGTTTTCTCTGTTAAAATGACAAAGTTTTGGGATGCCTGGGTGGCTCAGTTGGTTAAGGGTCTGCCTTCGGCTCAGGTCATGATCCCAGGGTCCTGGGATCGATGCCACATTGGGCTCCCTGCTCAGCGGGGAGCCTGCTTCTCCCCCTCCCTCTGCTGCTCCTCCTGCTTGTGCTCTTCTGCCCCACCCTCTCTCTCTCTCTCTCCCCGTCTCTCTCAAGTAAAATAAATAAAATCTTTTTAAAAAAATCAATTACTGGGCGCCTGGGTGGCTCAGTCATTAAGCGTCTGCCTTTGGCTCAGGCCATGATCCCAGGGTTCTAGGATCGAGCCCCGCATCAGGGTCCCTCCTCGGCGGGAAGCCTGCTCTCCTTCTCCCACTCCTGCTGCTTGTGTTCCTGCTCTCGCTATCTCTGTCTCTGTCAAATAAATAAAATCTTAAAAAAAAAAAAATCAGGGGCGCCTGGGTGGCTCAGTCGTTAAGCGTCTGCCTTCGGCTCAGGTCATGATCCCAGGGTCCTGGGATCGAGCCCCGCATCGGGCTCCCTGCTCAGCGGGAAGCCTGCTTCTCCCTCTCCCACTCCCCCTGCTTGTGTTCCCTCTCTCGCTGTGTCTCTCTCTGCCAAATAAATAAATAAAATCTTTAAAAAAAAAAAAATCAATTACTCAAGGGGCGCCTGGGTGGCTCAGTTGGTTAAGCGACTGCCTTCGGCTCAGGTCATGATCCTGGAGTCCCAGGATTGAGTCCCGCATTGGGCTCCCTACTCAGGGAGCCTGCTTCTCCCTCTGACCCTCCCCCCTCTCATGTGCTCTCTCTCTCTCTCTCATTCTCTCTCTCAAATAAATAAAAGCTTTTAAAAAAAATCAATTACTTAAAAAAAACCAAAAAGGTCTGTATTGTAGATTACTATTCTTGTTGCATTCATGTGGATAATTAGGCCAACTTTAATGCAACTAAAGTTATTTTGTAAACAAAACTATTCTTACCTTGATAACCTTTGACTAAAAAGGGGATTGACTATAGATAGAAATTTTATGACAGTGGAAAAGTGTATCACACCTGGAATCTATCTTGAGGTTTTATTATCTTCCTATAAACCAAATTGGATCTTGCCATCTTACACATTTTGTCAGCCCTTGGCAAATTCTTTTTTTTTCTTTTTTTGTTTTTAGCCCTTAGGAAATTCTTTTTTTTTTTTTTAAAGATTTTATTTATTTATTCATGAGAGACAGAGAGATTGAGAGAGAGGCAGAGGGAGAAGCAGGCTCTCAAGGAGCAGGGAGCCCGATGCAGGACTCGATCCCAGGACGCTGGGATCATGACCTGAGCCGAAGGCAGACGCTTAACCATCTGAGCCACCCAGGTGCCCTCCCTTAGCAAATTCTTAATTCTCCTAGTTTCCTTGAATATCTGGCTACAACTCTCCAAAGCGCTGTTCCCCATTTTTCTCCTTCCCTCCTGACTTGGCATCACTAAGAACTAAAACCTAATCCTTTTTGGGACTCAGGGTCTCTTGTGGTCGCCCTTTCCTCCAGGATCTGAAAACGCCCTGTAAGCTAAGGCCAGACAACTTGATATAAGCATCAAAGAACTCATCCCTACAAATCACGCGTGGGCAACCTTTGTGCCTGGACTTGCTGCCACTTGGGCTGCCCCAAAGGTCCACCAGAACTCCTGTGTCCTCCATGCTCTGCTCTGGGAAATAGCCATGGCTGTGATGTTCATGTCTATGCCATCACTACCAACAGTCAAACTATAAAATAAGAAATCTATCGGATTATCACTGCCGTCCTCACACCACCATGTAAAGATGCTTAAGAGTTCAGTGTCTTCTCAAGTGACTGCCCGCCCTCTGGACTCAGAAACTGGGTTTATACTGTTCCCACCATTAGCCTTTGTTTTCTTTTTGTTTCCATAGAGATGCTCCTCATTAAATGCCTGATTGCTCACGTCATCCAGCAAATATCCTCTTCTACCAAGTCTCAACAGATGGCTCAGCTAGTCCTTAATAAACAAAGGGCGATCGAATGAGAAATGGACTTACATTGTTCAGAGGAAAGAAGAATGTCTCTTCTTCCTGTTTCTTTCTTACTGTTTGTTGCAGCTAACACCAGAAGATAGGACCCCTATCTCCCAGTGTCTGAGGGAGGGTAGAAGCCTAACTTTAATAAGCCCCAGTTAGCAAAACCAGATCAGTTTCACATGAAACCACCACCTTCCCCTTTCTGTAATTTTTCATTTCCCAGACTCTACTGAGACCATGCTCATTCCCCTCCCTACTCCCTCATTCTCCTTATTTTTTTTTAAGATTTTATTTATTTATTTAAGAGAGAGAGAGAGAGAGAGACCATGAGCGGGGGGGCGGGGGTAGGGGGGGCGGAAGGGAGAGGGAGGAGCAGACTCCCCAATGAGCAAGGAGCCTGATGCTGGGCTCAATCACAGAACCCTGGGATCATGACCTGAGCTGAAGGCAGATGCTTAACCAACTGAGCCACCCAGGTGCCCTTCATTCTTTCTTTAAAACGCCCAGTAACCTTTGTATAAATCAGGAGTTCAGTTCACACCAGACTCTTCCCTATTGCAATAGTTATTACTGATTAAAATCTATCCTTACCACTTTAAGTAGTATCTGGCTTTACCTTTTTTTTTTTTTTTTTTTAAGATTTTTTTTTTTTTTTTGAGACAGAGAGAATGAGAGACAGAGAGCATGAGAGGGAGGAGGGTCAGAGGGAGAAGCAGACTCCCCGCCGAGCAGGGAGCCCGATGCGGGACTCGATCCCGGGACTCCAGGATCATGACCTGAGCCGAAGGCAGTCGCTTAAACCAACTGAGCCACCCAGGCGCCCCTGGCTTTACCTTTGACAGCATACAAGCATCTCTTAGAGTCCCTGCTGTCAATTCTTCAGGTATATTCTTAGAAGTGGAATTGCTAGATCTTATGGTGATCCTATGTTTAATTCCTTGAGGAAATACCATAATGTTTTCCGTAGTGGCTGCACTATTTTACATCCTCGCCAACAGTGCACAATGGTTTCAACTTCTCCAGAACCTCACCAATACTTGTTATTTTCTGAGTTTTCTAATACTAGCCATCTTAATCAGTATCTCGTTGTGGTTTTGATTTTCATTTGCCTAATGATTAGTGATGTTGCACATCTTTCCATAGTTATTGACTATTTGTATATCCTCTTTGCATGTTCTATTTCTTAAGCTGGGTGGTGGGGACATGGGTGTTCCTTCTGTTTTTATTCCTTAAATTGTACTTAATATTATTTATTCTTCTTAAAATCTACGAAAAAAAAAATCTACAAAAGTGCAGTAGGAGATGGGGGTGAGCCCTGGTGGAACACCTGAATAGTCAGTGGGTTGGGTTCATGGATTTCAGGCAGCCATATCAGGCTGTTAATCTGTATTTCCCTAACATATATTCAGAGACCCTTCCTCTGCCTCTGTGTCAGAATAGACTTCTACAGTCCTTGCAAACTGGATGGCACACTGTATAAGCCTGTTCCCTCAGCACTAGCTGACTGGACTTGAGTGGACATCTGGCTCAAGCTGGGCCAACCAAATCCCCCCTCTTGGGAATCTAGAGTTGGGTCTAGGGGACTCTAGTCAGATGGTCAAAGTCCTTGCTCTTATAAGGTAATGGACCTAGGCGAACTAAGGAGTCACCAGTGGGGGAGGCCATTTTGGAGCACTGTACGCTAATGAGGAAGTGGATGGAACCGGTTTATAATGAGGAGAAGAGGATGGAATGAAACTGCCAGAGGCATCGAGTCCAGGACTACAGTTTTGGTTTCAGACTGCTTTCCGGTTCCCAGGCTTTGCCCCAGAAGAGCTCATATAACACTGTATACTATAATCATCACAGGGACTTTCTCTTTGGATTTGGGGACATAGTCCTAATTCCTTATAATAACCTCTTTTTAGCTATAATAACCTCTTTTTAACTAGCTGGGCTAGCTTGAGTGGCCTTCGGCTTCCTGCAATCAAATGATCCTTCAGCCAAAGGGCCATTATTCCTTTATTTAAGGGGTGGCACAAATCTGGGATGGAGAAAGACTGTTCTTACTTCAAAATAGCCAGAAATAGACTGAATCTCTTTGAGCTGAAAGCCAGGGGCAATGGGGACCAGGATGAACATACCTACTTTGAAATTTGGGCACAGCTCTGCTGTGGGCTTCTCCTTCTGGTCTTTGCAGAGGAAAGGGGTGTGCAGGCTTTACCAAATGTCGACTGTGCAGCCTTGCCCTCAGGATCTGCCTGTGTTGGCTTCAGCCTACATCCCGTACCTTAACTTCTACTTGCTAAAGAGGAACAGAAGCACTTTCATCTACTCTTTCACTGGCATATCACAGTTTTTGGCACACAGCTTATTTCTCTAGCAAGCTGTGAATCCTTGAAGGGAGAAATGTCCACTTGCCTATATTTTATAGCTCCCCATGTACTTATCATAGGATGGGTATAAAATAGCTATTTATTGAATTGATGGTTATACCTCAGTGCTTACAGTTTCTTTCCACATTTAAGAAAGTTAAGACATGAAGAAAGTACCTTGTTCAAAAGCTCTGCTCACATTGTCAGTCAATTCTTTCTGTTTAGCTGAAAGAGAAAATCACTATCTTAATTTTTCTATTTATATAGACTAATGATGTGAAGATAATACTTGGTAGCTGGTTTCAACACAATACAACAGGGAGCTTAGATTCCAGGGTAAGGCCTCATAAGCCCTGTGTCCACATGTCCCATGATGGCAGCTCCTGTGTTTTGTTTTGTTTTAGATTTATTTATCTTTATTTGAGAGAGCGAGAGGGTGCACGTGTGTGTGCGGGGGAGGGGCAGAGGGTGAGAGACAGAATCTCAAGCAGACTCCCTGCTGAGCGCAGAGCCCGAATTGAGGCTCAATCCCGCAACCCTGAGATCATGACCTGAGCTGAAACCAAGAGTCGGACATTCAACCGACTGAGCCACCCAGGCTCCCCAGCAGCTCCTGTTTAGTGTAGCTGACCCTACTCACATTATGTTTTTCTACCTCTGAAAGGTCTGAGGGGCAATCACTAAGGCTTATAGAACGGCTATACAATCATTTAAAAAAAAAAAAAAAAGGACAGGGAAATGCTTTGATTGTCCCCACCAAGCAGTCTGAATTTTCCAGATTTCAGGTAGGAGAAAATTAGCAAACTGGGATTGCCTATGGGTAGGGCATTACAGTGTTTCAAACAACCACTTGCAAATTATACAGCCTCCCAGGAAAATGAAACACTTAGATCATATTGTACCATAAGAGAGAAGATGCCAGATAAGGTAAAGGAGCAGCTACCTGGTGTTTGTGTCCTCATTAGGAAATGAAGAATTTTACTGTAAGTGTGTTTTCCAGATATAAAAAGTATCAATCACTTATATGGTGCCTACTTTCAAATATGTTATATCTCCTTTGTAGGCAGTTACAGGTATTGGGAGATGGCCCTAGTCATATGGTTGGTTGAGTGGAGGAGCTGGGAGCAGACCCCAAGTCTCCAGACTCCTAGACAGCTGTGGGAAACTAGCAACGTAGTGTTGACAAAAGAACACTGGACTAGGAGTCTAGGGGCTCAGGAGTTCTGCCCAGATCTAACTAGCTCTATGCCCTTGAATATTTGCTTACTTTGGGCCTTAGCACAATGCTCATAGGGGAGGAAACTTAGGAATTAATCTAAATGAAGGTCAGTGACCTGTTCGAAACCAGACATTCACTATAGGGCTAGAATAACCCCCACCAGTGACTGGGCACCTGCTATGGGCCAGGCACTGTGTTATGTGTTTTACATGTTTTATTTGATTTAATTTAATCCTTGCAACAACCAGTACTAATGTTATCTCCATTTTACAGATGAGGAAACTGAGGCTTAGAGGGGTGAAGCTTCTTGTTCAAGGTTACATGTAAAGTCAATGGCACTGTTGACACTGCACCCAAGATCCGCTCACAGCAGAGCGTCATGTTCCTCTGCCTTCCAAAGCTGTGCAGAGGGGGTTTATGACCGTAAGCCTTGAGGTATTCTTCCAACACCACCCAGCCGAAAGGCTGTTGATACATCCCTGATAGACTCCCCCCCCCGCCATTTTATTGATTTTAGCTTCTTTTTTCATTATTTATTTACTCAATTAATATTTACTGAGCCCATGTTATATACACCATGGGCTGTATATACTACCTGGGCTGAGGATATGAGGGGACCAAAAAGCAGAAACAATTTCTGCCTCTGCAGAACCTCTAGTCTAAGGAGGGAGCGAGGGAGGCTGACATTGGTCAAATAATCTCATGTAGAACAGTAAGGTTATAACTGTGATTAGTCCTGTAAGGGGGAGGTATCCACTGCCAAAAGGTACAGATAAAGAGGTTCTCTGAGGTAGTGATGATTGCCCCCAGATCTGCAAGAGGAAGAGTTCACTAGTGGAAGGAGGAGAAGAGGGTTTTAAGCAGAACAGCATGTGCAAAGGCCCTAGGGTAGAAAGGTGCCTGGTAGAGATGAAGAACTAGAAATGGCCTGTGTGGCTAGAGTGGAGGGGCAAATGGGAGGAAGCAGAGGTCAGACCATACAGGGCCTTGTATGCTTTACTAAAGACTTTGGTCTTTAACCTGAGAGCAATGGGAAGCCACTTAAAGTTTTAAAGCAAAACCAAGTGTAATATGATTAGATTTGGGTTTCAAAAGATCTCATAAGTGACAGTATAGGAATATATTCGATTGAAGTATAGCTAGACCAGTCTGGAGCTACTGCAGTTGTCCAGGTGAGAAAGAATGGCAGTTTGGAACAGGGTGCTGGCAGTGAAGACAGACAGATTTGGGACATATATAGAAGGTCAGCATTTCAAGATTTGGTGATGACTGTCTACGGGGGTAAGGGAGGATAAGTTGTTAAGAACGCCTCCTCAGTGTTTTGGACTTGTGCAACCGGATGGTGTCATTCACTTAGGGAACATCAGCAGAGGAATAGGTTGGTTTTTTTTTTTTTAGGAGGGAGGGGAGAGGCTCATGAATTCCATTTTGGACACGTTGAGTTGGAATATATAAACTCCATGAAGACACGGGTCTTTCTCGTTCACTGGTGTCTTGCACAATGCTTGATACACAGCGGGCATGCCACAAATATTTGTGAAAGTACATATGTGCATACAATTGGAGCGAGAACTTGGAACTTCTTCTACATGGCATGGTTAATTTTATGTGTCAACTTGGTTGGGCTATGGTGCCCAATTGTTTGGTCAAACGCTAGTCTAGATATTGCTGTGAAGGTATTTTGTAGATGTGATTTACATCCAGTTGACTTTAAGTAAAGATTAGCTTGGATAGGGCGCCTGGGTGGCTCAGTCGTTAAGCGTCTGCCTTCGGCTCAGGTCATGATCCCAGGGTTCTGGGATCGAGCCCCGCATCGGGCTCCCTGCTCAGCAGGAAGCCTGCTTCTCCCTCTCCTGCTCCCCCTGCTTGTGTTCCCTCTCTCGCTGTATCTCTCACTGTCAAATAAATAAAATCTTTAAAAAAAAAAAAAAAAAAGATAATGTAGGCATAGAAGTCCTGCTTGAGCTTCCAGCCTCCTGGTCTGCCCGACATATTTTGGACTTGTTAGCCCTCACAATTCTGTGAGCCAATTCCTTAAAATAGGTTTCTCTCTTTCTCTCCCTCTCTCTCTCCATATATACATGTATATTATTGGTTCTGTTTCTCTGGAGAACCCTGCCTGATACAGTGTGAAATAAAGTGGAAAACAAAGTAATATGCGATCAGAAGTCAGTTTTTCAGTCTTTGCTCTGCAATGTGACCTTGGGCATTTCCATGAACTTCTAAGGCCTAATTATTCTTGTCAGAGACGATAATAACATCTAATGATGTCATGGGTAGGAAGGAGGATTGCAATCTGCAAAATATTATTACATTCTTGGTTTAAGGCTGCTTTCCAGAAAGTTAGAGATGTTGCAAGTCTAACCTCCAGTCAAAACTGGTTTCAGTATAACCAAGAAAAAAAAATACTCCCTGAATCATTATGATGATCTATATGTAGTCTTTATATTCATTTTTCACCTAACCTTGGACATGTACTTGTAACAGCAATAAAATGCATTCAGTGGTATTTTATCTTTTACCTCTGACAATAGATTCAATCTCTTTCATGGCAGCTTCACTTTGAGCTTCTGCAAGTTTTTCATTGATTTCCATTATTTCCATGAGGAATTGCCTGTCCATTTCATCATCTGTCCCTTCAGGAATCTCTAATCCATGGAGCTTTAGCTATTGGGACATAAAGCAGAAAAAAGTAAGGTTGGTTGAAGAGACTGTGGCCAGAGTAATAAATCCTACTCATAGAATAGAACAGAATACGATTCATAAACAAAAAAACAAACAAAAAAACCTTGAACTGTCTTAATAGTGAAAATGAGAAGGTAGGGTATGGGAAGGTTGGACAGAGACAGGAGTGCTGGGACGGGATTCCTCTCTGCTACCTGGAACTGTGTTACCCTAGGGGAGTTGTTCCTCCACTTGGGAGACTGAACTAGATATTTGTAAAGGCTCTATTAAATCCTAAAATTCTAAGGTGCTAAACTCTTCCCTCCCCCACCAAAAAGCCCCAAAATACTCTCCCCTAAATGCTACCAAATGGTAAAAAAATAATGCACTCGGGCAAGTAAGATTTACAAATACTCAGAGAAAACTATTCTCATGCAGTATCACTGAGGCTAATTATCTTTGGGTCCCTAGACTAGCTCAGGTCTCAAGCACTCTTCTGCTGAATGCAGGGGAACAGCTGTCCCACAGCCCAATGGATAGCATGTAGTCACGCATAGAGGGTTGGGAAATCACCTTACTAGGTATAGTCCCCTGCTCAGGGGAGCCAGAAGGGTCTTATAGGCATCATTCACCAGGGTTGAATGCTTCTCTGAGAAGTCCTTTTCAGTCTGTTAGTAGAGATGAAGATAATCTCATTACCATCCAAATCAGCCACAATTACATTCACAAACTGTTTCATAAAATACTGATGGGCAGACAACTAAGGAAGTCTCCCAAGTAGAAGTGGTGTGGGATGAGATGTCTTTATTTTCAACTAATGTAGTCTAATTCTTCTGGGAAGTCAGGTAAAAGCTGTGAGTGCAGGGCAGGTTCAGGGTCTGCCAGCTGGGGTCAGGCTGCCCCAGGGTGGAGCTGGTTGTTTAGCTCTATCTCTGATAATCACATCACCACAAGGCCACTGCCACCCACCCCATGTACACTAGTGTTTGGGTATGATTGGGGTGGCCAACAGGCTACCTGAGACCTCTGGCTGAAGAAATCAGGGTGGACAAGACGCTGTAGTTCCTGGTACCTAGTCTGGAGCTTTGCTGTGTCAACTCTGAAGGCACGGTTGCTGTAAGGAAATTGGGAGATAAAATTCATGCACCAAATATTTATAGATTTGTATACTATGGGCCTGGTTCCTGTTCTCATGGGGGTAAATGCAATATACACGTAGAGAGAGATAACCTCAAAAAGTGCTGTGAAGGAAAAGAGAACAGGGTCAGAGAAAGTGGTACATGTGGTGGACAAAGAGATGACATTTGAGCTGAGACCTGAATGATGATGAAAAATAATCAAAGATCAGAGAGAAAAGTAACCAAGAGGCAGAGGGAACATGCAAAGTCCCTGAGGTGCAAGCAAGTTTGGCATGCTTTCAGAACTTAAAGGATAGCCTCACAGCAGCACATCCTAGGTGCAGAGTGACTGGTAGGGGCCCATCCCAGGGTTAAGGGGAAGGACCATTCCTGAATCCCATTCTATCTTTCGAAGTCCCAGGTCCTTTCGTCTTTGTCTTTCACTTTACGTTCCCGGAGCGTGCCCTGTCTTAACAGTTTAGCTCTGCCCAAATTTCATCACCTCTCCAAGCTCCACGTTCGGAGGAAAACAGGAAAAACAACCACTTTTCTGACTCTTTCCCTCCAGTTCTCATTTCTCCCTTAGACTCAGACCACAATATTAAGTTTTCCGGTGCTTTTACACCCTATTTTGTTTTTCTTTCTAGATTTATTTTATTATAAAAGGATGTAACTCAGGAACAACCGCATGGAAAACAAGCATGAGGGAAAGGGCCGGGGAGCTTCCAAGCCCTCTCCAGGCGCACTACTCTCCCATCTCCACGTGTTCACAAACCGG
This sequence comes from Neomonachus schauinslandi, assembly GCF_002201575.2. Lineage (NCBI taxonomy): Eukaryota > Metazoa > Chordata > Mammalia > Carnivora > Phocidae > Neomonachus > Neomonachus schauinslandi. The sequence goes on from NC_058416.1 coordinate 70,938,795, forward strand.
GAAGCTCCTTCACTCCCTTATTTTGGATAATACCTCAGTACGCCTTTCTTAAAAGTCTCAATCCAACTTTAACCATTCTTTTTTTTTTTAAAGATTTTATTTATTTATTTGAGACAGAGAGAATGAGAGAGAGAGAGCACATGAGAGGGGGGAGGGTCAGAGGCAGAAACAGGCTCCCTGCCGAGCAGGGAGCCCGATGCGGGACTCGATCCCGGGACTCCGGGATCATGACCTGAGCCGAAGGCAGTCGCTTAACCAACAGCCACCCAGGCGCCCCAACTTTAACCATTCTGACCCTATCCGTCTGCAGCGCCTAGCTGCTAAAATTGGGCCAATTTCGAGTTGGGCCAAAATCGAGTCTTTCTGCAGCCCCTCCAGTACACTTCCCTCAGGCCCCGCCCCTCAGGTCTCCCTCTACAGAAGCCTCCCGCCTTCAATTTCCCCTAAGTTCCTTCCCCGCCCCTCCAGTCCCTCCACCCTTCTCGTCTTCATTCCTCAGAGGCCCTATCTTCAGGTTCACCCCTCAATTTCCTCTCTCACTGGCCGCAATCCCACCCTCCGTGCTCCCAGGCCCCACCCCTATTTCTCTACGGCTCCGCCCACCGATCTAACCGGTCCTGCCTTCTCCTTCCCAAGCACTAGCGGCCCTACCCCCTGGCTCCTGAGCCTCTGACGTCTCTCTCGCCCCCGCGTGTTTCCCGAAACGGCCTCCCGTACCAGTCCATGAGGCTGAAGTAATCTCGAGTGGGGTCAGGTGGCTGCAGCGCGCGGCACTGTGGGCAGAAGAACCCATGCTCCCGCATGGGGCCCCCTGGGCCGCCGCAGTTCCAACACTGGGGCGAATTCCTTCCCGCCAGAGACGCAGCATTGCAGCTTAGCGGTCTCCTTCCGAGGACCCCTGCTGGCCACAGCCCCGACACCCGGAGCAAGGCGCCAGTTCTCCCGCCCCACATCTGGCCGCGGCCTATCTCGCCTCGGTAACCTGTCGGGGGGAAACCCGGAGAGAGCGGCCGACCAGACTACTGCTGCTGATTGGCTGGAGAGCTGACCCGGCGGGATCCTGGATTCTGAGTGTCCCGCTCCTCATTTTAAACTACAACTCCCAGCAAACATTGAGGCTACGTGTGGACGGCCACATCCGCCGCTCTTCATTGGTCCGGCGGCGACGCAGGGGTGTTTTAATTGGCTGAGGGTGGAGTTTGTATGTGCTTGGTTAGCGCCACTCCGCTGGCTGCGACTGCTGTGAGTGTTTGGCTCCAGGTGGGCTCACGCGGTGAGTCATGGTGGAGAACTTCTCTTGGGTGTTTGGGGATTCGATTCCCGTGCCCAGGGTCTTAGTGTGCGCGGAATCTCCCGAATTTTCACTTTGTGTGGTTTTTTAACCTCGGTCGGGGGGAGGAGAGGAGTGCGTGGGCGACTGTTTTCCTTTGTAGATGAACTTCGAGGTGAAGTTCACTTCCCCTGTTACTTACAAGCTGAAACTGGCCCAGACGTGCAGGGTAAGAAAGGACAAAGTTGTGTTCTTCAAAATCAGAGGGAAGTTGTTTTGTAAATAGTTAATGAATGTTAGTAATTATTACCATATTTTAGATGCAATTTCGAAAAAAACCTATTGAGAACCAATTTTAGCAGCTAGGCGCTGCAGGAACTGGAGACACACTGACCTGTGTAGGAGGATGCCCTGCGAGTGTACATAAGTAAGTGTGTGGGGTGGGGTGGCGAAGAGAGGGTAGGAGGGCACCAGTCCACCTTGGGACTCAGTTTCTCTTTGAAAAAAAAAAAATTGTGTTGCTTTTGTAAAACCCTTTCCGGCTGTCGGATTCTTTGGGACTGGAATTCTGTTCTCCCAATTATCAAGCATTACTGGGGGAGGAACGTTCATGTATCATCTCATTTAATCCTCAAGATCTATTCAGTGAGGTGGTGATCTGCCTGAAGGTCATGCAAAGGTTTGACTCAGGCATCTGACTCCAGACTTGTTTGCCCTAAAATTGTGGTTTCAACTGCCTCTAATCTTTCCATATACTTTCTCCTCCTCATGGCTGAGGCTAATGTGGTTTCAGTCTGCTGGACCCTTACAATAAACGAGGATAGCAGCCACTTCTTGACAGTCTTTTGTCTGTTCTCAGAGTGGAGAAGTGTTGCTCAGAAAGCTATTAGAGGTTGCAGCCTTGACTAAGGTAGTAGTATTAGAGCTGCAGGTCCTGGAGTGGCACACTCAGCTCGGGCATCACCTCCCTGGTGTGGTTTAAGAAAAAGTCATCAGGATCTTTGTATCTGGAAAGCTATATAAATACAGTCAGTGTGAGTAATGTTTACTGTGTTCTCCTGGAGGAAGAGCCTGAGTATGTGTATCTGGAGAGAAGAGAGAATGCACTCCCCTCCCCCCTTTTATAAAAAATCATGTTAGGGGTTTAAAGTTAGGGATTGACAGTTACTTTGACTTTACTGTAGTTTCTGTTGTCAGAGTTTAACTGTCCATCAAATTAACTCTATAAAGTGAGGGTGGGAACCTGTTATGGTCTCCTGTGACTCAATTGTTTCTATAGGATTCTGTTGGGCTGGAGGGCCATTTAGGATAAAAGGTGAGCCCCTATAGTTACTCAGCATCACAAAGGGCTAGGTGGAGTTGTTTAGAATAATCTTCTTTGTGTTCTGCTTCATTAATAGCCTGGCCCTTAGTTAGGAGTCAGGGAATCTAGAGTGAACAAACAGGATGTGGTCTTCACCGTCCTGGGGCAGGCTTGGGGGAGGAGGGGTATCTGTGACATTTTATGTAAATGGTCACCCCTGGTGTGGTGCAGTGAATTAGTTTATAGTTTCTTTGCCCATCTTCTATACCAAGCCACATGACCCTTCCCCTTTCTTGTTCCAAAACATGAAATTTAAGTGTAGTGTTGATTGTATTAATGAATACCTTTTAAGTTTCATTTCTAATTTTTTAATTTTTTTTTTTAAAGATTTTTTAAATTTATTTGACAGAGAAAGACACAGCGAGAGAGGGAACCCAAGCAGGGGGAGTGAGAGAGGGAGAAGCAGGCTTCCGGCGGAGCAGGGAGCCCGATGCGGGGCTTGATCCCAGGACCCTGGGATCATGACCTGAGCCGAAGGCAGACGCTTAACGACTGAGCCACCCAGGCGCCCCATAATTTTTTTTTTTTTTTAAGATTTTATTTATTTCTGTATTTGACAGAGAGCAAACGGGGAGCAACAGAGGGAGAGTGCTGAGCCGAAGGCAGATGCTTAACTGACTTAGCCACCCAGGCACCCCTCATTTCTAAGTTTTATTTTATTTTATTTATGTATTTATTTGATGGAGAGAGAGAGAGCGCGAGCAAGCACAAGCAGGGGGAGCAGGAGGCAGAGGGAGAGGGAGAAGCAGACTCCCACTGAGCAGGGAGCCCAACATGGGGCTCAGTCCCAGGACGCCGGGATCATGACCCAAGCTGAAGGCAGGTGCTTAACCGACCAAGCCACTCAGGCGCCCCACATTTCTAATTTTTAAAAAATTAGATGAATGTAAGCTGTTATGAAGTCTTCCTTCCCACCCCCAGATTAGTTCATTTCTTTTAACTTATTTATAACCTTTGAATAATTTTTTTCTTTCTTTTTCCTGTGGTTTGTGGCTGTCATACAAAAAACTGATCTGGTGAAAGTGATATGATGAAAAGCACAGCCCAGAGGAACTATAGATCAATCTAGACTTAGAATTTTAACTTTTGCAGAACATGCTTGCTCTGGATTTATTTTTTTTCCTGATGTAAATATGCCTATCCTTTACTTTTTTATTTTTTAGGAGAGAGAGATTGCCCTCGTGTGGGGGGTGGGGGGAGGGGTGGGGGGAGGTGGGTGGAGTGAGGGGGCAGAGGGAGAGGGAGAGAGAGAATCCCAAGCAGGCTCCACACCCAGCGCAGATCCTGGATGCCACGGTCCTCATCTCATCACCCTGAGATCATGACCCGAGCTGAAATCAAGAGTCGGACGCTTAACCGACTGAGCCACCCAGGCGCCCCTGCCCATTCTTCACTCTTGAACTTCAAGTCTTGCAAGTCTTGTTTCTTGAAACATAACCTTATTATCGGACCCTTATTTTTGAGGTCGCGATGTCTCGAGAGACGGATGGGAAGCGTCAGCAGTCCCATGGCAGTGGCTCCTGTACCCAGTCCCAAGGTGGCTTCTCGCAGTCTCAAGGCACCTCCTCCCAGACACACAGCTCCTCCTCACACTCTCCAGTCACGTCCAGCTCCACCAGCACAGCACCCACATCCAGCCAGTCCTCTCACTCCAGCTCGGGGACACTGAGCTCCTTAGACACAGTGTCCACCCAGGAACTCTGTTCTATTCCTGAGGACCAGGAACCCGAGGAGCCTGTCGCTGCCCCTTGGGCTCGGTTATGGGCCCTTCAGGATGGATTCCCCAATCTTGGTAAGACCCTTTGTTACATTGTGTAAAATTATAATTGTTCACAAAAATAGTTAGAGGAAGCAGTTGTAGCAGAAAGCTCAAGACACTTCTGGAATGATTCCGGAGTTTGAAGGTGATGAAAGATGGAACAAAGGAAGCAGTTTTGGGGAATTTACTGACTCTTACCTGCTGTGGATCCCCCTTCATTTATTCTTCCAACAAATATTAATTGGGCATCTGTAATGTTCTGTCCATGGGCGCATCTGAAGAGAGCAGTAGATCTTTCCCTAGAAAAGTGCTGATTCATGCAAACTTGCAAACAGTTAATGGACTAATCACAGAAACCACCACTTAACCCCTGCTGTAGCAGCTTCAGAACATCCATTTTACAGTTTGAGAATAGGGAAGGCTATTTGTTGGCTGTTATTTATTATCTCAAAATAGCCAGCCTTGGAATTTAAATACATTCATCCTCTGTGACACCTCCTGATTCCAGTAGTAAGGCTTTATTATAGGTATGTTTGAAATAGCGTTTTGATATAAAAAAAATGACTAATGTATTATATATACCTTATCACTCACTCTTTATTTCATGTCCAACTTTGATGACCTGAAAAAGAAACTAAAAAGTGGAGAAATGGGCGCCTGGGTGGCTCAGTTGGTTAAGCGACTGCCTTCGGCTCAGGTCATGATCCTGGAGTCCCGGGAATCAAATCCCACGTCGGGCTCCCCGCTCGGCGGGGAGCCTGCTTCTCCCTCTCCCACTCCCCCTGCTTGTGTTCCCTCTCTCGCTGTGTCTTTCTCTGTCAAATAAATAAATAAAATCTTTAAAAAAAAAAAAAAGTGGAGAAATAATATAGGAATTTTCATAGGTACGACTTTAAATTTAGAAGTAAGTATTTGAGGGGCGCCTGGGTGGCTCAGTCGTTAAGCATCTGCCTTCGGCTCAGGTCATGATCCCAGGGTCCTGGGATCGAACCCCACATCCGGCTTCCTGCTTGGCGGGAAGCCTGCTTCTCCCTCTCCCACTCCTCCTGCTTGTGTTCCTGCTCTCACTATCTCTCTGTCTGTCAAATAAATAAATAAAATCTTAAAAAAAAAAACTCTTAAAAAAAGAAGTATTTGAAGCTATTTTTTACTCAGACCATCGTTTTAAGATAGGCTTAGGGCTTATATATGGTGAACGGGAAACAGATATGGTGAGAAAGGGTGAAGTGGGCTGCATCACTTTGAAAGTGGATAATGCTCAATAAATAGGATCTGTTATTATTAGTTACTGATTCACACCTGTTTTTTTCTAAATGTTTTATAGGTTTAGCCCTTACATTGATTTGTTTTGCGTTGCTTTTTGTATATGGTATGAGGTAGAGGTCCCAATTCATTCTTTTGCATGTGAATATCCTAGTTGAGCACTTTCTTGAAGAGACTTTTTTTTTTTTTTTTAAAGATTTTATTTATTTGAGAGAGAGAGCATGAGGAAGGAGGCAGAGGGAGAGAGGCAGGAACAGACTCGCTGAGCAGGGAACCCGATGCAGGGCTCAACCCCAGGACCCTTGGGACCATGACCTGAGCTGCAGGCAGACACTTAACCGACTGAGCCACCCAGGTGCCCCCTGAAGAGACTCTTCTTTCTCTGTTGAATGGTCTTGGCACTCTTGTCAAAAATCATGTGGCCATAAATGTGAGGGTTTATTTCTAGACTTTTCAGTTCCGTTCTCTTGGTCTATGTGTCTGTCCTTTTATGCAAGTACCACAAAATCTTGATTGCTGTAGCTTTGTAGTGAGTTTTGAAATCCAGAGTGTGAGTCCTGATTTGTTCCTCTTTTTCAAGATTGTTTTGACAATTGAGTCCCTTACATTTCCATATGAATTTTAGGACGAGCTTATCAGTTCCTGCAAAGAAGGCAGCTTGGATTTTATTAGGGATTACATTGAATCTATAGATCAGTTTGGGGAGTATTGACATCTTTTTTTTTTTTAAGATCTTATTTATAATAAATATAATAAAATAATAAAGTAAAAAAAAAAAAGAGCACGGGGGGAGGATCAGAGGGAGAGGGACAAGCAAACTCTGCACTGACCATGGAGCCCGACGTGGGGCTTGATCCCATGACCCTGAGATCATGACCTGAGCTGAAACCAAGAGCAGGATGCCCAACTGACTGAGCCACCCAGGCACCCCTGAGTATTTACATCTTAATAATACTAAGTCTTCTGATCCATAAACATGGGATGTCTTTCCATTTATTTAGGTATTCTTTAATTTCTTTCATTTTCAGTATATAAGTCTTGGCATTTTAAAAAATGTATTCCTGGGGTGCCTGACTGGCTCCATCGGTAGAGCATGCGACTCTTGATCTTGGGATTGTGGGTTTGAGCCCCACATTAGATGTAGAGATTACTTAAAATCTTAAAAAAAATGTATTTCTGAGTATTCTTTAAATGTTTCCTTACTGTTTAAAGTTTTATTTATTTAAATGATGTCTCTACTCCACATGGGGATCAAACTCACGACCCCAAGATCAAGAGTTGCACTCTCTTCTGGCTGAGCCAGCCAGGTGCCCCTCATTTTATTAAGTAAGCTCTGTGCCCCTTGTGGGGTTTGAACTCATGACCCTGAGATCAAGAGTTGCATGATCTACTGACTGAGCCAGCCAGTCGCCCCATGTTTACTTATTTTTATTGTGGGAAAATCTATATAACAAAAAGTTTTGTCACTGTAACCATTAAGTAAACCATTACGTTCAGTGGCATTAACTACATTTACAAAATGTTGTGCAACTGTCTCCATTATCTATTTACAAAATTTTTCCTCTGGTAATTGTCTTCTCCCTGCCCCCCCCCCCCCCGCAGCTTTATATATAATCGACATACAACACTGTATAAATTTAAGGTGTACAGTGTATTAATTTGATACAGTTATATATTGCAAAATGATTACTAGCATAGTGTTAAATTAACACTCTCATTATATCCTATAATTACCATTTCTTTTTTGTGGTGAGAACATTTAAGGGGTGCCTGGTGGCTCGGTTAAGTGGCTGCCTTCGGCTTAGGTCATGATCCCAGGGTTCTGGGATTGAGCACCACATTCGGCTCCTTGCTCAGCAGGGAGTCTGCTTCTCCCTCTCCTGCCTGCCAGTCCCCCTGCTTGTGCTCTCTTTCTCTGGCAAATAAATAAAAATAAAACTTAAAAAAAAAAGTATTAAAAAAAAGAACATTTAAGATCTATGCTCTTAGCAGCTTTCAAGTGTATGATATAGTATTACTAACTATGATCACCACACTGTACGTTAGGCCACCAGAACTTATTGTCTTGTACTTGGAAGTTTGTACCCTATAACGAACATCTCCCCATTTTCCCACTCTCAAGCCCCTGATAACCACCACTCTCTATTTATATGAGTTCAGGTTTTTTATTATTTTTTATTTTTATTTATTTATTATTATTTTTTAAAGATTTTATTTATTTATTTGACAGAGACACAGCGAGAGAGGGAATAGAAGCAGGGGGAGAGGGAGAGGGAGAAGCAGGCTTCCCACGGAGCAGGGAGCCTGATGCAGGGCTCGATCCCAGGACCCTGGGATCATGACCTGAGCCAAAGGCAGACACTTAACAACTGAGCCACCCAGGCGCCCCTTTTTATTATTTTTTAATTATTTATTTTTTTTAAAAAAAAAGACTTTGTTTATTTGCCAGACAGAGAGAGAGAGAGAGCGAGAGAGAGGGTGCACAAGCAGGGAGCGTGGCAGGCAGAGGGAGAAGCAGACTCCCTGCTGAGCAGGGAGCCCAAGGCTGGACTCTATCCCAGGACCCTGGGATCATGACCTGAGCCGAAGGCAGACGCTTAACCCATTGAGCCTCCCGAGTTTAGGTTTTTTAGATTCCACGTATAAGACATGTAAGTGAGATTATACAGTATTTGTCTTTTTTTGACTTATTTCACTTATAATGCCTTCAAAGTCCATCTGTATTGTCATAATGGCAAGATTTCATGCTTTTTTTTAAAATGGCTGAATATATTCCATTGAGAGAGAGTGTGTGTGTGTGTGTATATACATATACATATATATACACATACACCGTATTTTGTCCATCCATTGTTGGACATTTAGGTTGCTTCTGTGTGTTGGCTATTGTAAACAGTTATGCAGTGAACATGGGGGTACATATATCTTTACAAGTTAGTGTTTTGTTATCTTTGGATAAATACCCAGAAGTGGAATTGCTGGATCATACGGCAATTCTGTTTTTAATTTTTGGAGGAATCTCCATTCTGCATTCCATAATGGCTACACCAATTTACATTCCTGCCAGCCGTGCACCAGGGTACCTTTTACTCCACTTCCTGGCCAACACTTAGCAAATCTCGTCTTTTTTTTTTTTTTTTTTTTTAAGATTTTATTTATTTTTGCAAGAGAGAAAGCTTGTGCACGAGTGAGAGAGCACAAGCAGGGGGGAGGGGCAGAGGGAGAAGCAGACTCCCCACTGAGCAGGTAGCCTAGTGGTGGGGCTCAATCCCGGGACATGACCTGAACGGAAGGCAGATGCTTAACGACTGAGCCACCCAGGCGCCCCTCTTTTCCACTTTCTTGATGATGTTGTTTGACACAGTAATTTTAAACTTTAATTATGTCCAGTTTCTCTATTTTTTCTTTTGTCACTTATGTTTTTATTTATGTATTTATTTTTAAAGATTTTATTTATTTGAGAGCGAGAGCGAGAGTGAGAGCAAGTACACAAGCGGGAAGGAGTAGGGGGAGAGGGAGAAGCAGACTCCCCACTGAGCAGGGACCGTCCCCCCCCCCCATGTGGGGCTTGATCCCATGACCCAAGCCGAAGGCAGACGCTTAACCAACTGAGCCACCCCATTTGGATGTCTTCTTTAGAAAAACGTCTCTTCAGTTCCTCCGCCTATTTCTTAGATTGTTTACATTTTGCTCTTGAGTTGTGAGAGTTTTTAAATATTTTGGGTATTGACCCCTTCTCAGATACATTATTTGCAAATATTTTCTTCCAATTCTTAGGTTGCCTTCTCATTTTGTTGATGGTTTCTTTTGCTGCACAGAAGCTCTTCAGTGTGACATAATCCCACTTACTAATTGTTGGTTCTGTTGCTTTTTTTTTAAGTAGGCTTCTTGGCCAACGTGGGGCTTGAACTCATGACCCTGAGATCAAGAGTCCGATGCTCTACTGACTGAGCCAGCCAGGCATCCCTGTTGCTTGTACTTTGGGTGTCAAATCCAAAAAATTGCCCCTAAGATCCATGTCAAGGAACTTTTCCCCTGTGTTTTCTTCTAGGATTTTATAGTTTCAGTTCTTTTTTTTAAAGATTTTATTTATTTATTTGAGAGCGAGAATGAGAGAGAGAGAGCATGAGAGGGGGAGGGTCAGAGGGAGAAGCAGACTCCCTGCAGGGAGCCCGATGTGGGACTTGATCCAGGGACTCCAGGATCATGACCTGAGCCGAAGGCAGTCGCTTAACCAACTGAGCCACCCAGGCGCCCCATAGTTTCAGTTCTTTTTAAGTCTTTAATCCATTTCAAGTTAATTTTTGTGAATGGTGTAAGATAGTCCAATTTCATTCTTCTGCATATGGTTATATAGTTCTCCCAACACTGTTTATTGAAGAAACTGTCTTTTCCCCATTGAATTCCTTTGGTAATTTCTAACCTACTTTTTGTGTCTATGAATTTATCTATTCTAGATACTTTATATAAATGGAATTGTAATATTTGTGCTTTTGTGTCTGGCTTCTTTGACTTAGCATAATTTAACTTATTTATTTTATTTTATTTATTTTTTAAAGATTTTTTAATTTATTTTTTGACAGAGAGACAGCGAGAGAGGGAACACAAGCAGGGGGAATGGGAGAGGGAGAAGTAGGCTTCCCGCTGAGCAGGGAACCTGACGTGGGACTCAATCCCAGGACCCTGGGATCATGACCTGAGCGAAGGCAGACGCTTAACGACTGAGCCACCCAGGCGCCCCTTATTTATTTTATTTTTAAAAAGATTTTATTTATTTATTTGAGAGAGAGTGTGAGTGAGAGAGCGAGAGAGAGAGAGAGAAGAAGGGAGAGGGAGAAGCAGACTCCCTGCTGAGCAGGGAGCCCAATGTGGGGCTCAATCCCAGGACATGAACTGAAGGCAGATGCTTAACGACTGAGTCACGCAGGCACCCCTTAGCATAATATTTTTAAAGTTCATTCATTTTGTATTATATTATCAATTTTATTTCTTTTATGGTTGAATAGTAGTATTTCACTGCATGTATATATCACATTTTGTTTATCCATTCTTCTGTTGATGGACATTTGGATTATTTCTGTGTTTTGGCTATTGTTACTAATGCTATGAATATTTGCATTCAAGTGTCTGCTTGAGTACCTATTTTCAATTTTTTTTTGTTTATATCTAGGAATGGAATTACTGGATAATATGGTAATTCTATGTTTAATTTAAAAAAAATTACTTCAATTTCAGTATAGTTAACATAGTGTTATATTAGTTTCAGGTGTACAATAAAGTGATTCAGCTATTGTATACCTTACCCAGTGCTTATAAGGATAAATGTACTCTTAATCCTCATCACCTATTTCACTCATCCCCCCACTCACCTCTCCTCTGGTCACCATCAGTTTGTTCTGTAGTTAAGAGTCTGTTTTTGGTTTGTCGGTTTTTTTCATTGTTGCGATGCCTCCAGCTTTGCTTTTATTATTTAAGATGGCTTTGGCTCTTCAGGGTCTTTTGTAGTTCAATGCAACTTTTAGGATTGTTTGTTCCAGCTCTGGGAAAACTGCTGTTGGTATTTTGATAGGGATTGCATTAAACGTGTAGATTGCTTTGGGTAATATAGACATTTTAACAATATTTGCCCTTCCAATCCATAAGCATGGAATGTCTTTCCATTTCTTTGTGTCATCTTCATTTTCTTTCATCAATGTTCCATAGTTTGCAGAGTATAGGTCTTTAACCTCTTTGGTTAGGTTTATTCCTAAGTATCTTCTTGTTTTTGGTGCAATTGTAAATGAGATTGATTCCTTAATTTCTCTGTCTGCTACTTCAGTTTTGGTGAATAGAAATGTAACAGATTTCTGTACATTGATCATGTATCCTGTGACTATTGAATTTGTTTATCAGTTTAATAGTTTTTTTGGATTTTCTATATATAGTATCATGTTACCTGGAAATAGTAAACGTTTTACTTCTTCCCTGCCAGTTTGGATGCCTTCTATTTCTTTTTTTTTTAAAGATTTTATTTATCTATTTGTCAAGAGAGAGGGAGAGAGAGACAGTGCAAGTACAAGCAGGGAGAATGGTAGGCAGAGGGAGACCCCGCTGAGCAAGGAGCCCGATGCAGGACTCCATCCCAGGGTCCTGAGCTTAATAAGGCACCACTTAACTGACTGAGCCACCCAGGCGTCCCTGGATGCCTTTTATTTCTTTTTGCTGCCTGATTGCTGTGGCTAGGACTTCCAGTACTATGTTGAATAGAAGTGGTGAGAGTGGACATTCCTGTCTTGTTCCTGACCGTAGAGGAAAAGCTTTCAGCTTTTGCCCATTTAGGATGATAGTAGCTCGGGGTTTTCACATATGACCTTTATTATGTTGAGGTATGTTCCCTCTAAACCTATTTATTTTTTTTAAAGATTTTATTTATTTATTTGACAGAGAGAGACATAGCGAGAGAGGGAACACAAGCAGGGGGACTAGTAGAGTGAGAAGCAGGCTTCCCACGGAGCAGGGAGCCCGATGTGGGGCTCGATCCCAGGACTCTGGGATCATGACCTGAGCCGAAGGCAGACGCTTAACAACTGAGACACCCAGGCGCCCCTAAACCTATTTTGTTGAGCGTTTTTATCATGAACAGATGTTGTACTTTGTCACATGCTTTTTCTGCATCTATTGAAATGATCATATGGTTCTTATCCTTTCTTTTATTAATGTGATCTATCACCTTGCTTGATTTGCGAATATTGAGCCTCCCTTGCATCCCAGGAATAAATCGCACTTGATCGTGGTGAGTGATTATTTCAATGTATTGTTGGATTCAGTTTGCTAGTATTTTGTTGAGGATTTTTACATTTATGTTCATCAGGGGTATTGGCCTGTAGTTCTCTTTTTGTGGTGTTTTGTCTGGTTTTGGTATCAGGGTAATGTTGGCCTCATAGAGTGAATTTAGAGGCTTTCCTTCCTTTTCAATTTTTTGGAATAGTTTGAGAAGAATAGATACTAATCCTTCTTTAAATGTTTGGTAGAAGTTGGCCTGTGAAGCCATCTCGTCTTGGACTTTTGTTTATTAGGAGTTTTTTGATTACTGATTCAGTTTCTCCACTGATTATAGGTCTGTTCAAGCTTTTTATTTCTTCTTGCTTCAGTTTTGGTAATTTATATGTGTCTGTGAATTTATCCATTTCTTCTAGGTTGTCCATTTTGTTGACATACAGTGTTTCATAGTATTCTCTTATGATTGTTTGTGTTTCCATGGTATTTGTTGTTATTTCTCTTTTCTCATTTATGATTTTATTTATTTGTGTCCTTTTTCTTCTTTTGGATAAGTCTGGCTACAGGTTTACCAATTTTATTTTGTTTTTCTTTTTTTTAGAGAGGGACAGGGGTGGGGAGGGGTAGAGGGAGAGGGAGAGAGAGTTTTAAGCAGGCTCCAAGCCCAGCATGGAACCTGACACAGAGCTTGATCTCACAAACCCTGAGATCATGACCTGAGCCGAAATCCAAGAGTCAGATGCTTAACTAACTGAGCCACCCAGGTGCCCCATTTTTTATTTAGTTTTTCAAAGAACCAGCCCCTGGTTTCCTTGATCTGTTCTATTGTTTTTTTTAGTTTTTATGTCATTTATTTCTATTCTAATCTTTTTTTTTTTTTTTAAGATTTTATTTATTTATTTGAGAGAGAGAGAATGAGAGACAGAGAGCATGAGAGGGAGGAGGGTCAGAGGAGAAAAAGGCTCCCCGCCGAGCAGGGAGCCCGATGCAGGACTCGATCCCAGGACTCCAGGATCATGACCTGAGCCGAAGGCAGTCGCTTAACCAACTGAGCCCCCCACGCGCCCCTATTTCTTTTCTAATCTTTATTATTTCCTTCCTTCTCCTGGCTTTAGGCCTCATTTGTTTCTCTTTTTCTAACTCTTTTAGGTGTAAGGTTATATTGTTTGAGATTTTTCATGCTTCTTGAGGTAAGCCTGTATTGTTATATTTCCAACTCTTTTTTTTTTTTTTAAGGATTTTATTTATTTATTTGAGAGAGAGAGAATGAGAGACAGAAAGCACGAGAGGGAAGAGGGTCAGAGGGAGAAGCAGGCCTCCCGCTGAGCAGGGAGCCTGATGTAGGGCTCGATCCCAGGACCCTGGGACCATGACCTGAGCTGAAGGCAGCTGCTTAACAACTGAGCCACCCACACGCCCCCCAAAAAAGCTATTCTTGTTGATTTTCTGTTTGGAATGATCTTTCCATTGATGTAAATGTGTACTGTTAAGTATGACTATTGATTACTTCCTTTATGTTTGCTTTTAGCTGCTTTATGTATTTGGGTGCTCCCATGTTCAGTGTATAAATATTTAGAATTGTTACATCGTCTCTTTTTTTTAAAGATTTTATTTATTTGCGAGAGAGAGAGCTGGGGGAGAGAGAGAGTGAGAGTACAAGGAAGGGGAGCGGCAGGCAGAGGGAGAAGCAGGCTTCCTGCTGAGCAAGGAGACAGGTGTGGGACTCGATCCCAGGACCCTGGGATCATGACCTGAGCCGAAGGCAGACGCTTAACCGACTGAGCCACCTAGGCGTCCCTAGAATTGTTTTATCTTCTTGGATTGTTCCCTTTATGATTATGGTGTCCTTCTTTGTCTCTTGTTACAGTCTTTGTTTTAAAGTATTTTTCTGATATGAGTATTGCTATCCTGGCTTTCTTTTCATTTCCATTTGCATGATAAATCTTTATCCCTTCATTTAAAAAAAAAAAGATTTTATTTATTCATTTGAGAGAGAGGGAGAGGAGAGAGGAGAGGGCCTATCAGCAAGCAGTGGGGTGGGGGGGGGAGCAGTCGGGGAGGGAGAGGAAGAGGGAAAGAATTCCAAGCAGATTCCATGCTGAGCTCAGGGCAACATGGGGCTTGATCTCACAATCCTCCGATCGTGACCTGAGTCAAGAGTTGGATGCAGGGCGCCTGGGTGGCTCAGATGGTTAAGCGTCTGCTTTCACCTCAGGTCATGATCCCAGGGTCCTGGGATCGAGTCCCGCATCGGGCTCCCTGCTCGGCGGGGAGCCTGCTTCTCTCTGCCTCTGCGTCTCTCTCTCTCCCTGTCTCTCATGAATAAATAAATAAAATCTTTAAAAAAAAAAAAAGAGTTGGATGCTGAACTGATTCAGCCACCCAGCACCCCTCCATCCATTCACTTTCAATCTGCATGTGTCTTGAGGTCTGAAATGAGTTTGTTGTAGGCAGAATATAGATGGGTCTTCTTTTTTATCCATTTTATCACATAATGTCTTTTGACTGTTAACTCCATTTGCATTCTAAGTAATTATTGGTAGGTATGTACTTATGGCCATTTTTTACTTGTTTTAGACTTCATTTGTTTTCTTTTTCTAGCTCCTTTAGGTGTAAGGTTATATTGTTTATATGAGGTCTTTCTTGCTTCTTGAGGTAAGCCTCTATTGTTATATACTTCCTTCTTTTTATTGTTTTATGGTTTTTATAGTTGTTTTTGTAGTTCTCTTGTGTTCCATTTTTTCTTGTTCTCCTTGTGGTTTGCTTTCTGTCTTTAGAAATAAAATGGATTCTTATGTCTTTGTTATTTGGATAACTTACTGGTTTTTGATTTGTGGTTACCATTAGGTTTGTATATAACATCTTATCAATCTAGCAGTCTATGTAAAATATTGGTTGCTTAAGTTTGATCCCATTCTTTTAGTCTTCTTCCTACCACATTTTAGATATATGGTGTCATACCCTTACATCCTTTTATTTTATGAATCCCCTGACTGATTTTTATAGATATACTTTATTTTACTGCTTTTGCACTTTTTACTTTTCTTACCGCTGTTCCATAGAAGTCTCTGTGTTTAATATTTTAAGGAACCACTAAACTTTCCACAGCAGCTGCACCATTCTATATTCCCACCATCAATATATGAAGGTTCCAATTTCTCCATGACTTATATGTGTCTTTTTATTTTTTTATTTTTATTTTTTCCTTAAGATTTTATTTATTTGAGAGAGAGAGAATGAGAGACAGAGAGCATGAGAGGGAAGAGGGTCAGAGGGAGAAGCAGACCCCCTCCTGAGCAGGGAGCCAGATGTGGAACTCGATCCTGGCACTCCAGGATCATGACCTGAGCCGAAGGCAGTCACTTAACCAACTGAGCCACCTAGGCGCCCTATATGTGTCTTTTTAATTATAGTCATCCTGGTAGATGTGAAATTATATCTTGTTGTGGTTTTTATTTGCATTTTCCTGATGGCTAATGATAATTGAACACCTTTTTATGTGTTTATTGGCCATTTTTATATCTTCTTTGAGGAAATGTCTATTCAAGAGCCTTTGATTTTTTTTTTTAAAGATTTTTATTTATTTGACAGAGAGAGACACAGCAAGAGAGGGAACACAAGCAGGGGGAGTGGGAGAGGGAGAAGAAGGCTTCCCCCAGAGCGGGGAGCCTGACGTGGGGCTTGATCCCAGGACCCCGGGACCATGACGCCCAACGATTGAGCCACCTGGGCACCCTGCCTTTGATATTTTTTAATTGGATTGTCTTTTTGTTACTGATTTGCGTTCTTTATGTATTTTAGATATAAATCCCCTATCAGATATATGTTTTGCAAATATTACTTCCATTCTTTGAGTTCTTTTTAACTTTTTTTTTTTTAAGATTTTATTTATTGTTAGAGAGCACGAGTACAAAGCGGGGGTAGGGACAGAGGGAGAGGGAGAAACAGACTTCCTGCTGAGCAGGGAGCCCAATGCAGGGCTGGATCCCAGGAACCTGAGATCATGACCTGAGCTGAACGCAGATACTTAACTGATTGAGCCACCCAGGGCCACTCTTTTTCACTTTCTTTTTTTTAAGATTTTATTTATTTATTTATTTGAGAGAGAGAGAATGAGAGACAGAGAGCATGAGAGGGAAGAGGATCAGAGGGAGAAGCAGGCCCACTGCTGAGCAGGGAGCCCGATGCGGGACTCGATCCCAGGACCCCAGGATCATGACCCGAGCCGAAGGCAGTCTCTTAACCAACTGAGCCACCCAGGCGCCCTCTTTTTCACTTTCTTGATGATTTTGTTTGACACAGTAATTTTAAACTTTATGTCTGATTTCTCTATTTTTTCTTGTGTTTTTATTTTATTTATTTTATTTTTATTTTTTTATTTTTATTTATATATTTGGCAGAGAGAGACACAGCGAGAGAGGGAACACAAGCGGGGGAGTGGGAGAGGGAGAAGCAGGTTTCCCGCCGAGCGGGGAGCCCGATGTGGGGCTCGATCCCAGGACCCTGAGATCATGACCTGAGCCGAAGGCAGACGCTTAATGACTGAGCCACTCAGGCGCCCCCTTTGTGTTTTTATTTTTAAAGATTTTATTTATTTATTTGACACGGAGACATATAGCGAGAGAAGGAACACAAGCAGGGGGAGTGGGAGAGGGAGAAGCAGGCTTCCCGCTGAGCAGAGAGCCCGATGCGGGGCTCGATCCCAGGACCCCGGGACCATGACCTGAGCCGAAGGCAGACGCCCAACGACTGAGCCACCCAGGCGCCCCTGCAAAGCTTCTTTACTGTTCTTTTTTCTTAGAGGTTTGTAGTTCTGGTTCCTATTACTATTAGCCTTTGATTCTGTTTGAGTTGATTTTTGTATAGGGCATGAGGTAAGGGTTTTAACTCTATTGTTTTTGTTTTTGGGTTTTTCTTGTTTTTTGTTTTTTTGTTTTTAAAGACTTTATTTACTTGAGAGACAGCGAGAGAGAGAGAGAGAGAGAGAGAGAGAGAGAGAGAGAGAGAGCGAGCGCAGGAGCGCACGAGCACTCGCCGGAGTAGGGAGGGAGGGGCAGAGGGAGAGGGAGAAGCAGGCTCCCTGCTGAACAGGGAGTCTGATGCTGGGCTCAGTCCCAGGACCCTGGGATCATGACCTGAGCCAAAGGCAGACGCCCAACTGACTGAGCCACCCAGGCGCCCCTCAACTCTATTATTTTGAATGTGGATATCTTCTTGTCCTAGTACCTTTTGTTGAAAAGACTATTCTTTTCCCAGTGAATTGTTTTGGCACCCTTTTTGAACATGAATTGGCTGTAAATGTGATTTATTTTTGGTCTCTTCATTTTTCTCTATTCATCTATATGTCTGTCCTTAATGGGAGTACTGTACCGTCTTGATGGTAACTTTGGAGCAAGTTTTGAAATTGCAAACTGTAAGTCCTCTAACTTTGTACTTCATTTTCAAGATGATTTTGGCTATTCTGGGTCTGTATTTCCATAAGAATTTTAGTTTGAGTTTGTTAATTTCTGCAAAGAAGGCAGCTGGGATTTTGACAGGGATTGTGTAAATCAGCAGTTTGTGCATTTTGCCATGTTTACAGTAGTATTCTAATCCGTGAACATTTATATAGGTCTTTCAAATTCTTTTTTTTTTTAAGGTTTTATTTATTTATTTGACACAGAGAGAGAGAGAGAGAGAGAGAGAGAGAGAGAGAGCATGAACAGGGGGAGTAGGAGAGGGAGAAGCAGGCTCCCCGCTGAGCAAGGAGCCTGATGCCAGGGTAGATCCCAGGACCCTGAAATGATGATCTGAGCCGAAATCAGGAGTTGGATGATTAACTGGCTGAGCCACCCAGGTGCCCCCACAGTATTCTTCTTAAAATCCTTTTTCTTTCTGTAAGGTTAGTAGTAATTGCTCCTCTTTGACACTCCCTTTGTCAGTCTAACTTTTTTTTTTTTTTTATCAATTTGTTGATCTTTTCAAAGAACCAGCTTTCCAGGGTGCCTGGCTGGCTCAGTCAGTAGAGCATGTGACTTTTTTTTTTTTTTTTGAGCATGGGACTCTTGATCTTTGGGTTGTGAGTTCAAGCCCCATGTTCGGTGTAGAGATTACTTAAAAACAAAATCTTTTTTTTTTTTTTTTTTTTGAAGATTTTATTTATTTATTTGACAGAAACACAGCGAGAGAGGGAACACAAGCAGGGGGAGTGGGAGAGGGAGAAGCAGGCTTCCCGCAGAGCAGGGAGCCCGATGCAGGGCTCGATCCCAGAACCCTGGGATCATGACCTGAGCCAAAGGCAGATGCTTAACGACTGAGCCACCCAGGTGCCCCAAAAACAAAATCTTAAAAAAAAAAAAAAATAGAACCAGCTTTTGATTTGATTTGATTTTCTTTTTTTTTAAAGATTTTATTTATTTATCTGAGAGAGAGAGAGAGAGCACATGAGAGGGGGGAGGGTCAGAGGGAGAAGCAGACTCCCCTCTGAGCAGGGAGCCCAATGCGGGACTCGATCCCGGGACTCCAGGATCATGACCTGAGCCGAAGGCAGTTGCTCAACCAACTGAGCCACCCAGGCGCCCTTGATTTGATTTTCTTACCTTTCTGTTCTCCATTTCATTTGTTTCTGCTCTGATTTTTATCTTTTCCCTCAGCTTGTTTTAGATTTTATTTGCTTCTCTTTTCCAGTGTTTTAAGAAAGTTGGGTAATTGACCAAAAACATTTTTTTTTTATAGATTTTATTTATTTGACAGGGAGAGGGAGAGCACAAGAGGCGGTAGGGTCAGAGGGAGAAGCAGATTCCCTGCTGAGCAGGGAGCCCTATGTGGGACTTAATCCCGGGACTCTGGGATCATGACCTGAGCCTAAGGCAGCCGCCCAACCAACTGAGGCACCCAGGCACCCTGACCAAAAATTTGTAACTTATACTTTTACAGCTATAAATTTCCTTAAGTAATGCTCAGGCTGAATCCCATAAGTTTTAGTGTATTGGTTTTTTTTTTTTCATTTCATTCATTTCAAAGTATTTTCTAATTTTCCTTATCAGTTTTTTTCTTTGTCCCTTTGGTTTTTTAGGAGCGTGGTGTTTAGTTTCCATTTAAATGGGAATTTACTAAATTTCTTTGTTTTCAAGTTCCTAACTTCAGTACATTGTTGTTGGAGAACATACTTTGTATGATTTGTGCACTTTTACATTCATTGAGGGGCTTTCTCGCTCCTAGCTTATGTTCTATTTTGGAGAGTATGTTTTATATGCATTTTAGAAGAATGTGTATTTTCTTTTTGTTGGGTGGAGCATTGGGGCTATCTTATTTAAATTTCAAAATAATCCTATGAGAGAGTATTTTTATTCTGACCTCCATTTTACAGAATCAATCAATTGATTGATAAACTTGTCCACAGTCATAAAGCCTAGAGTTGGTAGAGCAGGATTTGAGCCTATAGCTTGGCAGACTTTAAACCTATGTTCTTTACTTGCCATTGAGAAACAGGTGAGTGTGGTGTTAGAAAGGTGATGAAATTAGTTAGCAAACAGAAGGGGACTGGAGCCTAAGGGAGGTTTGTTACGGTTTGAGATGAGTGTGAGAGGAACTGGTGGAGAGAGATTAAAAATGCTTGAGTAGGGGTTCCTGGGTGGCTTAGTCGGTTAAGCATCTGCCTTAGGCTCAGGTCATGATCCTGGGGTCCAGGGATCGAGCCTGGTGTCAGGCTCCATGCTCAGCTGGGAGTCTGTTTCTTCTCCCTGTCCCTCTGCCCCTCCCCCCACTCATGCTCTCTCTCAAATAATTAAATAAAATTTAAAAAAAATGCTTGAGTAGGAAGAAAATAAGGGTGAAAGGTTAGGTTTGTGGCTGGACCTGGAGAAGGGTGAGGGTTCTGTAGTTAGAAAGACATGGGTTCAAGTCCTAGGTCTGTCCCTGTCTAGCTGTATCAGGCAAGTGATGCTACTTCTCTGAGCCTCACCATCCTTATCTGTACAATGGGGGGGAAACGTTAGAGCAAAGGTGAGGAAGGTAGGCTAAAGGTCAGGATTGAATGGGGATCAAAGGGAGAGTTGGGTTAACTTTTCCCAGATGGGTTTTAATTTTTTGTCCGTGTTATAGGAGGGAGGACAGTGAGTTTGAACTTCAAAGACGTCTGGAATCCCTAGCAAAAGAAAATGACTTTCCTGAATTTTCAATTCCCTTGCCAAAACCAATGTATCTGTTGCTTTCCTCACATACTCTCACCTGCATCTCTTTCTTCTTTGCTGGGAAGATGGACCCATCCTTCCGTGGGTTCATACCGCACTAATTGCCTTACTGAGAACTTCTGGTCCCCTTGCCTCCTACCTTGCTCTCCTGGCCGTCCTCTACACGTCTGCTTGGGGGCTCTCCTGATGCGCAAAGGTCAGAGCAGGCTTTTCTGTAGTTGGCTGTTTCTTACACTCTCTGTCTACCATCCCTGGACTGTTAGTGCCTCTCTGTGCCCTTCTTTTTCCCAGCTGCTGCAGAAGTTCCTGGTCTCCAGTAGAAATACCATGGTTCAGGGGCACCTCGGTGGCTCAGTGGTTAAGCAACTGCCTTCGGCTCAGGTCATGATCCCGGAGTCCTGGGATCGAGTCCCGCATCGGGCTCCCTGCTCGGCAGGGAGTCTGCTCCTCCCTCTGACCCTCTCCCCTCTCATGCTTTCTCTCTCTCAAATAAATAAATAAAATCTTAAAAAAAAAAAAAAGGAACACCATGGTTCATTAATTCCTTCCCCTGTTAACAGATATTTATTGTTTCCAGTTTTTGCTCCTGCAAGCAAGACTCAGTGAACATACTTGGAGTTGTCTCCTTGGTCAATTGGCAGATGTCTGGGGGGTAGAGTCTGATTTGAATTGCTGGGTCATAGAGTAGGCATGGCTTTACTTTGTAATCATATTGTATATAGTGTCTACATATTCTTCTTTTCACTTTTTTCTTTTTTTTAAAGATTTATTTATTTTAGCGAGAGAGAGAGAGAGAGAGAGCGCACGAGTGGGAGGCGCTGAGGGAGAGGGAGAGAGAATCTCAAGTAGACTTTGCACTGAGCATGGAGCCTGAGATCAGGACCCGAGCCAAAACCAAGGGTCGTTTGCTTAACCAACTGCACCAGCCAGGTGCCCCTCCCTTTATTTTTTTGTATTAATTGTGATTCACAACATACTGCTTTCAACTGGCTTTTTATACTTAGCAATGTGTCTTAGACATCTTTCTGTCAGAATGTAAAGGTCCTTATTCCTTTTTATAGCCATGTAAGATTTTTTTTAAGTGATTTATTTGAGAGAGAGAGCTCGTGCTCGCACACGGGTGGGGGAAGGGGCAGAGGGAGAGAAGCAGACTCCCCACTGAGTAGGGAGCCTGACATGGGGCTCGATCCCACTACCTGGAGACCAAGACCTAAGCCAAAATCAAGAGTTGGACGCTTAACCGGCTGAGCCATCCAGGTGCCCTGATATATAAGGTTTTTTGAATTAACCCCTTACTAATGGACATTTAAGATGTTTGTTAGTTTTTGCTCTAAGAATAATGCTATAGTAAATAACCTTTTTACCTTTGTTCTTATGTCCTTTCATAGTACGTATATTTCTATCCATAGAATAAATTACTAGAAGTGGAATTTCTGGGCCAATATGTGTCTATATAATTTTTAAAAAATTGAGGTGAAATGCACATAACATAAAATTAACCATTTGAAAGTGAACAGTTCAGTGGCTTCACTACCTTTTTCTAGTTCTGAAACATTTCCATTACTCCAAAATAAAATCCTCTACCCATGAAGCAGTTACTTCCCATTCTTCTCTCCTGCCCATGGCAATCAGCAATCCGTATTTCATTTCTATGGATTTAACTGTTCTGGACATTTCATATAAATGTAATCATACAATTTGTGTTTTTTTGTATCTGGCTTCTTCTAATGTTTTCAAGGTTTATCCATGTTGTGGTATGTATGAGTTGTAGCATTTACTTATTTATTTTTTGGTTGAATAGTATTCCATTATAGGGGTGCCTGGCTGGCTCAGTCAGTAAGGCATGCAACTCTTGATCTTATATCCATTATATATTCCATTATATGTAACTGCCACAATTTGTTTATCCATCCAGCAAGAGACATTTGGGTTGTTTCTTTCATTTGGTTATTGTGAATAGTGCGAGTATGAACACTTGCGTACAAGGTTTTGTTTAGGGTATCTGTTTTCAGTTCTTTTGAGTATATAGTGAGGAGTGGAAATGCTGAGTCATAAGGCAGTTCTATGTTTAACTTTTTTTTTTAAGATTTTATTTATTAGAGAGAGAGAGGCCATGAGAAGGGAGGGGGTGAAAGGGAGAAGCAGACTCCCTGCTGAGCGGGGAGTCCGGCACGGGACTTGATCCTGAGACTCTGGGATCATGACCTGAGCCCCCCAAGCGCCCTTATGTTTAACTTTTTGAGGAACGACAAACTTTTCCACAGTAGCTGTATCATTTTACATTCCCACCAGCAGTGTATGAGGGTACTGATTTCCTTGCATCCTTGCCAACACTTACTGTTTCCGTTTTTTTTTTTTTTTTTAAATTATAGCCATCTTCATCAGGGTGAAGTGATTGCAAATGTAATTTTGATGCATCTTGCCAAATTATCTTCCCTAGACTCCAAATTATATTTGGTGTATAAATTACATTCTTACTGGCAGTGTACAAGTAAGAGTAACAGTTTCTTCATGCCAACACAGTATTACAATATGTAACTCTTTGATTTTTTTTTTTTAAGATTTATTTATCCATTTGAGAGAGAGAGAGAGCATGAGCAGGAGAGACAGAGATAGAGGGAGAGAGAATCTGAAGCAGATTCCATGCTGAGCATGGAAGCCTGACGTGGGGCTTGATCTCACAACCCCAAGACTACGACCTGAGCTGAAACCAAGAGTTGGAGGCCCAACCGACTGTGCCACCCAGGCACCCTTTCTTTGATTTTGGTTAATCTGATAGTTGAAACATGAAATCTTTATTATTATTATTTTTTTAGGATTTTAATTATTTATTTGAGAGAGAGAGTACAAACAGGTGGGAGGGTCAGAGGGAGAGAGAAAAGCAGAACCTCGCTGAGCAGGGAGCCCGACATGGGGCTCAGTTCCAGCACCTTGGGATTATGACCTGAGCCGAAGGCAGATGCTTAACCGACTGAGCCACCCAGGTGCCCCTGTATTACTGTTTTTTAAAGTTTCTTTCTTTTTCTTTTTTTTTTTAATGTATACGTGCTATGCATTTCTTCTATTTCATTTTTTAAAAGATTTTATTTTTAGGTAATCTCAACACCCAGCATGGGGCTTGAACTCACAACTCCGAGATCAAGAGTTGCATGCTCTGCCAACTGAGCCAGCCAGGCGGTTCTTGTTTTTGAAATTTCTTGTATTGAGTTACCTTGTCCATTTTTTCTTATGTTCGAGCTGTTTGTATTTATTTCTCTTGTAAATTGTCTCTTCATATCCTTTATCCAGTTTTTACTGGATTGTTTGTCTTTTTTTTTAATTTGTAGTAACCTGAGACATATTACAGAAATTACTACTTTGTGATGTGAATTGCTAATATTTTGCCTGGTCTGTCTTTCTCTCAACATTCTACTTGCCCACTATATTCATGTCCTCGGTGCTGGAACTATATAACACAGGAGACCCAAGGCTGGCCTCCTGGAGTTTGTTGTAACTAATAAATATATAAATATAATATGTAAATATATTATGTAAATAATAAAGATAACTTCCAGTTATGGTCCATTCTTAGTGGGCAACAAAGCAGGATGTCATTATGATAACGGGTGATGAGGTAGGAGTCTGCTTATATGGAAAGCTGAGTGGAAGATGATAATTTGAGTCCAGACACAAAGGCAAGATGGCAGTTCAAGTTGCTGGGAACAGAGAATGCAAAGGCCACCAGGGGGTTGAACCCAGAATATTTGGGGCAGTGGAAGGCGCCAGTGGGACTGGGTAGAGTGATCAAGGGGAGCAGTACAAGGTGATGCTGGGAGGGAAGCAGGGGCCAGATCCTGAGCATCTGTCCTGCCATGGGAAAGAGTACACATTTTATACTAAGTATGATGGGAAGCCTCAAGAGGGTAATAGGAAGTTATTAGATTATAAGTGTTTTTTCAAATCATTAATAATTGAGAACTTTTTTTTTTTTAATATTTTATTTATTTGACAGAGAGAGACACAGCGAGAGAGGGAACACAAGCCAGGGGGAGTGGGAGAGGGAGAAGCAGGCTTCCTGCCGAGCAGGGAGCCCGATGCAGGGCTCAATCCCAGGACCCTAGAATCATGACCTGAGCCGAAGGCAGACGCTTAATGACTGAGCCACCCAGGCGCCCCTTGCTTGAGAACTTTTAATGACTGCTTATTATTTCATAGTTATGTATAAACCACAAATTATTAAACTCATTGGAAAATTGTTTTTTTCTCCCCCCTTGTTTTTACTGCTATAAAATTCTGATAAAGATAGCTTGAAACTTGATTGCTTTCTTAGGTTGTTTTCCTGCAGTTAGATTTTATGAGCAATTTTTAAAGGTGTTTGATGCATGAAATTCCACAGCACTCTGGGTGTATACTTTTGTGTTACAGAATGTGTTAATGACAACTACTGGTTTGGGAGAGATAGAAGCTGTGAATACTGCTTTGATGAGCCACTGCTGAAAAGAACGGATAAATACCGGACTTATAGCAAGAAGCACTTCCGGATTTTCAGAGTAGGTGACAAATATCCGTATATTTGGGAGAACCGGTAATGTCATCACCACCCTGAGATATCTTAGCACTGTAATTCCCCACTGTTAAAACTTTGAAATAAAATGTTCTCTGTTTTAGGAAATGGGTCCTAAAAACTCTTACATCGCATACATAGAAGATCACAGTGGGAATGGAACCTTTGTAAATAGAGAGCTGGTAGGGAAAGGAAGACGCCTTCCTTTGAATAACAATTCTGAAATTGCACTTTCAGTATGGAGTAATAAAGGTAACATTACTATCTTCTGGTTACTGGATCGTTTTTTTCCTCTCCTATAAAGGGAATACTGACATTGTGCCCTTGGCAGAGTATGGTTTGGATAAATAAAGTAAGAAGGTTAGTATTCAGGATCCAACGCAGCCCTAGGTGCATTTTTAAATATATATATATATTTTTTAAAGACTTTATTTATTTGTTTATTTGATAGAGAGAGACACAGTGAGAGAGGGAACACAAGCAGGGCGAGTGGGAGAGGGAGAAGCAGGCTTCCCACTGAGCAGGGAGCCTGATGCGGGGCTCGATCCCAGGACCCCGGGATCATGACCCCAGCCGAAGGCAGACGCTTAATGACTGAGCCACCCAGGTGCTCCCCAGGTGCATTTTTAAATGAACGGAAAATTTCTATCAAGGTAGATTTTCCAAGGTTTGATTGTTGGATTAGTTTTGTTTAAGGCTGTTTGCTGTCAGTGGAATGATTTTGCTTAAGATGGTTCTTCATTCACTGATGCAGTTTATACCCCATCAATCTTTGGGGTCAGTGAGTTGTTTTAGGCCATGAATTCTTCTCCCTCCCTCCTTCCTTCCTTCTCTTTTCCTTTCTCATTCTTCCCTTTCATCCCTTCTATTCCTTAATTGCTGCAAGTATCAATTGAACTTCGCCTACCTGCCAAGCATTAGGGTTTTTCGGGCAGAATCTCAGTTTAAAGCTTCTACCTTAAATACCACGTGGTTATCCTCAAAGTGTTGATGTTTATTGTCATCAGGCAACATTTTATAAGCAGCCACTCCTAAAACTTTACCAAAATCACATCCAAAACAAACAATTGTCATTCAGCACAGAAAGAATAAAAACAACCTCTAGAGTTAAATGTAATCTCACAGTGATTTTAAATCCTTGGACAAGAGGAATACTCTTGTTTCTTTGATTGAAAAGAAAATAAACCCACAGAACTTTACAAAACTATGTGAGAGTTGAATTGGAAGGATGTATGTGTGTGGTGTAATGCCTTAAAAATACAGATGCCCCCAGGTGCTGTGTCATAGCTCCTGGTCTATGAGTCCCAGGGATATAAAAAATCTTGTTTAGGTGATTCTCATACAGTCAGTCTTCAGACGGCCATCTGGGAACGATGGCGGTCCTAGGCATCCTAAAGCACATTTTATGGTAGTTTTCCCTGTTGCTATTTTGTTTTCTATCTGATAATTATAGTCAGGGCAGCTGCATAGGGTCTTGCTGTTTGAGAGCCCCTGGTGGAGGTGACAGCCAGCTGCTTAAATTTGGCCTGTCTTACTTGACAAGCTCATGTGCCACCTTTTCCTAGTCGGTCTATCCAAGGGGCACCTTTTCTGCTTTGAACCGAGGTGTTATATGGGCTAAAGGTGGCCAGAATTGAAATAGGTCAGGCTGTCCCTCTGCAGATTGCATTCGGTTTATTGGCATTTTATTAGGCATATGCTGTTTGTACTTTAACATGAAAATCCAGATTGTTTTGAAAGGGTGGACTGTCTGGCCACACCAATCCTGTAATCCCATACCTGGAGGATTTGCCAGTGCTCAGTAGAGCCTGCCTTTTTAAAGATGCGTGGTATGTTTGCCCATTTAAGTCCTCACTGCTCCACGTTGTCTAACGCTCAACCCAGCCTTCCCTGTGTACGTGACCTTGGCTTCTGTGGGCAACTGAGTTTGCAGCTCTTGAACTAGACCTTGACATCTGTGAGAAATAGTTCTCCAGGGCCCCTCAAATTCCCAGATACTCAGATGCCACTGGAACATCTAGGTTCATAAATATCTACAAGCATAGAGAAACAGTTGTATCTTGATTCGCTGGCAGATTTCATTCACTACACAGGTTTCTGTCTCATGTGGGCCAGCCTGAATGAAGCACACTCAGGTGGCTCAGATTTGTGCCAGAGACTGCAACTCTAGATTACTCCAGGGAGGCTGAAACCTGTTGCTTGAAATATGAGAAACTCAAGGGTCTCAACAAATTTCACTCTTTCAAGATGATATGGGCAGTTGCAAATATACCATTCTTCTTTTTTTTTTTTTTTTAAAGATTTTATTTATTTATTTGACAGAGAGAGACAGCGAGAGAGGGAACACAAGCAGGGGAGTGTGAGAGGGAGAAGCAGGCTTCCGGCGGAGCAGGGAGCCCGATGCGGGGCTCGATCCCAGGACCCTGGGATCATGACCTGAGCCGAAGGCAGACGCTTAACGACTGAGCCACCCAGGCGCCCCTATACCATTCATTTTGTGGAGTTGAAATGTTGATAATTGATAATTGAAATGATTGATTGATAATTGATAATTGATTGATAATTGAAATGTTGACAACCAAGGTTGTAGCCTTGGCCTACATGGATGGTTAAATTTTTAAATGAGTGAGGTTATTATTTTTTTTTTTTGATACAGCCCAAATAATGAAGAAATAAGGGGATTTTTGGGAAAATGCTATTTATTTAACTTTCCAAGTAGGTTCAAGATGGTTTGCACTGTAGAATGCCAGACATGTAGAGGTATATAAATGGCAAAGAGAAGATAATACTTATCTTCTAGTATGATGACCTGTGGTCTAATTTTATTGGGATGTTTATTTGCCTAGAACATTTTTTTCTAGGCTCAAACTAATTGCTTTTTGGTTCTGGGCATACGCTGATCTGCATAGGTATTTTTTTTTTTTTTTTCCTGCTCAGGCAAGGACTAATGTTGCATGGGTATTTTATATTAGTTTCAATTGGTAAATAATTCTGAGGCAAAGGAATAAGACTAGCATGTATGTATGGATTTCCTGCACTATAGTAAGATGATGCTGTGTATTTTTATGGAATAATGAGATTTGACTGTCATTTTCCATGGGTTTTATAATATATGAATGAAAAATAATTTCATAATACTATGAAATTATTATTAGCCTGGCTAAATAATTCCTTTAGAGTTAGGTGTTAAGTATAATTAAAAATAATTGTGTTATATTACATATGCTTCCTAAACTTTAAGACCACTTATCTTCTCTTTATTGAATGAATTAATGAGACTTATTTCTGCCCTTTTTCCCTTAGTTTTTGTATTTTTTGATCTGACTGTAGATGATCAGTCAGTTTATCCTAAGGAATTAAGAGACCAATACATCATGTCAAAAACTCTCGGAAGGTAAATTTTTTTTTGTTATTATGAAAATTGCCATTCATTTTTTTCTAAACATTTGTCATTGATTAGTTTCTTGTTCCTGGTTTTATAACATTCATTAACTTCATATTTGTACGGAACTTGTTAGGTGTGTTATTGATTTATTTGATAAATTAATTTAAAAAAGTTCTTATACCATACA
Organism: Neomonachus schauinslandi; assembly: GCF_002201575.2. Lineage (NCBI taxonomy): Eukaryota > Metazoa > Chordata > Mammalia > Carnivora > Phocidae > Neomonachus > Neomonachus schauinslandi. The sequence continues at coordinate 70,967,492 of NC_058416.1, forward strand.
GTTCACCCATATGAAGTGTTTAATTTAATGATTTTTAATACATTCACAGTTGTGAAACCTTCACCACAATCAATTTTAGAACTTTTTTTTTTTTTTAAAGATTTTTATTTATTTGACAGAGACACCGTGAGAGAGGGAACACAAGCAGGGGGAATGGGAGAGGGAGAAGCAGGCTTCCCACGGAGCAGGGAGCCCGATGTGGGGTTCGATTCCAGGACCCTGGGATCATGACCTGAGCCGAAGGCAGACGCTTAACGACTGAGCCACCCAGGTGCCCCTAGAACATTTTTATTATCTCCCAAAAAAGAAACAATGACTACATTTATACCCGCTTCAGAATTTGTGACATCTTGGGAAGTGAAATGAAACTGACCATTGAATCAGGGCAGAGTTCTCAAGATGTTTGGTTTCGGGACCCCTTACACTCTTCCTTCCTTCCTTCCTTCCTTCCTTCCTTAAAAGATCTTATTTATTTGAGAGAGAGAGAGAGAGAGCATGAGCAGGGGAGGGGCAGAGGGAGTGGGAGAAGCAGACATCCTGCTGAGTGGGGAGCCCCATGCAGGGCTCAGTCTAGGACCCTGAGATCATGACCTGAGCTGAAGTCAGACACTTAACAACTAAGCCACCCAAGCGCTCCAGGAGCCCTTACACTCTTAAAAATTACTGAGGATGCCAAAGAGCTTTTGTTCACATGGCTTAAATCTATTGATATTAACTGTATTAGAAATTCAAATGCAGACATTAATATTTGTTAATGCATTAAAAAACTCACTTATGGGGGCGCCTGGGTGGCTCAGATGGTTAAGCATCTGCCTTCAGCTCAGGTCATGATCCCAGGGTCCTGGGATCGAGCCCCACATTGGGCTCCTGGCTCAGCAGGGAGCCTGCTTCTCTCTCTGCCTCTGCCTCTCCCCCTGCTCATGCTCTCTCTCTAACTCTGTGTCTCAATTGAATAAATAAAATCTTAAAAGAAAAAAAAAACCTCACGTATGTTAAAATAAATAATGTTTTGGGGGCGCCTGGGTGGCTCAGTTGGTTAAAGTGTCCAACTCTTGATTTCGGCCCAGGTCATGATCTCAGGGTTGTGGGATTGAGTACCCCCCGCCAGTTGGGCTCCCCACTGAGTGGGGAGTCTGCTTGGGGTTCTTTCCCTCTGCCCTTCCCGCACATTCTCTCTCTCTCTCTCAAATAAAAAAAATCTTAAAAAAAAAGATAATGTTTTAGTGCAAAATAATTTTTTTTTTAAAGATTTTATTTATTTATTTGACAGAGACACAGCGAGAGAGGGAATACAAGCAGGGGGAGTGGGAGAGGGAGAAGCATGCTTCCCGAGGAGCAGGGAGCCCGATGCGGGGCTTGATCCCAGGACCCTGGGATCATGACCTGAGCCGAAGGCAGACGCTTAACAACTGAGCTGAGCCACCCAGGTGCCCCGCAAAATAATTTTTTTAAAGATTTTATTTATTTGATAGTGTGCACAAGCAGGGGTAGCAGAAGAGGGAGAAGCAGGCTCCCCACTCAGCAGGGAGCCAGATGTGGGGCTCGATCCCAGGACATTGGGATCATGACCTGAGCCGAAGGCAGTTGCTTAACCAACTGAGACACCCAGGTGCCCAGCAAAATAATTATTTAAATAAAGATTAATAAGAAGAGAGGCATTGTTTCACATTTTTACAAATGTCTTTGATATCTGCTTTACTAGAAAATGGCTAGATCCTGATATTTGCTTCTTTGTTCAGTCCGTTATATCACATGCCATATAGCTTCTGGAAAACTGTATGCTCATGAGAGAATGAGAATGAAAAAGGCAAATAATGTCTTAGTATTATTCTGCAAATAGTTTAGGCTTTGTGGACACCCTGCAAGCATCTTGAGGTCCCTTAGGGGTTGCCTAATCCTACTTTGAGAACCACTTCCTTAGGTTTTTATGTTTTATTTATTTAAGTAATCTGTATACCCGATATGGGGCTCAAACTCATGACCCCAAGATCAAGAGTCACATGCCCTCCCAACTGAGCCAGCCAGGCGCCCTGAGAACCATTTCCTTAGGGACACCTTTACCACATTGCATCATGTCCTTCAATCTCCCACCCCTCCCCCACCCCAGAGGCCTTTAACATTTTTGGAAACATGAATGTAGAAATTAATAGAAGGAAATAATCACCTGTATTCCTGCCACATAGAATCAAACACAATGTACTCTTTATGACCATCTATGGGAGACATTTTAGTTTATGGATATTAAATTCAGTAACTCACTCTGTTTTCATATTTGCATTGGTGCTTGGAAATTTACAGCCAAATCTGTGCCTGCCCTTAAGAAATATATGGGACTCTTATTTTTTCTAAGGGTAAATCCTCTAACTTTTAGCAGGTGACAGAATCTTAACTCAAATGAATCAGAAAAGAAAAGAAACTTACCGACTCTCGTAACAGGGGCACAGATGATTTCAGGTATGACGACCAGGTGGCCTTTAGGGCTTTATTTCAGTCTTTGAGTTCTGATTATCTGTGTGGCTTTACCTGTGGCTGGATTTAAAGGCTCCTACAGTGTTGCCAGGACTCTGACTCCATTTATTGGTTCAGCTACTATTGGTTGCCTATAGATTTGCTTTCTCTGTGTGGCAGGAAAGATGGCTTCCAGGAGCCCTACATTCATATCTTCTTCCTTCTAGAAACCACCACAGGTAGAACTGTTTCTCTCCCAGCATCAGCATTTGATTCCAGGGAGAACCTTGACTGGCTCAGTTTTAGTTACATGTCCACCCCTTGGTACTATTACAGATACTCCACTAGAGCTACATCGACTCAGGGAAGATTTCTCAGGCAAAAGGTGACTTTATCAGAAGGGGAACTGGAAAGTGTTTTGAGCAGATTTAAAAAAAATAATAGTTATATGGACTGTTATCTCACACTGTATACAAAAATTAACTCAAAAGGAAAAAACTAGGGCCTCCTGGGTGGCTCAGTCGGTTAAGCGTCTGCCTTTGGCTCAGGTCATGATCCCGAAGTCCCCACCATCAGGCTCCCTGCTGAGCAGGGAGTCTGCTTTTCCCTTGGGCCCTTACCCATCTCATACTTGCTCGCTCTCTCACACTCATTCTCAAATAAATAAATAAAATCTTAAAAAAAAAAAAGGAAAAAACTAAATGTAAGAGATAAAGCTATTAAACTGTAAGAAGGAAACAGGGATAACTCTTCATGACATTGTATTTGGTGTTGGTTTCTTGAATATGGTACCAGAAGTACAAGCAGCAAAAGGGAAAAAAATGGATAAATTAGACTTCATCAAATTTAAAAACTTTAGTGCATCTTGATACTATCAAGGGAGTGAAACACAACCCACAGAGAGAAAATACTTGCAAATAGTATATCTGATAAGGATCTAGTATTCAGAATAAAGAACAACAAAAGGAAAAACTATCCAATTTACAAATGGGCAAAGGATTTATTTATTTATTTATTTATTTTTTATTCATTCGAGACACAGAGATAGAGAGCATGAGCAGGGGGAGAAGCAGAGGGAGGGGGAGAAGCAGACTCCCTGCTGAGAGTCGGGAGCCTGATGTGGGGCTCGATCCCAGGACCCTGGGATCATGACCTGAGCTGAAGGCATTCGCTTAACCATCTGAGCCACCCAGGCGCCCCTGGGCAAGGGATTTATTTTTTTTTTATTATCTTTTTTTAAATTTTTTATTTTTTTAAAGATTTTACTTATTTATTTGACAGAGAGAGACACAGCGAGAGAGGGAACACAAGCAGGGGGAGTGGGAGAGGGAGAAGCAGGCTTCCCGCCAAGCAGGGAGCCCGACGCGGGGCTCGATCCCAGGACCCTGGGATCATGACCTGCGCTGAAGGCAGACGCTTAACGACTGAGCCACCCAGGCGCCCCTGGACAAGGGATTTAAATAGACTTCTTGAAAGAAGATATACAAATGACCAACAACCACAGGAGAAGATGCTCAGCATCATTAGTCATTAGGGAAATGCAAATGAAAACCACAATGAGATACTACTTTGCAGCCACTAGGATGGCCATAATAAAGAAACAGAAAGTAACAAGTGTTTGTGAGGATGCAGAGAAATTGGAAACTCTATGTACTACTGATGGGAATGAATGTAAAATGGTGTAGCCACTGTGGGAAATAGTTGATTGGTTTATCAAAAAGTTAAGCATAGAATTATCATATGACCCAGCAATTCCCCCTTGTAGGTATATAACCCCCCCCCAAGTTGAAAACAGGTATTCAAATAAAAACTTATGCATGAATGTTCATTTCAGCTCTATTCACAATAGCCAGAAGGTGGAAACAACCCAAATTTCCATCAACAAATGAATAGATAAACAGATATATCTGTACAATGGGATATTATTTATATTTTTATTTTTTTATGTATTTTTTAAAGATTTTATTTGTCAGAGAGAGTACAAACAGGGGGAAGCGGCACGCAGAGGGAGAAGCAGACTCCCCGCTCTGTAAGGAGCCCAATGTGGGACTTAATCCCAGGACCCTGGGATCATGAACTTAGCCCAAGGCAGACACTTAACCAACTGAGCCACCCAGGTGTCCCACAATGGAATGTTATTTAGCTATAAAAAGGAATGAAATACTGATCCATGCTACAGCATGGCTGAACCTTGAGAACATGCTAAGTGAAAGAAGCCAGACACAAAGGGCCCCATATTGTGTGATTTCACTGATAAGAGATATTCAGAATAGGCAAATCCGTTGAGACAAAGTGGATGAGTGGTTGCCAGGGGCTGGTTGCAGCATAGAATGGGGATGGGGTTTCCATTTGGGCTGATGAAAAAATTCTGCAGCTAGACAGGGGTAATGGGTCCAGACATTGAGGATGTACTTAATGCCATTGAATTGTACATTTTGAAATGATTACAATGGTAAATTTTGTTATGTAGATACACAATATGCAATTAAAAAAATGTCTTGGCAAATCCATCATCCCATTCCAAAGTCACAATAGTTAACAGTCTACTTCGGGCATGTAATGAGTGATTGATACTTGAGTAGCCACTAACTTCAATTGACCCAAGCTTTGGAGAACAGAGCCCACCGGGTTATCTGTATTTTGGGTGGTATACTGGGAGCTTTGCGCAGTGGCAGTATCGTAGCCAATGAGGTTTATCCGAGGCGCGATTATTGCTAATTGGGTGGTATACTGGGTATTATTACTCCTCCTTAGAGTGTCCCAATTAATTGCAAATCTTTAATAAAAGTTTTTGCTGCAAGCAGGTTAGTTGTAGAATACTTTTGTTTTTCTAGGTATTGTGATTTTATTTAGGGTGAAATTCATGGCATCAACTGCTTATGTAGTTCTTTTGAATAAGAAAGACCGTATCAATGAAAGTAATTCATTTTCAGATGCTATTTACTATAACTTGTGTCAGTCACTCATATTTGTCTAGGGCTTTGTTCTACTTGATGTTTCTCTGACTCTAGGATAAATAATTTCTCTATTTGTTCTTAGTGTCTTTCTGAGAATTTCACACTCTGGGGTGCCAGTAAGACAAGTCTGTATCTCTCAGCTCAAAAAGTGGAATTTGGAGCTGACTCAGTGCTGTTGGATGGTCCACATTCACTTATGCCCTTGACATTTTAACTTTGGTGAGGTTTCACTGTGTTGTCTGAAAACAGGGACAATGGAAGGAGGATTGTGTGTGGACAGTGTTTAATTTGTAATAGTTGAGGGCAGCTCAGAAGTGATGGGTCTCATGATTAAAATCATTCTGATAATTGATCATTTTATGTTTTTCTCTGCAGCGGTGCCTGTGGTGAGGTGAAGCTAGCTTTTGAGAGGAAAACATGTAAGAAAGTAGCCATAAAAATCATCAGCAAAAGGAAGTTCGCTATTGGCTCTGAGACAGAGGCAGTAAGTACCTGTTTATGGATGCTCAGCTGTTTTTAACACTTCCTAATGTCCCCAGATAATTTGAGTGGTGATTTTCAGTGTCCACTGTTCACATATGTGAATTTGTATTAAACAACATTGGAAAATTTTGAGTATTGGGGCTCCTGGGTGGCTCAGTCAGTTAAGCATCTGACTCTTGATTTCGGCTCAGGTCATGGTCTCAGGGTCGTGAGATCAAGCCCTGTGTTCGGTCTGCACTGCTCATGGACTTGCTTAAGAGTCTCTCTCTCAAGACATGTATCATATGATCTCACTGATATGAAGAATTCTTAATCCCAGGAAACAAACTGAGGGTTGCTGGAGTGGGGGGTGGGGTGGGAGGGATGGGGTGACTGGGTGATAGACACTGGGGAGGGTATGTGCTCTGGTAAGCGCTGTGAATTGTGCAAGATTGTTGAATCTCAGATCTGTACCTCTGAAACAAATAATGCAATATATGTTAAGGAAAAAAAAAAAGAAGAAGAAGAAGGTAGCGGGAGGGGAAGAATGAAGCGGGGGAAATCGGAGGGATAGACGAACCATGAGAGACGATGGACTCTGAAAAACAAACAGGGTTCTAGAGGGGAGGGGGCTGGGAGGATGGGTTAGCCTGGTGATGGGTATTGAGGAGGGCACGTTCTGCATGGAGCACTGGGTATTATGCACAAGCAATGAATCATGGAACACTTCATCTAAAACTAATGATGTAATGTATGGGGATTAACATAAGAATAAAAAAAAAAGAGTCTCTCTCTCCCTCTGTGCTGCCCACCCCATCTCTCCCCCCCACCCTACACCCCCTGTTTTTTGAGTATATTCAACTAACCTAGAATTTACTTATCAATAGCTTGGTTCCAACGTAATAATACACCTAGCAGGAAGTGTTTTCTCGCCCCGCCCCCAAGTTGTTACTAGTTTTTACAGTACGTGAAAGGGAATTGGGGGGAAAAAAACCCAGCCATATCCCCGCCACTGTAATTCCACAGCTGTTTCTAGTTTTCTTTTTCCTTGTGGTCCTTGTTCATACAGATTTGCATTTTTAGATGGTTGAAATCATATTGTATATACAATTTTGTATTCTGCTTTTCCCCATAAGCATTAATGCATAAACTTTCCCCTAATAGATGTTTTGTGATGATCGAGCTTCTCTTTCATGAACTTTATTATAATTTATTCACCCATTGCTCTCTTTGATCATTTGGAATAATTTCTAGTTCTTTGCCCCTCCCGATAATGAAACAGTGAATATCTTAGCATCTATAGATATTTAAAAATCTTAAATTATTTAATAGTCTCTGTATAGTAGCTATTCATTTTATCACATTTTCTCTAATACACATTTACTGCATTGGTGAAATGTATTGGTCTTTCAACACAGAACCCTACAAAGTAATGTAAAGTGAGATCTCTGATCACCTTTTCCTTTGTGGCCATCTGTTTCTGGCCATTATAGTTTAACATTCTTTAAAGAGCTATTCCCCACCCCCCACCCACGCCCCAAGGACAATGCCATTCTCACATGGCAAGAGCAGTTTCCTTTCTGTGTTCACTTTGTGGTGGATCCTTTTCCCCGTGATTCTGGATTTGTTTCCCGTTTTGAGGGGGAAGAAAATACCTACCAGATTCTTAATGACTTGGAGCAAAATTGTACTTCTTAATTTCATCTTTCAAATCAGATTGGACTCTTTAAGACCTCTCTATCATCAGAGTACAGCCTGACTTGGTAATGAGTTTAACAGCTTACAGGAAGAGGCAGGCTTTTAAAATTAAACATCTGGGTTTCTTAGCTGAAGTCCATTTTACATAAATATGTAATTCTATATCCTCTTCTCTTTGGAGGGTGTAGCCCGCAAGGCTGAGTAAGTCGATTCATCCTTTTGGAATTGCAGCGGAGAGCAGTTCCAGTCCCCTGATGCTTCCTCTCTTTGGTGTCTCAGTAAATATGTCAGCCTGCAGCAAATTGGTACCTGTGTCTGCTCCATTAGAAATTTGGCTTGACATTTTCCTTTTACAATTTAATTGAATACCTCTTGTCTGTGGTTTGTTTATTGTATCATTTTTATGAGTATAAACAATTCCACAGCCAGAGAGACAGAGCTTACAACCAATATTACATTGTATGTTAACTAACTGGAATTCCAATAAAAACTTAAAAAAAAAAAGAGAGAGACAGAGCTTACCAGGTAAGTGTGAGAACAGTGGAAGCACACTTGTTTCTGGCTGTGAGAACTGGAACAAGTGGCTTCCTTTCTCTGTGCCTCAGTTACCCCATCTGTGAAATGGGGATAATTATAGAACCCAGTTCACTTCAGGATTATGAGACTTCTGTGAGATGACTCTTTTACATAAAGAGGTTGGCATAGGGCCTGGTCGTTTACTGAATGCTTACTATGTGCCAAGCACTTTGCAGGGTGATTTTTAGGTAACTGATTTAATTCTTTGACCTCTAAGCCTTAAATTGTCTGTATGGGTAGGGCTGGGTATGTGGAACTCAACGCAGCTTTTACTCAACTAAGTTGTAACTAAGCATTTTCTAAATATTGACTATTATTAACAGGCTTTAATGTTTTTTTTATTTATCAAAGGATCCAGCTCCCAAGGTTGAAACAGAAATAGAAATTTTGAAAAAACTAAATCATGTAAGTATTGCTATAAAATATGACCGTACTTAAATCCATTTCTCTCAAAATATGGGGGGAGTACAAAGTATTTCAGTTTAGTAAAGCTAGTATTAACTTGGGTTCCTTAATTGTGTGTGTGTGTTTTGTGTATGTTTATGTGTGGGTACATATGTGTGGGTATATGTATTTAGCTGGAAAGACCTTTACCCTGAAATTCTGAGAGGACAATACTGTATAAAGATTTCATGATTAAATAACTGTGATATTTCGTGAGTTTTTGACCAAAACACGTAAATTTCCTAAGTATTTTATCAACTGGTTATGTTTGGGAAGACAATGCTGATTTGGTAAATTTGGTTAAGTTATACCTGAAGTTTCAGTACCTCTGAATACCTTTTGATGGTGCTGATTTCCATTTATCTCAGTGGGTATAAATAGTTCCTATCTTTTGTCCAATGATGACTTTTTCTCACTGGAAAGTGAGTCTGTCTTTTAAGAGGTGAGAAGAGAAGTTAGAGTTGTGGACTGATCCCATCTTCCTTTTCATTGTTTTTTCTGTTTCTTCATTAAGTCATGAACCCCCTTGAAGTCATGAGCTAGGTTGGCACTGGAATTGAAACTTGCAGTTAGACCTCCAGTCTGTCCAGCTAAGGATGATCTTATTCTGGTTCTTTTTTTTTGAGGGGGAGTAGGGGCAGAGGGGAGAGGGTAAGTGAGAATCTTAAGCAGGCTCCATGCCCAGTGAGGAGCCTGATGCTGGCATTTGATCCATAGCCCTGAGATCATGACCTGAGCCAAAATCAAGAGTGGGATGCTTAACCAGCTGAGCCATCCAGGCGCCTGGATCTTATTCTGGTTCTTAACCTCCAAGCAACGAAAAGATTTTCTTCTGCCTTCTCTCACCTCCTCAAATGCTCCAAACAACTAATAGAAATTAAGAGCAGGATCACCGCCATTGACACAATAGTTAGAACCCAGTGGTTGGGTCTTGAACGCAGGAGAATCTGAGTAACCAGCATCCTGGCTTGGCATTCTTCTAATTCCCTTGCAACTTCCTCTTCTTCCCTGAATTAGCCTTTTTCCCCCCCAAGGGATCTGGAATCTCTTGTTAAAGAGAGGAGCCCTCTAATTTTCTGGGGTGGGGTTGCTTGCTTCAAACATACTTGTAAGATAAACACTCCAAATCCTCAGGGAATTTTTCCTGATGTCAGAGGATCCCCAAACATAACATTTACACAAATCCAATGTCCACTGCAGTCGAGAGGAATTTAGAACCCTCAAAAAAGATCTCTGGCGATTTAGAAAGAAATTGCAAGATTTCTGGGCAATTTACAAGGGCATGTGGAAAGCTCTTGGAAATTAAATATGGGCTTATGAGTGCATTTGGGGGATAATGAGTAGAGCCTGATAGCCCAGCAGAGCCTGGCGCTTGGAGCCAGGCATTGATCCAATCAGTCGTCAGACACTTACTGTGCCAGCCTGTCTTCTATGGCCCAGGCGGTGGTGAGCACAGATGGATTTGGCCATCCCTCCCCTCCTATGGTTTCAGCCTAGTGGGGAGACAGACCTGGGTTCCCAATCCCATCTCTCTTACCTCCTGGCTCTGAGAAGGTCATTTCACTTTTCAGAGCCTTTGTTTGCTCATCTGTGCAGTGGAAGCAATAAGGATACATACCTTAAAGGTCGGTATAGGAATTCGATGAGATGTGCTCACCAAGCTCTCTGTGTGGAGAACACGCTTGGGGAATGACAGTCATCTGTCATTCCCTAAACTGTTCCCTGTATGGTCTAAGTGGAGGGTGTAGGGTAGTAGCTTCTGGTTCACGAGAGACACCTTCAGCTACGATGCTGCAGCCAATGAATGACCCTAAAGGTGGTGGTGCCTACAGGCTTTTGACTGCTGGGCACCTCCTTGTGCTGCACCAGCTCCCAGACCCATCTGTTCCCAGGTGGGCCCGGCCCTGCCGGATGAAGCCAGGCAGAACCAAACGGCTCTCATTTGTTCCTCTGATCTCCTGTTCCTTTTCCATGCGTGTCTTTTCTTCTGCTTCTCCTTTGATCACATGCGTAGAATCTAGAGAGTCAAATCTTGCTCAAAGGTTTATACACGGACTGTAACTCTGCAGCCCCCTAATTCTCCCCCGCAAACATTTTAGAACTCTTTCATCTGTTTTTTTTTAAACCAGTGTATCTCCATGTTTCTACATAATATGCATAAACTGCTGTCTCCTGGTTTATCACTTTTAGATAGCCTGCTGCCTTCCTGTTACAGTGTATGAGAATTTTAGTTCTCTTTTCCTCTTAATATTTAACACTACTATACATATCCAGTGTCTTCATTATTGTGACAATAACAAATGGTCACACAGAGCAAGTACATACTATGATCATAGGTAAGGAGTGGTAGAGCTGGTTTGCTCTCAGCCTTACTCCCATGATTATGTATGCCATGACCAAAATGGGGCTGGCAGGGGTGCCTGGGTGGCTCAGTCGGTTAAGCGTCTGCCTTTGACTCAGGTCATGATCCCAGGGTTCTGGGATTGAGCCCTACATCGGGCTCCCTGCTCAGCGAGGAGACTGCTCTCCCTTTCCCTCTGCCTGCCGCTCCCCCTGCTCGTGCTCTCTCTCTGTCAAATAAATAAATAAAATCTTTAAAAACAAAACAAAACAAAATGGGGCTGGCAGAGTCTACCCTCAGTGGGTGGTGTTTCTATTATTGCTGTTGATTGTATTAATCTGGGCAGCATATGAATGTCTCCTGTTTGCTGGCTTCTCTGCTGAGTGTTGGTTCTAGAAAGATAACTGAGACTTGACCCATGAAGTGCCTGATGGAAGGAGACCCATGGTGGGTGTTAGTTTCCTTTTTCTGCCCTCCTGGAGCTCACAATCTGGTGGGGAGACAGGCATTGAAGATGTGGCATGAGGCAGCATGGATGAGAACCAATGCAGGGGGCTGTGGGTACATTCCGAGCGTTGCGTTTGAACTGGGGGCCTGATGCCGGAGGCCAGGTGTGCCCAGAGGCTGGATCACCAGGCAGGAGGGTGGCGAGCCAAGTGTGACATTGGAAAAGAACACAGGGAATCTAGGGCAGGCGGGGTATCTTGTGGTCTAGAGAGGAGGATGTACGCTAGTGTTAGGCTCTTCGGGTTCCTTAGGTGTCCTTCAGTACCTGTGTTCTGGGACAGTAAGGAGGAATGCTGGGAAGAGACTGGCCTTCCTTCCATGGTGCCATCCTTGTGTGTGAATCATGAACCCTCCCTCACCAACTTGGTGGGATGGAGGGTTTCTTGCATGTTTTCACTAAGAAGCCAGCTCAGTGCTGTTCTGCCTTTTCTGCAGTATGAACTTTAAAGTGTCCTGAGGCAGGGGACCAAATGCCCGTGTTCTGCTCCTGTGGTTTTCCTCTTGGGGGAGCCTCTCACTATTTTTCCTCTTTTCCCTCTTAGCCTTGTATCATCAAGATTAAAGACTTTTTTGATGCCGAAGATTATTATATTGTTTTGGAATTGTAAGTAGTAAACTTTTCTATTTGTTTCTATTTAATTGCTTATAAACCACCAAAGAATCTAAGGCTGGCATGCATTTTTCTCATCCTGGGGACCCTCATCATATGTATGTGGTGGTGGGGCTCGCAAAGTGTGCATGTGGGGTTAGTGTTGATTTTAAAATTCCTCCAGTGTTTCCAAAGGCACATGGATTAGAGGTTCCAGGCCCTGGATCTAAGGCCTGAGTTTGAATCCCACTCTGCAGGGGACTCCCTGTGAGTTAGTTTACTTCATGTCTCTGAGTCTTACTTTCCTTGTGTTGTGGGGGTGGTAATAATGATACCCCCATGCGCAGAGTCATGAAGATTAAATACTATGAGGGATGGAAAGTGCCCAGCAGAGCCCCTGGCACACGTAGTTGCTCAAACACAGGTGGATATTAATTATTCTGAAACACTTGCCTGGGTGGATCTCTCTGCTCAGGATCGCAGTACTGGGTGGCGCCTGATTATCTTTTTGTTGCTGGTTTACTTGCTGGTCTATTTCAGTAACCACAAAGTCCTGTCTTCTGTGGTGTGGCCCAATTTCCTGCCTCATCCCTGGCAGAGGCCTGTCTTGAGGCTCATTCCTACATAAATATGTAGTGTTTCTGGGAGCGGCTGTTGTCAGGCGGGGCTTTGCTCCTGAGTGGCCCACAGTGCCTAAGCAGGTTGGCCACCAAGATTTTATAGTAAACAGCCTCAGTCATAGTACTAGGAAAGATTGGACGACCCTTGGGATGCTTAAGGGTATATCTGTTGCTGTCTGGACCTACTTAAAACAGTTCAATAATAATACGATAACAGTCACTGAGACTAATGAAGTGCTTACTATGGGCCAGTTCCTGCTCTCAGCACTTCACATGGATTGACTCCTTCACCCTTCATGACAGTCATCCAGGTGACTTACAAGTTACTGATGGGTTACTGTGTTTAGCCCCACTTTACAGAAAAGGAAACTGAAGTTCAGAGGGATTGAATAACCCTGCCAAGCAACCACATTGTGCCAACTGCCTTACCTACATTAATTATCTCTTAATTTTTACAACAGCCATCAAGGTGAGGGGGGGGGAATTATCCCAATTTTTTGAGGCAGAAACAAGCTCAAAGAGGTGATATAACTTGCCCAAAGTCCCACAGCTGGGATGTGAGGGAACTGGGGTTCAGACCCCGCTTGCCTGGTTGCGAGCTTCTGCTTGCTGCTCTCGCCCAGCCACAGAATCCCCTGGGGTGTGTGATAAAAATGCAAACTCGTGGGCTCCACCTCCGGTCCACTGAGTCAGATTCTTAAAAGCTCCCGAGTGTGTCCGGTGCCCACTGCCCACTCCTTCCGTCTTTTCCCTGTTCCTTCGTTTCCAGCGAGGACCTCTTAACCGTGGAGAGGAGACTTGCTACTTCACTGCCCTTAGAAACGGGAGTTCTCTAGAGTGAATAAAAAAGGCAGCTCTTTGCTTGTCTGAAACAGTGTGTCTTGTTGGCGTTATTGTCTTCCGCCCAAGCCCCCTGCTTTGCCTGTGTCTTTCAGGATGGAAGGAGGAGAGCTCTTTGACAGGGTGGTGGGGAATAAGCGCCTGAAAGAAGCTACGTGCAAACTCTATTTTTACCAGATGCTCCTGGCTGTACAGGTAAAGGGTTCCCTCGGTTCCTTTGACGCCCTGCTTGTAGGTGAACTGCTCCCGAAGTCAGGCAGAAAGCGAGGGATGGTGCGTAAAACCCGGAGGGCACAGAGTCTGTCTCTGCTTGTGTTCTGTTCTTGGCAAAAACATCCCCCCCCCCCGACTCAGCCGGGAAAGCTCTTGCTGGGAAGCTTAAGCGACAGAAGGGGGGGAGTTACAGAAGTAAACAGGGCCCCACTTGTCTTCTCTTTAACTTGGAGGTCTGTCTGAGGGGTACTGATCTCTACTTGGGCTTGAACCTTGTAGAAACCCCCCCCTTACTGGCTGGGGGTTGCGGGGGGGTTGCGGCAGGTAGGGGAGTAAGGCTGGCAAGGCGGGCTGGTTGTGACAGACGGATCGCTCTCCCCGCCGCACAGTGACAGGTGGCCCCTTAGGTGTAGCATCCTGTGAATGGCGGCGGCGGGTGGGCAGGCACGTGTGCCGCCTTCTCTCTTCCGAGGAGCAGCTGTTTGGGTCGCACACTGCCTGCTTCCGAACATCACCTTTTCAAACCAAATTCCGCTGTAGCGAGTCCCCGCCAAGATTTCTTCCCTTGAAGACCTACTCCACGCAGGAAACAGTGATTTGGAAGCAGCTCCCCTGTTGAGTGGGGGTTGAGGGAGATTTTCCTGGGGCTGATTCACCTGGGTTTGCCCTCCCTGGGGGCTTTGACAGGTCTTTCTCCTGTTAACAGTATTTTGGAGGAATTTTTGCTCCCGGCCCAGAGGGTCATCCAGATGAGTTGAAGTCCATTAGCCCCTAACCAGTGCTTTACTCTCTTAATGATTTATTCTCTCCCGATGAGTTGAGTGCAGATCAGTGGATGTGGGAATTTTTTTCCCAAAGAAATGACTTGGTGTATAAAAATGATGAACACACAGACAAAACATCAACATTGCATTTCAGACATAGAGATTGTGAAGATGAACTCAGTTTTTGTGTTGAGGAATACGTGAACTCTGGGTATTTAAACATAATTTACAATTAGGTACTTTACAGAGGCCTTTAAAAAATATTCTCAGGGAAAGAATAACCAAATACATTATTTTGATGGAACTTTTATGGTTTACTTTAATAAGGTCTCAAAATACTTTTATCACCCATTTACATTTTTTTTTAATTTTGTGAGAAAGAGAGGGAGAGAGAGAGAGCATGACCATGAGTGGAGGGGGGGCGGTTAGAGGGAGAAGCAGACTCCCCTCTGAGCAAGGAGCCTGATGCAGGACTTGATCCCAGGACCCTGGGATCATGACCTGAGCAGAAGACAGATACTTAACTGACTGAGCCACCCAGGCTCAGTTTTTACTATTGACATTTTTACTATTTTTACTATTTACATTTTTACTATTGAAATTGACACCTTATATTTCTGGCAATGTGAAGGGGTGTTTATTATTTTGAAGAGTGAAATAAATGGTCTATTGTCATAAGTGGCATTTTAATCTTTTTCTTTTCAAGATTTTTTTAAATCTTTTTTTTTTTTAAAGATTTTATTTATTTATTTGAGAGAGAGAATGAGATAGAGAATGAGATAGAGAGAGAGAGCACAAGGCGGGGAGCGGGAGAGGGAGAAGCAGACTCCCCGCTGAGCAGGGGAGCCCGACGTGGGACTCAATCCCAGGACTCCAGGATCATGACCTGAGCCGAAGGCAGTCGCCCAACCAACTGAGCCACCCAGGTGCCCGATTTTTTTAAATCTTTATAATCACACCAACGTGGGGCTCGAACTCACAACCCTGAGATCAAGAGTCGAATGCTTTACTGACTGAGCCAGCCAGGCGCCCCTAAAGATTCTCCTGAAAACAAATTTGTGGGGCACCTGGGTAGCTCAGTTGGTTAAGCGCCTGCCTTCAGCTCAGGTCATGGTCCCAGGGTTCTGAGATTGAGCCCTGCGTGGGAGTCTGCATGGGAGCAGGGAGTCTGCTCCTTCTCCCTCCTCCCTGCCCCCTGCTTGTGCTCTCTCTCACTTGCTCACTCTCTCAAATGAATAAATAAAATCTTAAAAGAAAAGAAAAATTTGTAAACATTAAGCCCTTTACCCAGTAGTTTTCTATGATTTGGGGGAATGTGGTTGTGCGTAACCTGGCTTATGGTTTCACCCAGCTATAAGGGTGGGGTGGGGTGGTGTGTGTGTGTGTGTGTGTGTGTGTGTCTTTACTCACTTACCTACTCCATAAATCCAAGGGTCATGCCTCCCTTTCTGTGTAGTACCTTCACGAAAATGGTATTATACATCGGGACTTAAAGCCAGAGAATGTTCTACTCTCATCTCAAAAAGAGGACTGTCTTATAAAGGTAAGAAATTTATGTTCTCTTTGTGGCCACTCCAGTAGATTTCTGTTCATAAACTTATAAAATTCATCAAGTAAAAAGTGGGAGCATAAAAAAGGTAGAGAATTTGACCTTTCCACTATTAGCAGTTATTTTAGTGATCAGGCAGTATTGCTCTGATTCAGATTCTAATGAGCATTTATTGAGCTTCACTGTATACAAGCCACTTCTTTTTTTTTTTTTTTTTTTTTTTTTTTTTAAAGATTTTATTTATTTATTTGAGACAGAGAGAATGAGATACAGAGAGCATGAGAGGGAGGAGGGTCAGAGGGAGAAGCAGACTCCCTGCCGAGCAGGGAGCCCGATGCGGGACTCGATCCAGGGACTCCAGGATCATGACCTGAGCCGAAGGCAGTCGTACAAGCCACTTCTATTCAGAGAGGAAGGAGGGGTCTAGATGGATGAGAGAATCCCATCCCCTTTCTTCCCATGCTTTCTAAGGCAATGTGCTTCCCAAGCCTGGCTTCACTATAGAATCTCCTATTGATTAAAAAAATAAATAAATAAATCATGACACCCAGACTGCATCTCAGAATTTGCTGAAGGTATGAGTATTTTTTCCAAGCTCCTCAAACATTCCATTGTTGAGATTGGTTGAGAAACTAGGGTCTAAGAAAACTCTGGATAACTAATTAGGACCGTAGAGTCTGGGTTTGATAAGGGTTATAAACCTTTTATAAGGTTACGGAGAACCACAGGTAAGTTGGAGAGGAAACCTTGAGCTTCCTTGGCCTGGAAATTTTAATTTAAGCAAAATGAAATTTAACTTGCAGTGTTAATGTTAGAGATTCCAGATTAACAGCAGGCATGAACCATGAACCATATAGGATAGGAACTGATCTAGCCAGCATGCCTTTTAGGACTCGCAAGACTATGTTCATCTTTTTTTTTTTTTTAAGATTTTATTTATTTATTTGACAGAGAGAGACACAGTGAGAGAGGGAACACAAGCAGGGGAGTGGGAGAGGGAGAAGCAGACTTCTGGCGGAGCAGGGAGCCTGATGCGGGGCTCGATCCCAGGACCCTGGCTGGGATCATGACCTGAGCTGAAGGCAGACGCTTAACGACTGAGCCACCCAGGCGCCCCAACTATGTTAATCTTTTTATTTTATGATACCATTAAAAATGATTCCCTTTTGTCCTTAATTTTAGATTACTGACTTTGGGCAGTCTAAGATTTTGGGGGAGACCTCTCTCATGAGAACCTTATGTGGGACTCCCACCTACCTGGCTCCTGAGGTTCTTAATTCCTTTGGGACTGCTGGATATAACCGAGCTGTGGATTGCTGGAGTTTAGGAGTGATTCTTTTTATCTGGTAAGAAAACTTTCATTGCTTCAGAGTCTGGTTGGAGATAATTAGGCGAAGTCAGAAACGTGTGCAGGTAGAGAGCTTGTGTTTACATTGGGTGACCTTTTTTGATCATTGATTTAAAGAATAATCTGTATGTCTGAATGCCGCTGAGAATATAATTTGATTTCTTTTCCTTTCTCTCTCTACCAACATTAAGCCTTAGTGGGTATCCACCTTTCTCTGAGCATAAGACTCAAGTGTCTTTGAAGGATCAGATCACCAGTGGAAAATTCAATTTCATTTCTGAAGTCTGGGCAGAGGTCTCAGAAAAGGGTATGGATATGAAAGGGTTAAGAATTTGTGGTTTGCTAAAATGTGTGTATGCTGTGGTGGAAATTTATTTTCACATTCTGTTACATTCCTCCTGTTCTTATTTTCTGTTGTTTGTTTTGCACCTTTTGAGGGGCAAAGGAAGTTAACATAGGCTCCAGAACTAGGCTGACCAAGGCTCATATTTTGGGTCTGCTACTCCTAGCTTTGTGACCTTAGGCAAATTACTTAACCTGTCTGAGTTACCCTTTCCTTTATATGTAAAGGGGGTACAGTAGACCCCTACCTTAAAGGTTTTTTGTGAGGATAATTGTAATCTAAGCAAGTGTCTGGTACCTAGTAAGTGTACAAAATAATAAGTAACATTTTAGTACAAAGTCTCCTTTGGGTAAGCATGTAAGAGCTAAAGTAATTTCTTTGTGTTTTAGAATTTAAAAGTATAACTTTGTACTTCTCAAAAGGAAAAGTAGAAAAGGAAAACTGTCAGGTCATATAACATAGATGATTCTGTTAAACCTTAGAATGTCAAAGCTTAGAATGTCGAAGGAATAATATTGTTGCAATATAAAAGCCAGCCTCCACTTGTTGCTTGCTGTCAAGCTTTCTTTCTGCCAAGCCTGCAGTTCCAAGGAGCCTGTTGCTGGCTGAGAAACTCTCACTGTCAATGCATGGGTCTCGAGAGCCTTGGCCGAGCATCCGGAGCTTCCTAGAACTAGGTAGAAGTTCAGATTTAATTAGTTTGAACTTGAGTCCAGCAACGAGGTGGGGAACAGGGAGCGTTGAAGAGGTGGTGATGTGTGAGCAAAGGGAGATGGGGGGCATTGTGGTCATTCCTGGTGTTCTCCGAGAGCTCTGAAGACAGACAGTGAGAGGGACTGCAGGGGAGGGGATCCCTGCCCCCCACACCTGCTGACTTGCAATGACTTTAGCCTCTCTCTCTTTCTGGATGTTGGCCTGTCATTCTGGCATACTTTAATTTTGCTGACTTAATGTATCTACCCTTTCCACTATGATTTGATATTTGATTATCATTGTTTTAGCTCTGGACCTTGTTAAGAAGTTGTTGATAGTGGATCCAAAGGTGCGTTTTACGACAGAGGAAGCCTTAAGACACCCGTGGCTTCAGGTGGGTATGGGACAGTGCTTGCTGGCATAAACTATATAGGCAGCTCTTAGCTGTGCCTGAGGGATAAAGGAAGAAGTTGGAAACGTGGCCGCTTTGTTGAGACTGTTTAATGCACCTGCTTTAGAATGAGCTTAGGTGTGTCGGGTATGTTTCTGTGTGTATATGGTTCATGAGTGTAGGTGTGTCTTTGGGTACAACCTTTTCAACTTAACTTGTGGCTCCTGGGATCCCAGGACAGCTCACTTTATGGCCTGTCCTAGTCCCACTTGGGTTCCCCGAGTCTGCAGTTCGGCAGTGGTACTTTGAGAAGTGGTTCTAGCTCGGAACCTCCACCGCCACCCCCACCTGTGCTAGCCTCTTCCCTCAAACAGGTGGGATGGGCTGCATCCCAGCTGTCTTCAGCCTGAAGTCAGGGGAGCCGGGGAAGGAGGAGGAGGAGGGCAGCTTCTCTGGGGGAGGATCTGGTTATTTCTTAAGCCTATGTGATTGGGCATATAGGGTTCCACTTATGCTTGGTGAGTAAATATGCCATTAATGCACCTTTCAAGTCTGTATTACCTATGTGTCCCTGCCAGGGCATTGTGGCTGTTGTTGGATTATACCCTGACCTCATTCTAGCTGCCAGACTTGCAAGTCCTTTGTGGCTTTGCTGGACTGATCTTTGGTTTTAGAACTAGCTACAGCGTGGGGCAGGTTTTCTGATGGATGTCAGGCCTTCTGTTAAGTGCAGTTCCACTCAGCACAGCCATATCCCTTTTTGTTAATTTCCATTTGGTCTGTTTCCTGTGGGGATGGGGAACTTAACCAGCTAGCTTGAGCTAGAGGCTCAAGTACTCTGGGGATTACTAGCCCAGAAACTCATCCAGGCCGTCCAGTCTCAGTATTGTGCTCCTGGGACTCTGGGAAGACTGTCCCTATTCTTTCTCTCTTCCAGCCCTCCATACCTAACAGTTATGCTCAGGCCAGCTCAGGTTGAGAACAACAAATCCTTAAAAGAAAAAAAAAAAAGTAGATATATTTGTTTGGGTTATTGCCCTGGAAACAGCAGTCTCCCCCCAGAAGAAATCTGTCAGATGATTTAGCACTTAATAGACCACACAGATTTGAAACAGCAGGACCCTGGAGAAAAGGAATTTGGAAACAAGGGTGCCTTTGCATGTGGGGATTTAATTTTGATGAAAAAGAAAAACATGCCTCTTGGCTCTTTTTATGTGCCCTAATAGGGAAACTCTTGGGGCCAGATGTGGACGTAGAGGAGCTGTGCTAGTCTTGGGGAAAAAAAAAATGGAGCTTGCCAGTTAGGCCAGGGAACAGGGTTTGTAGCCGCCTGCAATTCGCGAACGTGCGTAACCTATTTTTCTTGTTCTGTTTGTCTCAGAAGAAAACTTACTAACAACTGAGGAAAAGGTGAGGTTTAGTCCTGCCACAGTGGTCTCACTGGAATACTCTTGTCCACATTTTGTTTTTGCTGCAAAAGGTGGAATGAGCACAGTGAGGACAAGAATGCAGACACTGCCTGTGTTAATCATCTGCTAGTGATAGCTTAGGTTTTATTTTGGGGAATTTCAGTGTTTTTGAAGAAGCCAAATGGCTTTGTGGGTCTGGCCCTGGACTGAGTGTTTGGAATGTGAGTTCCAGTCTCTTTTGCTCTTAACAGTGTTCAGTTTGGGGAACATCCTTTTTTGGGGGGTGGGGGGAACATCCTTTATATCATCCTCTGACACCCCTATAACATCCACTCTTTGGCCTCATATTCACTTTCTGAAATCGAGAACTCTTTCCTGCTTGCCTTTGAGGCATTTTACAGTTTAAATTTTTGAGTAGACTGTAGACATCTCTGAGAAAGGTGTTTGCAGATACACATTGCTACCTGTGGTATATAATGAGCTCCTTTTTCAGTATTACTGCTAATTGATGCCTTGTTTTATTTTTTTAATTTATCATTTTTTAAAATATTTTATTATTTGAGAGAGAGCATGAGTGGGGTAGGAGCAGCCAGAGAGGGACAAGCAGACTCTGTGATGATCGTGGAGCCTGATGCGGGGCTCGATCTCATGACCCTGAGATCATGTGACCTGAGCCAAAATCAAGAGTCAGATGCTTTACCAACTGAACCACCCAGGCTTCCCGATGACTTGTTTTAAATATAGGCCTAAATAGGCTTGTGGGCAGTTCTGTCTGGCTGTCTTAAAGAGCTGCCATATGGCATGTTGCTGTGTGCTTTCATTTCTTTGTGCGTTCATTCTTTCAGAGGACGGTTAATGAGCTCATGTGTCAACACTTAGGTACTGGGGATGCGAAGAAGAGTAAGATAAGTCCTTGCCTTGGGGAGCTGACAGTCTGGGTGGGTACAACCCCGACCATAGTCACAGCAGGGCAGTGGGATACACGCAGCAGTAGGGGTAGGTGTAGAGTATAGGGGGGATCCTCAGAATGAGATAGGGTCACGGTTCTTGGGTTTCAGGTATTCACAGATTCACACAATATGAAGAGCTTCTAAAGGCTGAGTGGCCTGGGGATGACGTGGGTGTATTAGTTTGCTAGAGCTGCTATAACAAAATACCCCAGACGGGTTGGCTTAAACAATAGAAATTTATTTCCTCACAGTCCGGGAGGCTAGAAGACCCGATTTCAAGGTGTTGGCGCATTTGGTTTCTCCTGAGGCGTCTCTCCTTGCCTTCTCTCTGTCCTCACATGGTCTTTTCTCTGTACTCACATCCCTGGTGTCTCTTTCTCTTCTTCTGAGGACATCAGTCATATTGGATTGGAACCCCACCTTAATAGTCTCATTTTTACTTAATTGCCTCTTTAAAAGCCCTGTCTCCAAATAGTCATTGGGGATTACTATTTCAACATTTGAATTTCGGGGGCGGAGGTGGACACAGTTTAGTCACAATGGGGGACCGCATTTTTATTGTTGATTGAGTCCCTCTATATGGAGGCCCCTTTGCCTTTTACAGTGCCTGGCATCTAAGGCCGATCAGGAAGTAGTTGTTCAGGGGCGCCTGGGTGGCTCAGTTGGTTAAGCGACTGCCTTCGGCTCAGGTCATGATCCTGGAGTCCCGGGATCGGGTCCCGCATCGGGCTCCCTGCTCGGCGGGGAGTCTGCTTCTCCCTCTGCCCCTCCCCCCTCTCATGTGCTCTCTCTCATTCTCTCTCTCAAATAAATAAATAAAATCTTTAAAAAAAAAAAAAAAAAAAGGAAGTAGTTGTTCACTGAGTGAATGAGAAAGGTGGGTGAGATGGATGGGCAGGATAGCAAGGAGGGCATTCCCGGTGGAGGTTGTGAGCAGGAATAGGAGGAAAGAGGGGAAGGAATTTTGAGAGTGGCATAGTGTAGGAAGTGAGATCCTAAGGGAGATGGTGGAGCAGAATCCAGATGAACGTGGTGCTCTCAGAATGGGCAGTGGGGCGCTACACCGAGTGATGCAATAAACTGTGTTGGAAGCAGGTGATTCAGCCACTAGATATAGAACAGGTGAGTTAATTCTCAAGCAGTGCAATTTTTCTATACATACCAAACTGCTGAATATTTGAGGCCTTCACTCCTATGCCCTCTGTCCCCACCTACTGTGGTGCTCTTGGCTTAGTGGGAGGAATGGGAGGAGGTTGGGTGGGAAGGTACATGGGGCTTTAGAATCAGGCAGCTGTGGGTCTGTATTGTGCACACGTTACTTTTGAGTGGCTGAGCTGGGCTTCAAGCTGGCCCCATCCTAGTCATGGGATGTTTCACCTTTCTGAAGAGGGGGAGAGCTGCACCAGGTTACTTTTCAGGATTCCTAGATGCAAATCCTTGAACCCTGCAGAAGTAACATTCATAGAGGTGGGAATTATCCTCATAGACATCTGGGCAGGAGTTCTCTATGCACACATGCACCCTCCCCACCTTCTCCCTCTAGCAGCACAAAACACCTGTAATGCTGTGGTCTGTTCATCTGTCTTCCTTTCTCATTAGCTCTGGGATATTGTGGGCTTCAAGTCCTTCTGGTGACTTGTGTAGTACTTGCTGGGAGAATTTTCTGGGGTGCTGGTTGCTTTGTTAGGGTCGCCCTAGTAAATGGTCTTAGTGTTGGCATGGGGAGGGGACACCTCCTGGAAAGATCTGGGGAGCTTCATGGAGTCTGCTCTCAGGGGACTGAGCCAGTCCCAGCCTCTGGCTTCCTGATTACCCTTTCTCAGGATCTGGGATGCTGGTTCTGAAAGTCTGTTGACTGCTAACGTCTGTGGTTCTCTCTGACCCACTGAGGGCATGTGGGTTTGATTTAGCCAGTGTCAACTGAGCATTGACTGCTGATTAGAGTGCTCCGGGAAGGCAGAGCTGAGGAGCGCATGGCCCATTACCTCCTGGAGCCTCAGCAAGACCCTGCCTTTTGGTGGACAGACTGGGTGTCCTTACCCACTTTTTTCTTTCCAGGGGCAACCCAGCCCTGTCTTTTTAGGAGCTTTCTTTCTTTCAGACACAGTCTACTTAGGTTTTCTTTCTTTCTTTTTTTTTTTTCATTTTTTCACAGGATGAGGACATGAAGAGAAAATTTCAGAATTTACTTTTTGAAGAAAATAAGCCAACGGCTCTACCCCAAGTCCCGGCCCAGGTATTCCAGATGATGGTCGTTAAATGTAGGCTAAGTTTTAAAGAGCTCATGAGCAAGGAGAATGAGCTTGAAAGGTCTCTTTAGTAGCAATTGCTTAATATTTTTTTGGAATACTGTGGTAGATATTTTGTTTCAGCTCAATCTGCTCTAGCACCCTTAGAAGATTTAATAAGAAGAGTATGTTTGATGCATTAAAGAAGCATAGTCAGGGATTGTCATTCAAGAGGTCTCCTGCAAGGCAAAATTGGAAGACTGTATTAGAAGTTCAAATTTAAGCTTGTTGAAAATTTATAATCTGGACAAGTGGTTGATTATTTATTGATTACAATGTTATTCTTCCAAGGTTCTTTGTTAGGATTAGTTAATATCTCTTCATTCCTATCCTGCCTTCTTTTGATGAATAATACCCTCCTCCCCACTGTCCCCTCGAAATTTTATGAATGGGAAACAAAGACAAAAAAGATGGTCTTCCCACAAAAGAGCAAGATTTGGGGCTCCCAGCAAGAGGTATTGTAGTTCCTTTAAACTTCATAATTTAGGAGGAGAGTACAGAGAGGAGGGAGGGTGTTTATGCTGCTTGCTTTCAGTATCCATCAAGTGGTCAGAAGCCACAAGGGAGAGCCATGTCCGTTCAATAAGCATGTCTGAGTTCTGGGCAGGTGTGGTGGGGGTTCAGATGTCAAGGGGGACGACTCCTAATTCTTGGTACTAGAAGTTTCACATGAAATGCTCCAAATGTACTGGAAGCGTAGTGGGACACTTTGATAACCTTAAAGCCAGTGGTTTTCTTTGAACATTTCTCCCTTTTTACTTCCAGCCTTCCACAAGTCAAAAGCGGCTTCTTGAAGGGGAAGCAGAGGATGCTGACACCACAAAGCGTCTGGCTGTGTGTGCTGCTGTGTCGTGAACTTTGGTTGAACATGAAAGAAACCTGCCTTCTTGAACCTGCTGCCATTTTCTTTAAATCTGTTTTTTATAGTTTATTTTAATTGTGGGGATGGTTGCTTTTTCACAATCATCAATACACAATTCCAAACCTAGTGGAACCTGGGCTTTGGCTTCTGTTTGATGATGAGCTCTTTAGCGGCACACCTTTTTTGTGTATTTGCAGTTTTGTGCTTTTTGTCTGCTGTTCTATGTTGGCTGGAACCAGGTGGGTATCCCTGGTCTCAGCCTGGGCAAGCTGCATACAAATTCGAAAGACCCTTTAGAAAGTTGGAGATTGGGGTGGTTTGTAGAGACTGGCTAGTCACCAAAGTCTTCATGAGATGGGAGGTAACTTGGTACCATATACCACAGGCCAGTTTTAAATTCTCACCTCACCTGTGTAAAGGTACAGGTCCATCGTCGCTGAAACCATAGGACCAAAACGGTTGTCAAATTTGAAATTTTCCTGGTTTTAGGAAGGATACGTGGCATATCAACTCTATTATTTGTAACACCCAGTAGAGTCCTAAAACTAAGCACTTAAATACTTTTGCAGCAAATATTCACAATAAAAGGGTTAGAGAAGACTATAAGTGCCTCATGTCAGTGCAGGTTACTTTTCTGTCAAAGGAGTTATGGATGACTCTCAGGTTTCAAAGCTGTTTGGAGTTTGGAAATGCAAATGAGGCATGTGGGCATTTCATGTTGAGCCAATGACAACCAAGGAAGCCCTGTATAAAGCCCTTCCCTTGGCTGATCTTGTCCAGTCCTCACAGTGATGCTATGGTATATAAGTCCTCTGACTGCCCTAATGTTGTAGGTGAGGAACCCAGGATGAA
This sequence comes from Neomonachus schauinslandi, assembly GCF_002201575.2. Classification (NCBI taxonomy): domain Eukaryota; kingdom Metazoa; phylum Chordata; class Mammalia; order Carnivora; family Phocidae; genus Neomonachus; species Neomonachus schauinslandi. Next base: position 70,992,636 of record NC_058416.1, read on the forward strand.
GGAGTAAGTTGACTTGTCCAGTGTCACACAGCAAGTGGCAGAGATGGGACCCAACCCAGGTCTTCCTGACTCTAATATTCCTCATCTTCTCAGGCTCATATACAGTCAGACTCAGGAATGCTGACTCACGCTGACAAAACTCACAAGAGACTGATATCTAAATCCTGAATGCCAGTGTGTTCAATTATTGTGAGAGGGTACAGCCCCATGATCTGTGTAAGTTGGGACACCTTGGTGGCAAGAACAGAAGCTCATTTAGGTTACTTCATGATAAAGGGGATTTGTTTCAAGGTTAGATGTCTGGCCTGGGATCCATCAGGAACCCAGGCAGCTGTAATGCTTGGTTCCTCTTGTCTCTTTCTGACCCACTGATTTTGCTTCTATCTTTGGCTGGTTGAGAGTAGGCCACATTATAGCTCACTGGTCATGCCATGAGTTGAATGCCTTGGTTCTGATGCCAATGATGAGCCAGCCAGGGCCTCAGGGTACACAGCTGTTGCCGTGGGCAGTTGGGTGGTAGTTGGCAATTTCCTTTAGAAGGGTGTGCAAGCATTCTGAGGCTTGGCTGGCCTGGTGTGTGTGTGTGTGTGAGCAGGGGCTTGGTGGGGGCTAGATGGGGATTTAAGTGGTTTGCATATTTAAAAGAATGAAGTGGAGATTGCCAAGTTAGATGGGTTTTTAGCTCATTTGAATATTTAATGTGAAGGCTGTGGTTTCTTAGGGCATTTTTCCCCTCTTGGGGCAGAGCCAACCAGCCCTTCTCTGTTTCCAGAGCACTTTATATTCGCTCCCTCTGATTATACCGACCATAGTAGATAGAATAATGGCTCCCAAAGATGACCTCATCCTCATCCCCAGAATATGGATATGTTCTTTTACGTGGCAAAAGAGACTTTGCAGATATGATTAAGGATCCTGAGATGGGTAGATTATCCTGTCTCTTCTGTGTGGCATTCTGGGACGGGTGTGTCATCACAGTGTTTGAGAGGGACACACACAGAAGGAGTCAGAGTTAGAATGGAGTGAGCCGCTTTGAAGAGGGAAGAAGGGGCCACAAGCCAAGGGATACAGGCGGCCATGAGAAGCTGAAAAAAGGCAAGGAAATGGATTCTCCCCCTCAGAGTCTCTCCTGAAGGGACCAGTCCTTTACACCTTGACTTTCACTAGTGGAAATGATTTCAGACTTCTGAACTACAAAACTATAAGAACAAATCTGTGTTAAGCCACCCAATTTGTGGTAATAGAGGCCATAGGAAACTAAGATGTCAGCTGCTTATTTGGGGCCACCCAGCATCCACTTCTTCCTGACCTCACTCCAGTTTTCTTTTGAGGCAATTCTTTTCCCTTATCCCATGAAGTTATGGAGGAAAGGGGGAGTTGGTAACGCTAAATGCCTGCCCCCCCGACTATGAAGCTGAAGGGGTACAAGGTCTTCCTTCCCTGGTGGAGCTCCTCTCACTAGCCTCCTACCTGGAGGTGGGCCCAGGACTTCGAAAAAATGAGCAAATGGAGCTGGGATGGCAACATTAGTGGTAAAAACAATACTGTGCCAATATGAGCTCTCTGCACTTCCTGACTTTGGCTTTGAAATTGCTGAACTTTTATGTCCTTATCTATAAAGTGGGTGCAGTAAGAGTAGCAGCCTCATATGGTGTTTGTGAGGATTGAATGGGGGAATGTCATTTAAAGTGCCTGGTGTGTGATAAGGGATCTATCAATGTTGCCTTCCATCCTTAAAGTGTGGGAGGATCACATATAAGTAGCCAGAGGGTGCCATGGAAAAATCTTGAGCAGGGACATAATATAATCCGTTCAGTTTCTGGGGTGGCGGGGGCACACACAAGTTGGGCAGATAATTGAGATGCCTTTGACCTAACGTGGGAAATGTCAGGACTAGGTGGATGGTGGGAGCAGAGGTGGAGGGGCATTTCCCAGTGCCTGAAGTAACCGCCACTCCTGTAGAACAGGCATGTTGTTCCATGGTTGACCTGCTGCGTGCCTAGATAGGTGCAGTGGACACCTTTTATTTGTGCCTATCCTCATCTGATGCCTCTTGTGATAACTGCATCACTTTTTCTGGGGGAGGTATCCCTCCTCCCACTCACCCTGGCCCCACCCCCTTTCTAGAGGGGCTCAGTATAGCCGGGTTTGGCCAATCTTGCTGTGATTGGCTCAAGTAGGGACTTCTGACCTAAATAATTGCAATGAAAGTCAGCCCTGAGACTGGCTGGAATTATTGGCAAACAGCTCCTGTTTTCCTGGTCAGATATGAGCTAGGTGCTGCCTGGGACACTGGAGAGCCTGCATGAGAAGTCATTGAAGAGAGAAGGGAGCTGAAAGAGATTCAAGATTTGGGTCATTGAGCACCTGGATCCAGCTATGCCTGAAGTGAGCTTCCACCCCGAGACTTTTCAGTTTGTTTCTTTTTTTACTCCAGGTTGAATTATTATTACTGTCACTAGTATCTGGAAAAGGTCAAATTAATAAATTCAACCATTTACAAACTCCGAGAGACCCTTGGAGATTTTTTTTTCTAGTAGGGAAAAACATTCGCTGCTGTTGTTTTTCTGCCAACTTTAGGGTTTTCAGAGAGGTTTGGGGCAGAGAATGGAAAGGGAAGGTGTGGGAAGTAACAGTCCCTACAGCCCCAAGGTTGAGTGAACCCCTCCCAGCTAATTATACCACAGAGTTTGGGAGCAGAGCCCCTTTCATTAAGCTTTTAGGAGTCTTGGAAGGAAAGGGCCAGAATTATACCAGCGAAGCCTGGAAAGTGGTGCTGCCAGGCGTGCTCAAGGAGGGACGTGCATCATCTGAGAGTTCACCTCAACCCTGTGAGGTATTATTGCCACTTTCTCATTTGCTGATTTAGAAATCAAGGCTTTCTGCTTCAGTCAAGTGACCTATTAAAGGTTTCCCAGTTTGCAAGAGGTGGAGGCCAGACTTGAACTGAGATTTCCCTTCCCTAGAGCCTTTGGTTTTAACCAGTACACAAAACTACTTAGGTCTTTTTTTTTTTTTTTAAGATTTTATTTATTTGACAGAGATACAGCGAGAGAGGGAACACAAGCAGCGGGAGGGGGAGAGGGAGAAGCAGGCTTCCCGCAGAGCAGGAGCCCGATGCGGGGCTCGATCCCAGGACCCTGGGACCATGACCTGAGCCGAAGGCAGACGCTTAACGACTGAGCCACCCAGGCGCCCCTAAAACTACTTAGGTCTTGTCACCTGATAACCATTCAGTACTAGGAGCTGTGCTGACACCATCCTGATTGTTTGAGTCCTCCCAACACACCTTAGTTATCGGCCTTCCTGATTAAGGAGAAACAGGCCCCCAGAGACCTGACCTTAATCACGGAAAGGTTAGAGGAGATGTGGGACTCGACCTCAGGTTCTCCACTGAGTCTGGCTGTCCCAGGGACATGGGCATTCACTGTGCCACTTACTCTCGCGCACGTGCTTGCATACTTCCATGACGGGGATCTCATCACCTTAGTAGCGTTCTTCCCCGGCACTTCTTGGGGGTAATTCCCTCCCGGCTCAGACCCTCGCCGCAAGGCCGGCGTGACCTGTGAAGTATATGGGGCAATGCGGAGCAGTTGCCCAGGGGCCTGCCCGGGTGTCGTCTGCAGTGCGGCAGGCGGCGGCGCCAAGTCCAGAACGGCGAGCGCTCCAGCCAGGCCGGACGGCTGCGGAGGGGGTGGGCGCGACGCCGGGAACAGCGGCCGGCTCCGGAGGGCGCGAGGCGGGGCGCACGGGGAAGGGGCGCGGCGCACGGGGAAGGGGCGCGGCGAGTGCGCGCTTGCGCGGTTGGGGGGACCCGCGGAGGCGCGCGGGGAGCTGGTGCGGCGAGTGCGCGCGTGCGCGGTTGTGGGGGGGTGGTGTGGGTTGCCGCGGCGGCGCGCGGTACGGCGGGAACATGGCGCGCGGGTCCGGCGCGCGCGCCTAGCTGGCGGGACCGTTAGCTCGAGGCGGACGCGGCCCGGGCCCCGCGGGGATGGAGCAGTCGCCGCCGCCGGCGCCCGAGCCAGCACCGGGGCCGACCCCGGCACGGAGCCGTAGGCGGCGGGAGCCCGAGTCGCCGCCGGCGCCAGCGCCGGTGAGTGCGTGAGGGGCGCGGGCCGGGAGACTTTCTTTGTGAAACTCCGTCGGTGCGAGCCGGGCCGGGCCTTGGAAGCTGACGAGCGGCCGCGAGGCGGAACCCGCCCCACCGTCCGGGTTCGAGCTGTCCTGCCTCGAGCCGCTCTGCGGCGGGATTCGGTCTGCCGCCAGCCCGGCTGGTTTCGGATAGAGTATGTGTGCGCGCGCGCGGGGGGGAGGGGGGGTTGGGGGGGTATACAGTCGGCGCCTAATGAGCACCACGTCTCCACTGTTGCCTTCGCCTTAGCGGGGCGGCGGCTGCCCCGGCCCAGGGCCCACGGGAGAGGTAGACGGCAGCCGCTTGGAGGCAGGTGTCGGTGCTGCCCTGAGAGACTCAGGTGCAGACAGCCCCAGGTGGAATCACAGGGAGTAAGCTGTCGGTCCCTGGAAGGAACCAAGTCTGGCGGTGTCTCAGCACAGAGTGATTTTGGGATGCTTGACATCCACCCCAGCTTCGTAGTGTCTTTGGGGTATCGGTCAGGGTGAAGGATGCTGAGCAAAATGGACTTTGGAGGTGTGGCTCTCAGAGGATGAGATGGGATGGCCCTGAGGATTTGGCTCCCCAAACTGCCCAGGCATAGGAATAATCTGTAGCTTGATAAAAATGCTGGCGTCACAGCTCTTCCCAGGCCGCAGACTCAAACTCTCCAAGGCAGAGGACCAGATTTTGAATTTTTAACAAACTCTCAAGTTGTTATGATCAGGCAGATTCGACAGGCACTATTTTAGAGTAAGCTTCCAGCGATCAGGGACCTGTTCTGTTTATAGCTCACCATGGCATCCTGGTACCAGGCGCACTGCTTGGCACATGGTAGATGGTCATTCAGTATTTGTAAGAAGACTGAATAACTTAGAGAGTTTCCAAAATAGGAGCTCTTGAGACATTTTCAGGAGCTTTTGAGATTAATATCTCTGTGAGATTTACTGTAAAATGTGATTTTTTTCTCTCGTCCCAACTTCTGTGAGTGTTTTCAGTATGTTCTAGGCAAAATCAGAGTATACATTGCTTAGTGTAAACCATCAACTATGTATACCCTAGCTAGGTTAAAAGTAATTATAAAACAAAACCTGAATTAAAATTAAAAATGCATGCTTCTTTCTCTTCATTTGGGAACACTAGGCTTATAGGATTTTTTTCCTTCAAGGCAGGTAAATATTTACATTTTATCAAAGCAAATGTGAATTACTGTTTATTCAGAAAAGTTGGCAATTTGCTTAGACCTGAGTATTTGTAGTTTTTATGTAATATTTTGAAATTGAGATTTATGTTTAGTTTGGAGTCAGTGCTAAAATGGAATTGTTTGAAAGTTATTGATATTTCAGGGGCTGTTTTTTTCATGTTTTTTGAATTTCAAGAGTTGATTTCATTTCTTTTTTTTTTTGAGTGGAAAAATAAATATATAGAAAGACAAGACTTTAGAAGTTGAGATTGCATCTGAAGAAAAATAGAAAAATTAGATGTTTTATTCTGTGTGTCATTTTTGCAGTTTATTTGGATTTTTTTTAAATTCTTTTTTTTTTAATTGAGATACCATTGACATATAACATTAGTTTCAGATCTAGGACATAATGATGTAATATTTGTATATATTGCAAAATGATCACAGCAATAAGTCTAGTTAACATCTGTCATCACATAATTACAATTTCTTTTCTTATGATGAAAACTTTTAAGATTTACTCTCTTAACAACTTTCAAATATACAATTCAGTATTATTAACTATAGTCACCGTGCAGTATATTACATTCCCCATCACTTTTTTTTAAGTGTCTTAAAAAGAAAACAAAACAAACCCAGCTTTTTTTTTTTTTTTTTTTTT
>NC_058416.1:70998690-71161768 GCF_002201575.2 Neomonachus schauinslandi
CCCTGCCGAGCAGGGAGCCCAATGCGGGACTCGATCCTGGGACTCCAGGATCATGACCTGAGCCGAAGGCAGTCGCTTAACCAACTGAGCCACCCAGGTGCCCCCAAACCCAGCTTTTTTGAGGTATAATTCACCTACTGTAAAATCAACCGTTTTGATGTACAATTTCATGGTTTATAGTGAATATTCACTATATGTCCAACATCACCATTATCTGCTCATCATATTTCAAAGAAATCCCATACACATTAACATTCCTTGTTCACTTTTCTCCCACCTGCTAGCAATAACCTACTTTCTGTCTGTACAAATTTTGCTATTCTGGACATTTCACATGATGTAATCTTACAATATGTAGTCTGGCTTCTCACTTAGACCAATGATTTTTAAGGTTCATCCGTGTTGTAGCATGTATAAGTACTTCATTCCTTTTTCTTACTGGGTAATATTCCATTGAATGGATATACTACATTTTGTTTATCCATTGTTTAAAAAGATTTTATTTATTTGAGAGAGGGAGAGAAAGAGAGAGAGAGATGGAATAGGAGCATGGGGAGGGGCAGAGGGACAAGTTCAACCTCCCCCCCCCCCCCCCCCTGAGTGAGGAGTCCAATGCAGGGCTTGACCCTAGGACCCCAAGATCATGACCTGAGCTGCAGTCAGATGCTTAACCAACTGAGCCACCCAGGTGCCACTTGTTTATTTATTTATCCCTTGATAGACATGTAGGTTTTTTCCACTGTTTGGTTATTATGAATAATGCTGCTGTGAACGTTTATGTGTAAGTTTTAGTGTGGATGTATGTTTTAATTTCTCTTGGGTGTATCCTAATTGCTGGGTCATATGGTAACTCTTTTCTAACCTTTTGTGGAGCTGACAGACTGTTCCTAAGGTACTACATTGTTTTACATTTCCACCAGCAAATTTTTTTTTTTTTTAAAGATTTTATTTATTCTGACCCTCCCCCCTCTCATGTGCTCTCTCTCTCTCATTCTGTCTCAAATAAAAAAAAAAAAAGATTTTATTTATTTATTTGAGACAGAGAGAACGAGAGAGAGAGAGCACATGAGAGGGGGGAGGGTCAGAGGGAGAAGCAGATGCGGGACTCGATCCTGGGACTCCAGGATCATGACCGGAGCCGAAGGCAGTCGCTTAACCAACTGAGCCACCCAGGCGCCCTCCACCAGCAAATTATGAGGGTTCCAGTTTCTCTACATCCTTGCCAATACTTGTTATTGTCTTTTTTTTTTTTTAACTTTAGCCATCCTAGTAGGTATAAAATGGTATCTCATTGCAATTTTGATTTACATTTCCTTGATGACTAATGATGTTGGGGATATTTTTTGGTGCTTATTGCCATTTGTATATCTTCTTTGGAGAAATGTCTATTAAAATCCTTTGTCCATTTTTTGGGTCCATTTTTTAATTGTTATTTGTCTTATATTGAGTTGTAGGAGTTATTTAAATATTCTGGATACTAAACCCTAGTCAGATATTTGATTCACAAATATTTTCTCCTGTATGTTGTCTTTCACTTTTTTGATAATGTACTTTGTTGCCAGAAAAAAAAAAAAATTTAATTGTGATGAAGTCCAATTTATCTGTTTTATCTTTTGTTGTTCATGCTTTTGGTGTCATAGCTAAGAATGCATTGCAAAATCCAAGGTCATGAAGATTTACCCCATGCTTTCTTCTAAGAATTTTCTGTTTTTAGCCCTTATATTTAGGTTTTTGATCCATTTTGAGTTAATTTTTGTGTGTGGTGTCAGGTAGTGACCCAATTCATTCTTTTGCATGTAGTGATCCAGTTGTCCTAGCACTATATATTGAAAGGATTGTTTTTATCCCATTGAATGGTCTTTACACCCTATTGAAACCCAGCTGACTGTACGTTAGGTTTTACTTTTGGACTCTCAATTCTATTCTATTGTCTATCCTTATGCCAGTACAAAACTATTTGATTATAGTAGCTCTGTAATAGGTTTTGAAATTAAATGTATTTGTAACTTTGTTTTTTTTCAAGGCTGTTTTGGCTTTTCTCAGTCCCTTACATATGGATTTTACGATCAGTTTTTAAATTTTTGCCAAAAATTAGCTGGGATTTTTATAGAGATTGTGTTTAATCTGTCCTTTCAATGGTGTTTTGTAGTTTTCAGGTCCAAGTCTTGCACTTCTTTCAAAAATTTATTCCTAAGTATTTTATTTTATGTGATGCTATTCTATATGGAACTGTTTTTGTTTTTGTTTTTTAATTTCATATTGTCATTGTTTATCACTAGTTCATTGCTAGTCTGTAGAAGAAAAATAGTTGAGTTTTGGATAAGTCTTTTAATCTCATCATTTAGTGGTAGTCTGTTCAAGTTTCTAGGTTTTGGCTCTTCTACTTACTAGTTGTAAGAGTTTTGACAATCTTCACTGTTATACATCACAGTGTTCCTGTATGTATAATGGAACGGTAATCTCCATCCCAAAGAACTGTTAAAGAAAATGTTGATAGATACTAAGAACAATGCCTTACATGTGGTGGGGATTTGATATTTGTTGTTTATCTTCTTCTGCTAAATAACTACATTTAAAAGCAGGCCAAAGAACAAAAAGCAAACAAAACACCAAACCCAAACAAACAAAATCAAAAAAACCCTGCAAACAAACCCCAAAGCATAGACAAACCTACCCTCCCCCAAACCCAAAACCCACAAAGAAAAGCCACAAGCAAAAACCTCAAACCTCTTCCTGTCTCTCTTACTTTTCTGTGATCTAAGACATCCCTGTGAGTGCTTGAGGAATAGTGAAAGAGTCTCTAGCACCACACAGTTGTATTGTGAAGGCCTGCTAAATCTAGGCTACTACATAGGTATTCGACAGTGCATTTGTAAGTATTATTAAAAGTAATAAAAGTGTGGGGCGCCTGGATGGCTCAGTCAGTTAAGTGTCTGACTCTTAATTTTGGCTCTGGTCATGATCTCAGGGTCCTGAGATGGAGCCCCATGTCAGGATCCACACTCAGTATGGAGTCTGCTTGAGATTCTCTCTCTCCCTCTGTTGCCTCCTCCTCCTCTCTCTCTCTCTCTCTCATCTCTAAGAGAGGATATTTCAGTCTGAAAAACATTTATTATTTTAGTGGGATTTTTTTTTTTTTTTAATTAAGTAAGCTCTGTGCCCTGTGTGGGGCTTGAACTCATGGACCTGAGATCAAGAGTCACATGCTCTACTGACTGAGCCAGCCAGGTGCCCCTGACATGCATTATTTTAAATGATTAATAGTGTAAAAGTTACCTGTAGCAATCTGAAATGTGATTTGTTGAAATTCTAGTTGAGAAATAATTGATGATTTATAATGAGGATGTGGTACTATTTTGTGGATAAAGAACAGGATTGCTAAGAAATAGTAGGTGGTCCAAGTAACACAGAAAACCTGACTTTGTGTTGTCATTTTGCAAGAGTAAAAAAATAGGTTAGCTCTGACTGTTAAATAAGAGGAGGCATATTATTGTATGTGGCTTCCCATTCCATAATTATCCATTTGGCATTTCCATGCCATCATTGGCTAAGTTTGCCATAGTGGAAGTTCAAAAACTGCCATGCTAATGGTTCAACTTACTGTAGACTTGGGTCAGCAATTGGTAGGAAAAATTTATTATTAATATTCATTGCACTTGTAGAATTGCATAAAGAATATCACTTTGATGAAGATGAAAATTACTAAGATTATTGTTCTCTAGCGTTAGTCATCATAAAAGGAAAAATCAAATTAACCTTGATAGTTATATTTTGCCAAATCATGCATATAGAAAGTCATTACTGCTCATTTTTAGATTAGACACAAGAAAAAATAGTTTTTGAAAGATGAGGAGGAGAAAGTAATGATAGAATAGACTAAAAGAAAAATATGTATTGGAAAGTAATCGGCCAAATAAGTAGAAAGTGGAAATGGGAGGGGAGAAGAGGGTAATGGTTAGATTTAAAGGGCAAACATTCTAAAAAATATTGTTGGGATCTCTATGTAACTGGTCATTTTTCTTTCTTTTGAACTCCAGCATCAAGTAAAGTTGGAATGGATTCAGTTCTTTGGGGTTGAGGTTTTTTTTTTGTTTGTTTTGTTTTTTGTTTTTTTGGTTATTTTGTTTTAGCAGTTGGACTGAGCAGTTTAAGGAATGTAATTTTAAAATAAGAGTAAGTCTAATTTTGATATTCCATGTTCATGGACCAGAAGACTTAACAGTATTTTTTTTTTTTTTAAGATTTTATTTATTTATTTGAGAGAGAGAATGAGAGACAGAGAGCATGAGAGGGAGGAGGGTCAGAGGGAGAAGCAGACTCCCCGCTGAGCAGGGAGCCCGATGCAGGACTCGATCCTGGGACTCCAGGATCATGACCTGAGCCGAAGGCAGTCGCTTAACCGACTGAGCCACCCAGGCGCCCGACTTAACAGTATTAAAATGGCAATATTTCCCCAAGTGATGTGCAGATTAAGTGCATTCCCTATAAAAATCCCATCTGCCTTTTTTGCAGAAATCTACAAGGTGATCCTAAAATCCATGTGGAAGTATAGGGTACTCAGAATAGCCAAGACAATCTTGACAAAGAAGAACAAACTTAAAGGACTCACACTTCCCAATTAAAAAAAATAATAAAAAAAAATTATTTATTTGAGAGAGAGAGAGTGCACGTGCATGCGAGCTGGGGAGAGGGGCAAAGAGAAAGGGAGAGTCTTATGTAGATTCTATGCTGAGTGCAGAGCCCAATGCGGGGCTTGATTCCATAACCCTGAGAACACGAACTAAAACCAAGAGTCGGCTGCCCAACCAACTGTGCCACCTAGGCACCCACAGTTCCCAATTTTAAAATCTATAAAATTACAGTAATCAAGTCAGTGTGGTACTGGCATAAGAATAACATAGATCAATGGAATTGAGAGTCCAGAAATAAACCCTCACATTTATGGTCAGTTGATTCTCAACAATGGTGTGAAGACCACTCAGTGGGGGAAAGAATGGTCTTTTCAACAAATGGTGCTGGACAGGGCGCCTGGGTCGCTCATGGTTAAGTGTCTGCCTTTGGCTCAGGTCATGATCTCAGGGTCCTAGGATCGAGCCCCACATTGGGCTCCCTGCTTGGCGGGGAGCCTGCTTCTCCCTCTCCCTCTACTGTTCCCCCTGCTTGTGCTCTCTTGCTCTCTCTGTCAAATAAATAAAATCTTAAAAAAACCAAAAAAACAAAAAAACCCAACAAAAACAAAAACAAACAAAAAAACAAATGGTGCTGGACAACTAGATTTCCACATGCAAAAGAATGAATTTGAACCCCTACCTCACACCATACACAAAAATGAACGCAAAATGCATCAAAGACCCAAACATAAGAGCAAGGGCAATAAAACACTTTTTAGAAAACACAGGACTAAATCTTTGTGACTTTGGGTTAGACAGTGATTTTTATTTTATTTCTTTATTTAAAGATTTTATTTGTTTGAGAGAGAGTGAGTGAGAGAGAGAAGGAGCAGGGAGAGGGGCAGAAACAGACTCCCCACTGAGCAGGGAGCTCGACATGGGGCTTGATCCCAGGACCCTGAAATCATGACCTGAGCTGAAGGCAGACCCTTAACCAACTAAGCCACCCAGGCAGCCCTATTTTATTTTTTTTTAAGTAATTTCTATGCCCAACATGGGACTTGAGGTCATGACCCAGAAATCAAGAGTTGCATGTTCTACCTAATGAGCCAGGCAGGTGCCCCATAGGTAGTGATTTCTTAAATATAATACCAAAAACACAAGTAACAAAAGAAAATAGATAAATTGGACTTAATTAAAATTAAACACTTTGTGTGTCAAAGGACAGCATCAAGAAAGTGAAAAGAGGTCTTCCAAAGGAGGCCTGCATGCTGCCACTAGAACCACTGCCATGTTTTTAGTGATCGCTGAGAATTCCAGCATATTTTGTGAGTACTCAACACCAGTATTGATGGGCGGTGGAAAATAGCCTTTGCCATCACTGCAATTAAGGGTGTGGGGCAAAGATATGTGGTATTGAGGAAAGCAGACATTGACCTCACCAAGGGGTCTGGAGAGCTCCTTGAGGGTGAGGTGGAATGTGTGATCACCATTATGCAGAATCCACACCAGTATAAGATCCCAGACTGGTTCTGGAACATAGAAAATGATGTGAAGGATAGAAAATACAGCTAGGTCCTGGCCAATGGTCTGGACAACAAACTTCATGAAGACTTAGGATGAAGAAGATTTGAGCCCACAGAGGGCTGTGTCACTTCTGGGGACTTTGTGTCCCAGGCCAGCACACCAAGACCACAGGCCAATATGGCTGCACTGTGACTATGTCCAAGAAGAAATAAATCTGTAGGCCTTATCTGTTAATAAATAGTTTATACACGTATGGCTTCCTTGTTTTAAAAAAAAAAAAAATGAAGAAATCCCACATAATGGAAGAATATATTTGAAAATCATGATCTGACAATGGAGTTGTGTCAAGAATATATAAAGAACTCTATCCTCAATGGGGAAAAGCTGAGAGCCTTTCCCTTAAGATCAGGAACACATCAAGGATGCCCACTCTTGCCACTGTTGTTCAACATAGTATTAGAAGTCCTAGCAACAGCAATCAGACAACAAAAAGAAATAAAAGGTATTCAAATTGGCAAAGAAGAAGTCAAACTCTCTCTTTTCTCAGACGACATGATACTTTATGTGGAAAACCCAAAAGACTCCACCCCCAAATTACTAGAACTCCTACAGCAATTCAGTAATGTGGCAGGATACAAAATCAATGCACAGAAATCAGTTGCTTTCTTATACACTAACAACGCAACTGTAGAAAGAGAAATTAGAGAAACAATTCCATTTACAATAGCACCAAAAACCATAAGATACCTCGGAATAAACCTAACCAAAGAGGTAAAGGATCTATACTCTAGGAACTACAAAACACTCATGAAAGAAATTGAAGAAGACACAAAAAGATGGAAAAATATTCCATGCTCATGGATCGGAAGAATAAACATTGTTAAAATGTCTATGCTACCCATAGCAATCTATACCTTCAATGCCATCCCAATCAAAATTCCAGTGACATTTTTCAAAGTGCTGGAACGAACAATCCTAAAATTTTTATGGAATCAGAAAAGACCCCGAATCGCCAAGGAAATGTTGAAAAAGAAAAACAAAGCTAGGGGCATCACGTTGCCCGATTTCAAGCTATATTACAAAGCTGTGATCACCAAGACAGCATGATACTGGCACAAAAACAGACATATAGACCAATGGAACAGAATAGAGAACCCAGATATGGACCCTCAACTCTATGGTCAAATAATCTTTGACAAAGCAAGAAAAAACGTAATGGAAAAAAGACAGTCTCTTCAATAAATGGTGCTGGGAAAATTGGACAGCCACATGCAGAAGAATGAAATTCGACCATTCTCTAACACCATACACAAAGATAAACTCAAAATGGATGAAAGACCTCCATGTGAGACAGGAATCCATCAAAATCCTAGAGGAGAACATAGGCAGTAACCTCTTTGACATTGCCCACAGCAACTTCTTTCAAGATACATCTCCAGAAGCTAGTGAAACAAAAGCAAAAATGAACTTTTGGGACTTCATCAAGATAAAAAGCTTCTGCACAGCAAAGGAAACAGTCAACAAAACAAACAGGCAACCCACAGAATGGGAGAAGATATTTGCAAATGACACTACAGATAAAGGGCTGGTATCCAAGATCTATAAAGAACTTCTCAAACTCAACACCCAAAAAACAAATAATCGGGGCGCCTGGGTGGCTCAGTCGTTAAGCGTCTGCCTTCTGCTCAGGTCATGATCCCAGGGTCCTGGGATCGAGCCCCACATCGGGCTCCCTGCTCTGCGGGAAGCCTGCTTCTCCCTCTCCCACTCCCCCTGCTTGTGTTCCTGCTCTCGCTATGTCTCTCTCTGTCAAATAAATAAATAAAATCTTTAAAAAAAAAAAACAAATAATCAAGTCAAAAAGTGGGCAGAAGAGATGAACAGACACTTCTCTGAAGAAGACATACAAATGGCTAACAGACACATGAAAAAATGTTCATCATCATTAGCCATCAGGGAAATCCAAATCAAAACCACATTGAGATACCACCTTACACCAGTTAGAATGGCAAAAATGGACAGGGCAAGAAGCAACAAATGTTGGAGAGGTTGTGGAAAAAGGGGAACCCTCTTACACTGTTCGTGGGAATGCAAATTGGTACAGTCACATTGGAAAACAGTGTGGAGGTTCCTCAAAAATTTAAAAATAGAGCTACCCTATGACCCAGCAATTGCACTACTGGGTATTTACCCCAAAGACACAGATACAGTGAAAAGAAGGGCCATATGCACCCCAATGTTCATAGCAGCAATGTCCGCAATAGCCAAACTGTGGAAAGAGCCGAGATGCCCTTCAACAGATGAATGGATAAAGAAGATGTGGTCCATATATACAATGGAATATTACTCAGCCATCAGAAAGGATGAATACCCAACTTTTGCATCAACATGGATGGGACTGGAGGAGATTATGCTAAGTGAAATAAGTCAAGCAGAGAAAGTCAATTATATGGTTTCACTTATTTGTGGAACATAAAGAATATCATGGAGGACATTAGGAGAAGGAAGGGAAAAATGGGGAGGGGGGAATTGGAGGGAGAGATGAACCATGAGAGACTATGGATCTGAGAAACAAACAGGGTTTTGGAGGGGAGGGGGGAGGGGGGATTGGTTAGCCTGGTGATGGGTATTAAGGAGGGCATGTACTGCATGGAGCACTGGGTATTATACAAAAACAATGGATCATGGATCACCACATCAAAAACCAATGATGTATTTATTGTATGGTGACTAACATAACATAATAAAATTAAAAAATATATATATAAAGAACTCTAACAACTCATGATTAAAGAATAACCTAATTAAAAATGGACAAAGTATTTGAATAGACATTTCTCAAAGAATATGTACAATTGACCAATAAACACATGAAAAGGTATTAGTCATCAGGAAAATGCAAATCAAAACCAAAATGAGATACCACTTGACACCTACTAGAATGGCTTAAAAGTAAAAAAGGTAATAATAAGTGTTGATAAGGATGTGGAGAAATTGGAGTCCTCACACATTGCTGGTGAGAATGTAAAATGTACAGCCATTTAGGAAAACACTTTGACATTTCTTCAGAATGCTGAACATGAAGTGGCCATATGGCACGGTAATTCTACTCCTATGTGTATATCCAAGAGAAATGAAAGCATTTATCCACACAGAAACTTGTACATGAATGTTCATGGCAGCATTATTCATAATAGCCCCAACATGGAAACAACCCGTAAGTGTATCAACGAACTGTTGAGTGGATAAACAAAATGTGGTGTATTCATATAGTGGAATATTATTCAGCCATTTGAAAGGAAGAAGTATCAACACATGATACAGTACAGATGAACCTTGAAAGCAAAAGTGAAAGAAGCCAGTCACAAAAGATCACATATTGTATGATTCCATTTATGTGAAATATTCAGGATAGGCAAATCCAAAGAGACAGTAAGTGGATTAGTATTTGCCAGGGACTTGGGGAGGAGCAGTGGGGAATGACTGTTAATGGGTATGGGGCTTCTTTTGGGAGTGATAGAAATATTCGAATTGTGATGGTTATAAAACTGTGAATAAATAAAAAACCACTGAGCTGCACACTTTAAAAGGATGAATTTTATGGTATGTGAAATATATCTATAGGCATAAAAAAAAAATCAAGTAGAAAATAAAAAGAAAAGGGGCACCTGGCTGGCTCAGTTGGTGGAGCATGCAACTCTTGATCTCGGGATTGTGAGGTCAGGCCCCATGTTGGGCATGGAACCTTCTTTTTTTTTTTTTAATTTTTATTTTTTTAAAGATTTTATTTATTTATTCATGAGAGACAGAGAAAGAGAGGCAGAGGGAGAAGCAGGCTCCCAAGGAGCAGGGAGCCCGATGTGGGACTCGATTCCAGGACCCTGGGATCATGACCTGAGCCGAAGGCAGACGCTTAACCATCTGAGCCACCCAGGTGCCCGGGCATGGAACCTTCTTAAAAAAAAAAAAAAATGCTTAATCTTTTAAAATGCCATTAAAGATATTTTCCTAAAAGAAAAAACAAAGGTATTCTCCTATAGTCTTTATTTAACCCCTTTCCCATTTTTGTTTTCACTGATACATGGTAAAATGAGCAGGGTTATACTTGTCATCTAAGATGATCCTGTCATCTAAAGCTGTCTTACGGAGTGACAAACTAAATCCAGAGGTTATAGTTAAAATAGAGTGTATATGTATAAATAATTTCAGGCATATGGAAAAATAGATCGAACTAATAATAAATCCATATATTCTCTCATTCTTTTGATTTAAATTAACACTTTGCAATAATTAGATGTATTTTGAGAAATAATTGAGATTTGTAGAATCTGTCTTTACATTATCTAAAATAAAATGTTCACTAAGCATTTATGTAGAAAACACTCTGAAATTAAGAGGGATGAGAAAGTTTCTGTGACTTAAATGTCACATGATCATGTTGGGATGTATGTCTGAACTTTCTTTGAAATAATCTGGCTTGTAAATGACATTTTTAAGTGTAAGTGTAAGCATTTTTAATGCAAGCACATTGACCCTTATGTGCTTATAAGATTACTGTGCCAAGTTGTAGAACAGAGAAAACTGTCAACTCCATAAGACTTTCCTGGTGACCTGTCCTCTGAAACTAGAAACTTAGTTTCCTGATACTTTGTTAGTGTAATTTGATATTGAGGAGTATATATATATATATATATATATATATATATATATATATATATTTAATAAGGCTAAGCACTTGGGTTGGGATAGTACCTTTTATTTTGGAGTTAACTGGTTACACATCTGGGTGTGTTCTCTCAGGAATTTGCATGTTACTAAAGTGATTTTGGAATTCAGGCACCTTTATTGGACATTTGGCCTTGTGTGTAGTTTCTTATCGGTAGGAAAAATGTATTACAGCAGATTGCACAATTTCCTGAGACAGTACTAAAAACACTGCCACAATTCCTTTTGTTCTGCGTGTAATGTTTTTGTACTGAGTGCTGTCTTTGATCCTTATGGTTTTAGCTTATGTATTAACATCATTTTTGAAAGTTGTTCTGTCAAATAATGCTCTTGTTAAATTCAAGAGCTTCCTAATCTCCACAAAGATTTATGAAAACCATTTATAAAAATTGTTCAGGAAATTGGCCATAAATTCCAATTATATTAAAAAAGGAGAATTTCCAGGGCTCCTGGGTGGCTCAGTCAGTTAAGCATCTGCCTTTGGCTCAGGTCATGATCCCAGGGTCCTGGGATCGAGTCCTGCCTCGGGCTCCCTGCTTAGCAGGGAATCTGCCTCTCCCTTTCCCTCTGCCCCTCCCCACTGCTCGTGCACTCTCTCTCTCTCAAATAAATAAATAAAAAATCTTTATAAAAAAAAATTTCCATTAGGTGTATTTGGAAGAACCTTGTAAATTGTAGAGTAGTTGTATGGAGGCAGTGTTCCTTCCATAGTATAAGGGTCTATTGGTTTCAGATTATTATAGCTAATGTATTCTGCTTACTAGGTGTCAGACACTGTTCTAAGTCCTTTTTGTATATTAACTAATTTAGTACTCATAACTACCTCATGAATTAGTCCTCATAACTACCTCATGAATAACTGATGTTATTCCCATTTTACACATGAGGAAACTGAGGTACAGTGAGGTTATTAAGTAATTTGCTCAAGATCACATGGCTAGGAAGTTGAGTTATCCTGGACTGTGAGTTAGCATTCTTGCTCTAGAGTCTATGTTCTTAAACATTGTACTAGTCGGGTCTTTGATTTGAATGATCATTAAGCAAATAGTGATCAATTATAACTGTCTTTTGCTACTGAATGTTAGATTTATTGCAACACAGTAATATAGGCAATTCTCTTGAATATCTTGTTAAAACCTAGTTTTTACTGTGAGGTTTAAGGTTATGTTGGCACAGTATTCTGGAATTTAAGTCTATGATAGAACAAAGGGATGAGTATTTGATACTATGTTTATTCTTGCATTTTATTATCTAGTAACTTTTTATCAGTCAAAAGTTAAAATTAACTACAATGTAAATGGCTTAATTTTTTTAGTATTTGAGGTTACAAAACTGTTATTAAACTAATAATGTAGTGGGGCACCTGGGTGGCTCAGATGGTTAAGCGGCTGCCTTCAGCTCAGGTCATGATCTCAGGGTCCTGGGATCCTGCTTGGTGGGAAGCCTACTTCTCCCTCTCCCACTCCCCCTGCTTGTGTTCCTTCTCTCGCTGTGTCTCTGTCAAATAAATAAATAAAATCTTTAAAAAAATAAATAAACTAATAATGTAGTAGCTGCCATAAATGTTCCTTGAATGAAGCATGGGAATTAAACCAGATAATGAAGAAAAGTAATAAGTGAAATGAGGCTATATAAAAACAATGATTTTTAGAATAGTAAAGGAATGATTCTAATTTCGTATATATCTCTGAAATAAGAATTGTAAAATAAAATCACAGCTTGTTTTTTTGTTTGTTTTTTGTTTTTTTTGGTTTAGTTTCTTTTTTTTTTTTTTTTTTAAGATTTTATTTATTTTGACAGAGAGAGAGAGTGTACAAGCAGGCAGAGCAGCAGGCAGAGCTCCCCGCTGAGCAGGGAGCCTGATGCGGGGCTCGATCCCAGGACCCTGGGATCATGACCTGAGCTGAAGGCAGCTGTTTAACCAGCTGAGCCACCCAGGCACCCTCTTTTTTTTTTTTTTTTTTATTATGTTCAGTTAGCCACTGTATAGTACATCATTAGTTTTTGATGTAGCGTTCAGTGATTCATTAGTTACGTATAACACCCAGTGCACATCACAACGCATGCCTTCCTTAATACCCATTACCGTGTTACGCCCCCACCTCCCTCCCTTCTGAGACCCTCAGTTCATTTCCTGGGGTCCATAGTCTCTCATGGTTCATCTACCTCTCTGATTTCTCCCCCTTCAGATTTCCCTCTCCTCCCCTGTGGTCCTCTGCACTATTCCTTATGTTCCACATATGAGTGAATGAGTGAAATATGAGTAAGATAATTGTCTTCCTCTGCTTGATTTACTTAGCATAATCCCCTCCAGTTCCATCCATATTGATGCAAATGGTGGGTATTCATCCTTTCTGATGGCTGAGTAATATTCCATTGTATATATGGACCATGTCTTCTTTATCCATTCATCTGTTGAAGGGCATCTCTGCTCCTTCCACAGTTTGGCTATTGTGGACATTGCTGCTATGAACATTGGGGTGCATGTGCCCCTTATTTTCATTACTACCCAGCAATTGCGCTACTAGGCATTTATCCCAAAGATACAGATGTGTTGTTTGTTTTTTATTAGGTTGTCTCCATTTATTGTTGGTAAGTAAAGTCCTCATGAGTTACTATAGTGCCATATTCCCCAGAAGTGTGCTGAGGGAGGGGGCCCTAGAGTGCCCCAGAGATAGTTTATAGCAACAGTGCTTTGACCAAGAGCTGCTGGACACATTCCCTGGGGAAAAGGCAATTGCCCCTATTTCCTGGGGAAAAAAACTCCTCCTCTCTCATGGCCATCTCAGTGGGGTGAGGGGCCATCAGTCCTGGGGGGGAAATAAGTCAGAGAGAACAGACAATAGTCAACCGTGAGAAGACAGACTGGTGATGACCACATGCAGGAATGGGCCCATGCTCCCCCAGCCCTGGGGTGGTGTGGGAAAATCTAAATGAGGGGTCAGACTATACAGTGTGTTAAGCAGCCAGGAGAAAATCACTGCTTATATCTTCCTTTTTTACTGTTAAGGAGGAATCAGTCTTTACAGTGCAAATTAAAAGTTGCTAAATAAAGACAAAGCATATTAATACTGTAAATCATTTGTTGATTCAGAATTTTAGCCTGAGGCTAGGTTTGTGAAACAAACAATTTCCTGAAATAAGTTTTTTTGTTGTTAAAAAATAGATTCTAGAAATTCTTCATTGGAGTATTCTTCACTTGAATTTCCTGTAAGGCTAAAATGTAGGTATTTACTTTAAATAAATAATAATTTTGAGCTTACTCTTCTTTTTTTTTTTTTTTTTTTAAAGATTTTTATTTATTTATTTGATAGAGACAGCCAGAGAGGGAACACAAGCAGGGGGAGTGGGAGAGGGAGAAGCAGGCTTCCCGCTGAGCAGGGAGCCCGACGCGGGGCTCGATCCCAGGTCCCTGGGATCATGACCTGAGCCGAAGGCAGACGCTTAACGACTGAGCCACCCAGGCGCCCCTGAGCTTACTCTTCTTGAAATAGAGTTGAAATAGTTGAATGTCTGGAGACATTTTACACTGCTATGTTTTAAGTCATGTCTATTTGTGAACTCAAAGCTACTTGGAGAAGATTTTTAAATAAAAAGACTTCTTTTTATCCTTTATGAGGTAGGTAAACAGGGTAGCGGGTATATAGCATATGATTACTCTTCTACTCTGGAGTACATATTTATTTCTTGTTGAAGTTGGAAGAGATGAAATTAATTCATGTGTTTACTAGTTAAAATTTTTTCAAATGTGCTTGTTTTCCTACCATTGTCACAGCATTTTGATTGATTTTACAGAGGGAGTTGTGAAATTTGTATTGATTTAGCTAAAATTTTTTTTAAAAATTTGAGAGAGAGCTTGAGTGCGTGACCAGGGGGAGGGGCAGAGGGAGAGGAAGACAAGCAGACTCCCACTGAGTGAGGAGCCCAACACAGGGCTCAATTCCAGGACCCACAGATCACTACCTGAGCCGAAACCAAGAGTAGGATACCCAACCTACTAAGCCTCCTAGGCGCCCCAAATTTTGTTTCTTGTGTAGTATTTTATTACTTTTTGTACATAGTGACTTTAGATGCAGCAGGATTTTAACATTCGCTTTTCCTAATCCTGAATCCTCAGTCATGACACTAAATTATGTTTAACAGTACTGCAAGAAAGTAAAAAAATATATATATTTATTATTATTATTTTTAAAGATTTTATTTATTTATTTGACACAGAGAGAGAGACAGAGAGCACAGCAGGGGGAGCGGCAGGCAGAGGGAGAGGGAGAAGCAGGCTCACTGAGCAGGGAGCCCAGTGCAGGACTCGATCCCACGACCCTGGGATCATGACCTGAGCCGAAGGCAGACGCTTAACGACTGAGCCACCCAGGCGCCGTGAAAGTAAAAAATATTTTATTCAATTTACATTTGTACAAGGTTTGTATGTAGGACATGTATTTAGTTTTTAAAAATTTTACTTATTTATCTGAGAGAGAGAGAGAGCACAGATGGGGAGGGGCAGAGGGACAAGCAGACTCCTTGCTCAGCAGGGAGCCTGATGTGGGGCTCGATCCTAGCACCCCTGAGATCATGACCTGAGCTGAAGAGGGATGCTTAACTGACTGAGCCACCTAGGTGCCTGACATGTATTTAGTTTTAAAGATCAGGGACTCTTTATTTTATATTCTCACCCCAGGATATTTTTGAGCTTCAGTCTATAGAAATAATAATTTATACATATCTATCATGAATTAACTTTTGATTTCTGAGTGTGACAATAGTGAAGGTAGTGGTTTTATTTTGCAGTGTGTAAGATTATTCCATTGCTTAATTTTCTGCCCATTTTATCCTTCATTGCTTGGGGTACCAGGAGTTTGTTGCCAGGTTGGATGTTCTCAGCAGAGAGTCTTGAAAAATACTCCACGTATAAGAAAATGATATTCTATCTAGCTACAAATCCAGATACGAACTTTAAAAAAGCATATAAGCAAGTTGTGTTCAAGCAGTGTTGCACTTCAAAGGTTGCCTTAAATTTAGAGAAAGTTGTATATCGTGGCATTTAGCATATGTAGTGGTCAAAAGCATAGGATCTGTACCTTATCTTCCCATCTATAAAGTGAGAATATTACCATTGCTTACTTCACAGGGCTTTTGTAAGATTAAATGAATTAATACATATATGCTATTTAAAACAGTTCCAGACATATAGTAAATGCTAAATCAATGTTAGGTGTGGTTTTTGTTATTGTTGTTATTACTATCTGATAGTTACTGATAATTACTATCGTTATTTTTACTCCTCAGGGTAGCAGGAGATCATTAAGTGGAGGATGCAGATTGACATTTTTTTTTTTTAAAGATTTTATTTATTTGAGAGAGAGCAAAGGTGAGAGAGATCATAGAGGCAGAGGGAGAAGCCGACTTGCCGCTGAGCAGGGAGCCCGATGCGGGGCTCGATCCCAGGACCCCGGGATCACGACCTGAGCCGAAGGCAGACGCTAACGACTGAGCCACCCAGGCACTCCAGATTAATATTGATTTTGATGCCCTGCACAAAGTTGTACATTATTTTAAACAGTTTATGTGACCTTAGAACAGGAAGTATTTTGCCAGTTATCTTTTAGCTCCACATCTATCTTGTTTCTTCTGCTTTGTGATCCCGGGGGCTGGAACTCTGCAAGCCACCTGTCTGCCTGCTGCTCCCAGTGGCTGGCAGATTGGGGGCAGTAAAGGGCTGGAGGGACCCGGAGGGACTTGCTCTTTCTTCTTGGCTTCCTGTGGCCTTCCTCTCTGCTGTTCCTGTGAGTACCACCCTAACAACCCTTCTTCATCCTGACAGCAGTAGTACCTTTCTGCAGTAGTTGCTGGATTCTTTTTGCAGTTTTTCTAACAATTGAGGACTGGTTTCATCAAGCTTTCTTCAGAGACCACTAATTCCAGCCAGCTAATGCCCCTCCTTAGGGGTCCCAGGCCCATGGCTTCTTTCCTCGGAAGTCAGAGACACCAGCACCAGCTGAGCAGTGCCTTCTCCCAGAAGTCTGACTTTAAGTGCCGTGGACCCCTCTTCTAAGCTTTTGTTAGTCAAGCCCTGGGCGTGATAGGTGCTTTCAGCAGTTACTATCTCTGTGATTCCTTAGAGTTCTCTTTTTTGCCCCTTTAGCCATTTACCTAGAAACTTCATATTCCTTAACAACTCTTATATTAAGTTCTCTGTCCAGATAACAGGTATGATTCCTGTCTTCTGACTGATCCTGACTGATACAGATAGAGATGATAAGGACTAGTAGCCAACGTGGGTTTGCTTAGGAACTTGTCATTACCTTTTTTTTTAAGTTTTTATTTATTTGAGAGAGAGAGCATGAGCGAGGGGTCGGGGGTTGTGGGAGGAGCAGAGGGAGAGGCAGAAGGAGACTCCCTCCTGCGCAGGGAGCCCGACGATGCGGGGCTGGATCCCAGGATTCTGAGATCATGACCTGAGCCGAAGGCAGATGCTTAAGGACTGAGCCACCCAGGCGCCCCATATCTTGATTTTCTTAAACAATTTTATGAAGTATCCCATGATAATTTTATGGACATGAATTTTATAGATTTAAAGTAATAAGCTTGTTGAATTAGAGAATGATAGAGGTGATAAAAACCTGCAGGAAGTTTGTACCAAGACATAGGGCTCCATTTTTTAAATCTCGTCTCTTGCAATAATTGTTTCTTGGATGAAGGCATGAGAGTTTCACAAATATGAGATGGGTAGATACCACACTGAAACTCTTAGGATTCAAAGAGGTAGTGATATACCAGACAATAAGATGAGACCATGAAGGTATATATTCTGTAATTTTGAGGGCAGGGACCATGTCTACTTTCTTTTCTTTTTTTATGTCCAGTGCTTAGCACGGAGTATGTGTTCAATAAGTGAATATGTTGATAAATCAAGGCAAAATTAATTATAGGTGAGGTTTTCCATTTAGGTTCAAAAACATGAAAAAACCTTATTTATCAAGCATTTATGGGAAGAAGCTTTGGGTTGTCTATAAGGTCAACATGAACTATCTTCAATCGCTAAGAAGCTAATGAATGCAGTCTTAGTATTCATTAGGAAAATGGTGTTATAGTCTTAGAGAGCTGCTGTTGGTTTTCCTTTGGTCTGAGTTTGAGAATATCATCATTTCCCACTCCTCACCTAAAGATTTACTGGTCCACTGGGGATGGTTGAAGTGACAAATTTGTGATAACTTATTTTCTTAAAGTTTCAGCACACAACCATCTTAAACCACACATGCTATAGAAGCATACAGAAGATGTGGCAGTTGTGTATAATATATGAAGGCAGAACACTTAATATGTTTTAGGGCAGAAAACTCAGACCAAGTGAAAGTTCTCAGGAGGCAGATTTAGGGTAATGAAAGTATAACCGAACCAATATGAGTTTGCTCATTGGTAAGTCACAGAAATTATACCAGGTGAGTTGTCACACAAAGAAAAAGTTTACCTGCAGCAAATAAGGGGGTCACGGGGAATAGCTTCCAAAGCCATGACTCCCAGAATGAGAAAGAGAGGAAGAGAAAGACTGAATGGGTACCTTTTGTTTAGGATTAGGATGAACATTAAATAGGGAAGCCTTGTCATCCTGTATAGAGACAGGATAAGGTCACACATGTGCCATAAGTAAACATGACTATACATACATTGTATGTTATGTAAATGAGGCTTGTGATCCTCCTTGGACAGGGATTTTAGTATTATGACGAGGTAAGGTTAATTGCCATTCATTCCAGGGGTCACTCCACAGTCCATCTGGGCACAGGTGAATGTCAGGGGTTTAGCTCAACCAGTCTTGTGGTCAGGGCAGTTGCTGTCACCTGAGAGGTGGTTTTGGGTTTTGTTTGCCAGAGTTAAGAGGTAAGCCAGAAAGAAGAGCTTAAGGAAAAATGTAACACCAAGGTTAGTGAGTACAAGCAGGTGGGCAGTAAAGGTCAGGTCTTGGTATCTAGCTGGTGACAAAAGAAAAAACCTCTCTGGACAGCAAACAATAGGAAGTTGTATTTTCTGATGAGTGCTTGGAATGTAGGGTCTTCTGTGGTGTACCCTGAGGGTATATTTATATTTATTTATTTATATATTTATATTATACACTAGGGATCAAATGAGCAAATGGTAAAGATGCAGTCAGTATTTTTGCAATATTGAGATGCTTAACGTGGTGTCTCATCTAAATTGGAGGACCATTATGATCCCAGGGTCCTGGGATCCAGCCCCACACCGGGCTCCCTGCTCTGCGGGAAGCCTGCTTCTCCCTCTCCCACACCCCCTGCTTGTGTTCCCTCTCTCGCTGTGTCTCTCTCTGTCAAATAAATAAATAAAATCTTTAAAAAAATAAACAAATTGGAGGACCATTCTGCTGGCTGACAGCGTTTTCCAAAGAAATATTTGTTTCAGTCCTGGAACAAACGATAATCTCAATGTTTTGCAATTAAATCACGGCTAAGAAGATTTTGATCTGAAAAATTTTTAAGCGGACATCCACATAAACTATAGAAAAAAATCTCACAAATGATTCTATAAACTTTTAGTTCTGTGTAACATAAATTGCCATTGAATTTTCCAGGTCGGATTACTATGAAATATTCCTTTAAATAACTAAATAAATCTAGATTATTAAGGTTTTTTGCATTTTGAAAGATGTCTGGCAAAAACAATAGAGGAGTTGATATCAAGACATTTCTGGTAACAATTGGATAACAGACTTGATTCTCTGTAGCCAGGACACTTCTACCAGATCACTGCTTCCTACTATTTTGTGGACTCCCAAGTGGAAGAGGACTTCAGCTACCTCCATTTTGACCTCAAACTTTCTAATTGATAAGTTCTTCTTTCCAGCTTATCTCTTAACTCAGGAAAAAGACCCTGAGGGCAAAGCATCCCTGAGGGGAAAGGAAACTATCCCTGAGCCAGCAAGACCCTGCCTGATTGACTCCATGACAATGATTGACTTGACCTTCACTGCCTCCCTGCACAGACCCACCAAACTTTGTTCCACATTTTCCTTATATAAACCTGGAAGTATTTTTGGCACTTTGGAGACAGTCTTTGAGATGCTTGTCTCCTGTTTTGCTGGTGTTGTCCTCACTGAAATAAATTCTTTTCTTGTTTCACCACCGCTCGTCACTCTGCCTTTGGATTTTGTCAGACGCAAGTGGCCAAACCTGGTCTGTTTGGGATCCCTGAAGCCAGATGCTCCTGCACCCCTGCACCGCCTCTATACAAGGGAGGTCCGTGGTCCGGATCACATGTATGCCAAGAATTACCTGTAGACAAAGTAAAAAAATAACTTGTTCATATATGCTTTTTTTTTTTCCAGATTTGTATAGATACTGTTAGATTCATAAAATATACATGTATTTAAAGGCAATACTGAATTCAGAGTAGCCTTTGCTATTTGTATTTTCTCAATTAGCTGTCCTAAAATGTACAGTTAGGAAATCAGAAAAAGGTTTTGATGCTTAAAAGTGAGTCCAGAGACTAGAAAGTATTGGCAGTGATTGATTTAGATCAGAGGTTGGCAAACTTTTTCTACAAAGGGCCTGATAGTAAATATTTTAGGCTTTATGGGCAGTGCAGTCTTTGTTCTAACTACTAAATTTTCCAACTGTAACACAAAAACAGCCTTAAGACAGTGTTTAAATAAATGGATGTGGCTGTGTTACAATAATACTTTATTTCCAAAGACAGGCAGCTGAAGTTTGCTGAGCCCTGATCTAGAGCTTGTTAAAGTGATTTCAAATTCTGAAAATTAACTATTTATTTATTATTTAAAGATTTTATTTGACACAGAGAGACATAGCGGGAGAGGGAACTCAAGCAGGGGGAGTGGGAGAGGGAGAAGCAGGCTTCCCGAAGAGCAGGGAGCCCGGTGTGGGGCTCGATCCCAGGACTCTGGGATCATGACCTGAGCCAAAGGCAGATGCTTAACGACTGAGCCACCCAGGCACCCCTGAAAATTAACTTTAAAAAGATGGAGGTGAGAAGAGGGGTTGCACCTTAACCAGAACACTAGTCAGGTTGATGAGAACAAATTCAAAAGAAATGTAGATAAAATTAAATTTCCTGGGGCACCTGGGTGGCTCAGTCGTTAAGCTTCTGCCTTTGGCTCAGGTCATGGTCCTGGGGTCCTGGGATGGAGCCCCACATCGGGCTCCTTGCTCGTCGGGAAGCCTGCTTCTCCCTCTCCCACTCCCCCTGCTTGTGTTCCCTCTCTCGCTGTGTCTCTCTCTCTGTCAAATAAATAAATAAATAAAACCTTAAAAAAAAAAATTTCCTTACAATTTGCAACCCATTGACAAATATCTGAGACAGGTAGAGCATGACATTCCTCAAGGAATTCACAACTGCTTTAATGGTAATGCTTTGCTGGAGGCAAAAAACAACCCTAGGGGCGCCTGGGTGGCTCAGTTGGTTAAGCGACTGCCTTCGGCTCAGGTCATGATCCTGGAGTCCCGGGATCGAGTCCCGCATCGGGCTCCCTGCTCGGCGGGGAGTCTGCTTCTCCCTCTGACCCTCCTCCCTCTCATGCTCTCTGTCTCTCATTCTCTGTCTCAAATAAATAAATAAAATCTTAAAAAAAAAAAAAACAAAAAACAACCCTAGCTTGACAATAGGCAGACCTGCAGGATCCTGTAAGCCTTCTTTAACCTATGAACATCCCTTTAGAAACTTCCTTTATGCCTACCCAACCCCACTTTAAAGTATATAATTGGGGCGCCTGGGTGGCTCGTTCGGTTGAGAGTCCAACTCTTGATCTCAGCTCAGGTTTTGATCTAGGGTCCTGAGTTTGAGCTCCGTGTTGGGCTCTGCCCTGGGCGTGGAGCCTACTTAAAAAAATATAATCACTCCTCGCAATCACAGTGCAGCTCTTTCTGCCCACGCATCCTATCCCCGTGCCATTTTTTTTTTTTTTTAGATTTTATTTATTTATTTGACAGTTAGGGCGGTGGCAGGCAGAGGGAGAGGGAGAAGCAGGCTCCCCACTGGGGGAGGAGCCTGATGTGGGGCTCGATTCCAGGACCCTAGGATAATGACCGGAGCCAAGACTGAGCCATTCAGGTGTGTGCGCCACCCCCCTTTTTGCATGAAAATGTCTCAAGAATTCTTTCTTGGCTGTTCACTCCTGGCCCACATCCCATCAAGGTGATCAAGTACCTTTCCTGCCAACCATGACCCTTACATTGGTTTAAGATACGTGGCTTTGTAAGAGTACTGGTGACTGTGAAGTTTAGAGTCCTATACTTCTGTTCTTTGAGCTAGGTTTCATTCTCCTCTGACTGATGCTTAATACACGGAGAATTATATTTTCATTAATTAAGCATTCTAGTTCTGGAGTGTTCATTTGTAGCACCTCTTCCTTCGAATTTTCTCATGGCAGGCTTCTTTTGATCTTATTTCAATAAAAGATTGTTTCTTTTCCTTGATTCTAGTGTACTTCACTTTGGGACTGTCTGGAAAAATGTGAAAGACTTGAAATGGATTTGGAAAAACATTAGTGGGTGCCTTCAATGGAAAACTAGGTTGTCTGGAATGTGTTGTATCCTTCTGGGTTATCTGATTGTATGAAGTTTGCACCTTTCATTGTCTTTGAAGTACTTTATAGCGCTTTTCACTGCTGGAAATCCAAATTATTCTTTTTCATAGATATGCCAATGATTATTTCCAGGTGGAGGGACAATTGATTGCACTTTCTTCCTCCCCTTAAAAAGGCCAGTATGTATCTATTTAGAAATTCATTTCAGCATTTCTGATTGCCAATACATGTGGGATATTTTGAATTCTCCTCTGAATTGATTGTAATATTTTACGGGGTCACTCAATTAATGAGTTAAGTAGTCTTTAATGTGTGTTCATTTCATATTTGTATGAGAGTCATGATTTTACCTTTACAAAAATGGATATTGTAACAGGAACAAGGTCGTTTAGTGGTTCTTATGCATTACTTCACCTCTCACAAAATACTTATCAAAAAAGAAGAGCATGAAAGTACCAGTAATTTCAGAGATAAGTTATAACCTAAGGAATTTTTATTGTCATAATTGCTGAAAAATGCTCTTAAAATTTAATGGCATGACATAAATTATTTATGCTTACATGTTAAATGTTTAAGTTGCATGTATTTGTGACTTGGTTGAATTTGAAATTTTAATTAATTTTGACCTGTGTATTTTGATTATCTCTTGTTAAGAGTAAACAAGCCAAACTATTTTTCACATTAGTCTTAAAAGAAGTGAGTTGGTGGTTAACCTAATAAAATGGTTATCGACTTATTTATAATCTCAAGTGAATAGAACAGTGTAGAAACACAGAGTTATGAATATCAGATTTATATTTGTTAAAATTCAACTGAGTAGGGCGCCTGGGTGGCTCAGTTGGTTAAGCGACTGCCTTCGGCTCAGGTCATGATCCTGGAGTCCCGGGATCGAGTCCCGCATCGGGCTCCCTGCTCAGCGGGGGGTCTGCTTCTCCCTCTGCCCTCTTCCCTCTCGTGCTCTCTGTCTCTCATTCTCTCTCTCTCAAATAAATTAAAAAAAAAATATTAAAAAAAAAATTCAACTGAGTAGATGTGAAGATGTAATTGGCTTTACTTAATGATTCTTGAATGGAGTAGCATTCCATCTAGCAAGTAGATAGGAGCTCAGAATGGAGTGCTTCTATAGGCAGGAGGGGGCAGAAAAAGGAAGTTTCTAACAGAGTGGATTGTTTCAGGCAAGGTCACCTTCCTTTGAGGGAAGGGTGGGAGCCTGTCATGCAAATTACCTCACTAGTGCTGATCAGGTAATTCCAGGTTGAGTTGTAAAGGTTACATCCCTGAGAGAGGCTGAAACTGCAGTTAGGTTAGATATTAATTCTTGGTTTGCTGTCATAGGGCAAGTGAACTCCACTTTGGGTCTCTCGTCCTTTTTTTTTTTTTAACAATTCATTGCTTTTGATCAGACTCACATTAACTAAGAGACCTAAAAATTTAAAGATTAAAAAAAAATTTTTTTTTTTAAAGATTTTATTCATTTATTTGTCAGAGAGAGAGAGAGAGCGCACAAGCAGGGGGAGTGGCAGGCAGAGGGAGAAGCAGACTCCCCATTGAGCAGGGATCCCGATGCAGGACTCTATCCCAGGATTCTGGGATCATGACCTGAGCTGAAGGCAGAAGCTTAACTGACTGAGCCACCCAGGTGTCCCCCCCCCAATTTTTTTTTTTTTTTTTACTTATTTGAGAGAGAGAGAGAGTGCATGAGCAGGGGGGAGGGGCAGAAGCAGACTCCCCGCTGAGCAGGGAGCCCCATGTGGGACTTAATCCCAGGACTCTGGGATTGTGACCTGAGTTGAAGGCAGATGCTTAACCTACTGAGCCACCCAGGTGCCCCATGATAAAAATTTAAAGCATTAATGTTACTCCCATCTATTGTTCTGAAGTTCTTGAAGTTTTTGTTGATCCTTTGTGTGGTATATAGGTAATGACATTTTTTGCTTAATCTCTGTGATATTCACAGGACACAACTTCAGGTTCATATTTCTTAAAGTTGGTCATTCTCTTTGTTACTTTACTGATATTCCAGTCTTAGATCAATTGCTTGGTAGTAACTGTCATTAAACATGCATTTAAAGCCTAAAGAATACAGCATGCTAGGGAGACTATAATGACTATGATAAGCAGGATAATTCCCAATGTCTGAAGTTTACTTCTAGGCCATGGTCCCTAAGACCCAAACCAATCAAAATCAGGTAAGTCAAAGAAAGACCCCATTGAAGGAGTCACCTTTTTAAGCCAAGTGGCTTGCTCAGTGATCTTATGTAACTGAGTTTCAACTTTCCCATGGGTGTTAATCCAGGTGCAGCAGGTGGTGTTGGCTAGGGAAGAAGGGCCCTGCCAAAGAAAGCAAATCTTGAATCATGAATGCCTCCTAGTAATTCCCATTTGAATCTGTGGCTCAGTACTGGAAAGGTGACAGCCATGGAGGCCAGTAAAATTTTAAGGGTCTGTAGACCACACAGGATTTTTTATTCTGGTTATCTTTGCCTATGCGTATGTCCCTTTCTTTGTATGGAGTCTGGACACAAAATTCCCCAAGTTTTTTTGTTTTTGTTTTTGTTGTGTTTTATTTTGTTTTGTTTTAGAAGGGGAGGGGCAGAGGGAGAGGGAGAGAGAGAATCCCAAGCAGGCTCTACCCTCCAGTGCAGAGCCTGACTCAGGGCTGGATCTCATGACTCTGAGATCATGACCTGAGCTGAAATCAGGAGTCGGATGATTAACGGACTGAACAACCCAGGTAACCCAAGTTTAGGGTTGTTAACCAGAGACAGGGAATCAGACCAGGGGGTCTCTAGCATCGTGGACAGATCTTTTTTTTAAAGATTTTATTCATCTGTCTGACAGAGAGCACAAGCAGGGGGAGCAGTAGAGGGAAAGGGAGAAGCATGTTCTCTGCTGAGCAGGGAGCCTGACCTGAGGCTTGATCCCAGGACCCTGGGACCATGACCTGACTGAAGGCAGAGGCTTAACCGACTGAACTACCTAGGTGCCCCCAGGTCAGAGTTTTTGATGAAAAATCCAGCATTTAAAATCCCTTAGCAATGGTCTGGGAGACGTAAATGGTGGCATTATCTTTCCAAGCCAATGCTAGATTAAAGGAAAGAAAGAGAAGAGAGGGGTTCATGTTAAAGTGTGGGTTTTGATGTAGCATTTTGGGAGCAGTTTACCTTGATGTCAACTTCTACTCTTTTCATTAGTTTGATTTTGAGGTCTCCAGCTGGTATATTGGACCAGATAGATGTCAGGTGGAGACTTATTCAGCTGTGAGATATATACCCAAGATTCAAGTCTCTGAAGTTTGGCTGCCAACTGGATGGTGAGGAAGACCTGGTTATAGTCCCTTCCAAGGATATTCATGGGGAGTCTTTGTTCTTAGGGAGTCTAAATTAGAAGGGTGGAAGAAAGTTGGAAATGTTTCTTTGGAGAATTGTAGCCAGATATTTGAGGAAGCTAGAATTCAGGATCTAGTCCAGTTATAGGTATAACAAAACCTCAAAGGCAGTTGACAGGATTAGAGGCTAATATAGACAAAGGTACACAAACATAATTTATCTTTGTACAATTACCCCCCCTTTTTTTTTTTTTAACAGAAGATAATCACAGTAAAACTAATTTGTCTGCATCACACATGGCCTGATGATTTACATATATAGAGCAGGAAGAGTAATGGACCATATAAGCTCTTTTTAAGGGTGTTTTCCTGAAACTTTTTATCTCAGGTTGGACTCTTAAAAGCTTCTGAGGCCAGGAAGGCAAGCCAAGGACTCACCATCAGATTTTACCTGCAGCGCTATTCCAGTCAAAGCCTTGGCAGTATTTCCAATTGTGTCCTGTTATATGGAGAACAGACTTTTATTGAATTTATATAAAGAACTATATTGCTATGAAAAGAATACTCGAGTTTCTGAATTCTGGAGGGATTAGAGAGAAAAAGTAAATCTTTTATCTTTGTTTACAGAGGTGTACTTTACCAAATTGTGAGTCATAGGTAGCTTAAGAATCTGGGGAAAAAACCCCAAAAACCCGAACAGTGATGTTCCAGGCAAAAAGTCATAAAAAATTATAATATTCCTCCTTAGTTAATTCAGTCCCATGTAGATAATACTTGTTTTGCCTGAATCCAGTTCAGTTTTATGATCTTAAAACAGTCAGAAACCTGTACTTGTGAAAGTCCTTTCCATGAATATTGAAGATGAAACACTTGAAACTCTTTTGCAAAAACATCTGAGTAAAAGATTTAAAATGCCCATTGTTAAAGATCTGATGAGAGTTCCTTATAAGGGAATTGAAAAGGAAAGTTGGTTATTTCTGTGACATACAACACTTAAAAATAACTGGAATCATGACCGATAACATTATATACCAGATTTCTAAGAATTTCATACAATTTCTAGCACACTTATAAGGTATATGTATACAAAGACAACATAAAGAAGGTTTAGAATTACTTATTATTTGATAATGCTTCCCATGTAATATAACATCAAATAGCCCTTTTAACATTTCCCTTCTTAAAGATTTAATTAATTTATTTGAGAGCGAGAGAGTAAGGAGGAGGAGTAGAGGGAGAGGGACAAGCGGACTCTGCACTGAGTGCAAAGCTCCATGCGGGTCCTGATCTCACCACCCTGAGGTCATGACCTAAGCTGAAATCAAGCGACGGACGCTTAACCGACTGAGCCACCTGGGCACCTCTAACATTTCCCTTTTTAGAAGGAGAGAGAATAAATCTTTTGAGATGTTCCAGAGACCCTCTGAAAAATCCCAAAGTTAAAATGACTTCATTTAGGATTTGATTTGGAAGAAGTTTGTCAAAAATACCAAAGCTCCTAAAATACTTGGTGAAATAGGTCATTGTGAAACAACACCCAGTTACCCATTTAACCATAGTGACAATAAAAGATTTTGCAGGCAAATATAGAAAGGTAAATCATTGTAAAAAAACTAACCAACCAAAAACCAAAAAAACCCTTTAGCTCTTTTAGTAGAGAAGATTCAGCTTGCTTAAGTAATCAGATACCTGATAAAGTCAACAGAGGAAATTATTTTGCCAAAACACAGAATCTTTGTTTTCTAGGAAGATTATGTTAAAGAGAAATCTTTCATACTCTCTTATCAAGAGTGGACCAGGGGTGCCTGGGTGGCTCAGTTGGTTAAGCGACTGCCTTCAGCTCGCGTCATGATCCCAGGATCGAGCCCCACATCGGGCTCTCTGCTCCATGGGAAGCCTGCTTCTCCCTCTCCCACTCCCCCACTTGTGTTCCCTCTCTCCCTGTCTCTCTCTCTCTGTCAATTAAATAAATAAATAAAATCTTTAAAAAAAAGAAAGAATGGACCAGTAGTCCAAGAAAACTTTGTCCTTTTAACAGAGAGAAACCCGAATTCTTTTTTTAAAAATTTTTTTATTGTTATGTTAATCACCATACATTACATCATTAGTTTTAGATGAAGTGTTCCATGATTCATTGTTTGTGCATAACACCCAGTGCTCCATGCAGAACATGCCCTCTTTAATACCCATCACCAGGCTAACCCATCCTCCCACCCCCCTCCCCTCTAGAACTCTCAGTTTGTTTTTCAGAGTCCATCGTCTCTCATGTGGAGAAACCGAATTCTAATTTTGCAGCTACATATATTTTTTTAAAGATTTAATTTATTTGACAGTGAGAGAGACAGCGAGAGAGGGAACACAAGCAGGGGGAATGGGAGAGGGTGAGCCACCCAGGCACCCTTGCAGCTACTTACTTTTGATATTAAAGCTCATTTGCTTAATGAAATTTATTCTAATCTTAGCCAGTCATGACCATGCATAAAATTCTTTTCTGAAGATTCCATTTTGGGGTGCCTGGGTGGCTCAATTGGTTAAGCGTCTGCCTTTGGCTTAGGTCATGATCTTGGGATCTTGGGATCGAGCCTTGCATCAGGCTCCTTGCTCAGCAGGGAGTCTGCTCACCCCTTTCCCTTTGCCCCTCCCCTTACTCGTGCTCACTCACTTTCTCTCTGAAATAAATAAATAAAATCTTAAAAAAAAGATTCCTTTTCTCCAAAGCTTAATGGCTTTAATTGCATATGTTGACATTTAAAATCCTAAAAAGCCCCAAATTTTTAATGAAAATAGAGAAGTAAACAATTATGAACTGTCTCTTATATTAGCATTCTGTGGATTGGAAATTATACTTTTTATAATTTCTAGAAATGCATGCTTTCTCATGGTGACTTTCTCACTATTACATAAAACATGTTTGCTAACAGATCTCTATTTATTATCTCCTATATTTTGTTTTATATACACATATCTTAAACTTCACAAGTCATTTTGTTATAATAATAATTATTATTCCTTTCTTACTACATTTCCATGTTTCTATCTAAGATCATTTTCCTTCAGTATTTCTTTTAGTATTTCTTTTAGCGTAGGCTTGTTGTTGATGAATTTCCTCAGTTTTGGTTTGTTTGTACAAGTATTTATTTTACCTTTTTAAAAATTGAGATATAATTAACATACCATAAAATTCACTATTTAAAAGTGTATAATTCAGGGGCGTCTGGGTGGCTCAGTCGTTAAGCGTCTGCCTTCGGCTCAGGTCATGATCCCAGGGTCCTGGGATCGAGCCCCACGTCTGGCTCCCTGCTCTGCGGGAAGCCTGCTTCTCTCTCTCCCACTCCCCCTGCTTGTGTTCCCTCTCTCGCTGTGTCTCTCTGTCAAATAAATAAATAAAATCTTTAAAAAAAAAAAAAAAAAAAAAAAGTGTATAATTCAGTGTTTTTTTAGTATATTCACAGCCATCACCATTAATTCCAGAACATTTCCATCAGCTTCAAAAAAAGCCCCGTACTCACTGGGTCACCCATTTTCCCCTACCTCTAACCCCGTGGCAACCACTAATTTGCTTTCTATCTCAGTGGGTGTGCCTTTCATGGACATTTTTTTTTTTTTTAAGATTTTATTTACTTATTTGAGAGAGAGAATGAGAGACAGAGAGCACGAGAGGGAAGAGGGTCAGAGGGAGAAGCAGACCCCTTGCCGAGCAGAGAGCCCAATGCGG
Organism: Neomonachus schauinslandi; assembly: GCF_002201575.2. Lineage (NCBI taxonomy): Eukaryota > Metazoa > Chordata > Mammalia > Carnivora > Phocidae > Neomonachus > Neomonachus schauinslandi. The sequence continues at coordinate 71,028,150 of NC_058416.1, forward strand.
GACTTGATCCCAGGACTCCAGGGTCATGACCTGAGCCGAAGGCAGTCGTTTAACCAACTGAGCCACCCAGGCGCCCCTTTCATGGACATTTAACATAAATGAAATCATATAAGATGTGGCCTTTTGTGTCTGGCTTCTTTCCCTTAAAATAGTGTTTAAAGATTCACCCATGTTCTTTTTTTTTTTTTTAAAGATTTTATTTATTTGTCAGAGAGAGCGTGCACGAGCAGGGGGAGCGGCAGGCAGAGGGAGAAGCAGGCTCCCAGCTGAGCAGGGAGCCCGATATGGGACTCCATCCTAGGACACTGGGATCATGACCTGAGCTGAAGGCAGATGCTTAACCAACTGAGCCACCCAGGTGTCCCTCATCCATGTTCTTATTTATATGAGTATATTATTCCTTTTTCTTGTTCCATTTTATGGCTGTGTCATGTTTTCTGTATTCATCAGTTGATGGACATTTGGGTTGTTTCTACTTTATAGCTTTTATAAATAATGCTGCTATAAACATTTGTGTACAAGTTGTTGTGTGGACACACATTTTCACTTCATTTGGGTAGATGCTTATAAGTGGAATTGCTGGGTCATATGGTAATTGTGTTTTAACTTTGGAGGATGTGCCAAACCTGTTTGCCACAACAGCTTTACCATTTAAAATTCTACCAGCAATGTATGATGGTTCCTGTTTCAACTTTGTTTTCGAATATTTTCTCTGGGTATAGAATTTTGGTTAGCTGCTATTTCATCTTCTATCATTTCTATTAAGCTTGAAGCTTTGTAGATAATGTGTCTTTCCCCCCTCCCCTGTCTCTTTGTTTTTGTTTTTTAGGAGTTTGTGATGTGTAGGTCTAGTTTTCTTTGTGATATTGTGGGGTTGGATGAAGTCCTTTTTTTTTTTTTTTTAAAGATTTTATTTATTTATTTGACAGAGAGAAACACAGTGAGAGAGGGAACACAAGCAGGGGGAGTGGGAGAGGGAGAAGCAGGCTTCCTGTGGAGCAGGGAGCCTGATGCGGGGCTCGATCCCAGGACTCTGGGATCATGACCTGAGCCGAAGGCAGCCGCTTAACGACTGAGCCACCCAGGCGCCCGAAGTCCTTTTTTTTTTTGGATGAAGTTCTTAAAGCAGTTAGTTCAGTATTCATTAGTTTTTGATGTAGTGTGCCATGATTCATTGTTTGCGTGTAACACACGGTGCTCCATTCAATATGTGCCCTCCTTAATACCCATCAGCAGGCTAACCCATCCCCCTACCCCCCTCCCGTCTAAAACCCTCAGTTTGTTTCTCAGAGTCCATAGTCTCTCATGGTTCGTCTCCCCCTCCGATTTCCCTTCCTATCTTCTTTTTTTTTTTTTTTTTAAAGATTTTATTTATTTATTTGACAGAGACATAGCGAGAGAGGGAACACAAGCAGGGGGAGTAGGAGAGGGAGAAGCAGGCTTCCCCGCGGAGCAGGGAGCCCAATGTGGGGCTCGATCCCAGGGTCCTGGGATCACGACCTGAGCCGAAGGCAGACGCTTAACGACTGAGCCACCCAGGCGCCCCTCTTTTTTTTTCTTTTTCAACATATAATGTATTATTTGTTTCAGAGGTACAGGTCTGTGATTCATCAGTCATACACAATTCACAGCACTCACCATAGCACATACCCTCCCAATGTTCATCACCCAGCCATCCCATCCCTCCCACCCCCCACCATTCCAGCAACACTCAGTATGTTTCCTGAGATTAAGAATTCCTCATATCAGTGAGATCATATGATACTTGTCTTTCTCTGATTGACTTATTTCGCTTAGCATAATACCCTCTAGTTCCATTGCAAATGGCAAGATTTCATTTTTTTGATGGCTGCATAATATTCCATTGTATATATATACCACGTCTTTATCTATTCATCTGTGGATTGACATCTAGGCTCTTTCCATAGTTTGGCTATTGTGGACATTGCTGCTATAAACATCGGGGTCCATGTACCCCTTCAGATCACTACGTTTGTATCTTTGGGGTAAATACCCAGTAGTGCAATTGCTGGGTCATAGGGTAGCTCTATTTTCAGCTTTTTGAGGAACCTCCATACTGTTTTCCAGAGTGGCTGCACCAGCTTGCATTCCCACCAACAGTGTAGGAGGGTTCCCCTTTTACCGCATCCTCGCCAACATCTGTCGTTTCCTGACTTGTTAATTTTAGCCATTCTGACTGGTGTGAGGTGGTATCTCAATGAAGTTTTGATTTGGATTTCCCTGATGCCAAGTGATGCTGAGCAGTTTTTCATGTGTCTGTTGGCTATTTGGATGTCTTCTTTTGAAAAATGTCCGTTCATGTCTCTGCCCATTTCTTGATTGGATTATTTGTTCTTTGGGTGTTGAGTTTGATAAGTTCTTTATAGATTTTGGATACTAGCCCTTTATCTGATATGTCATTTGCAGATATCTTCTCCCATTCTGTCGGTTGTTTTTTGGTTTTGTTAAGTGTTTCCTTTGCTGTGCAAAAGCTTTTTATCTTGATGAAGTCCCAATAGTTCATTTTTGCCCTTGCTTCCCTTGACTTTGGCGATGTCTCTAGGAAGAAGTTGCTGTGGCTGAGGTCGAAGAGGTTGCTGTCTGTGTTCTCCTCTAGGATTTTGATGGATTCCTGTTTCACATTTAGGTCTTTCATTCATTTTGAGTCTATTTTTGTGTGGTGTGAGGAAATGGGCCAGTTTCATTCTTCTGCATGTGGCTGTCCAATTTTCCCAACACCATTTGTTAAAGAGACTGTCTTTTTTCCATTGGACATTCTTTCCTGACTTGTCTAAATTAGTTGACCATAGTGTTGAGGGTCCATTTCTGGGCTCTCTGTTCTGTTCCATTGATCTATGTGTCTGTTTTTGTGCCAGTACCATACTGTCTTAATGATTACAGCTTTGTAATAGAGTTTGAAGTCTGGAATTGTGATGCCACCGGCTTTACTTTTCTTTTTCAACATTCCTCTGGCTATTTGGGGACTTTTCTGGTTACATACAAATTTTAGGATTATTCCATTTCTTTGAAAAAAGTGGATGGTATTTTTTTTTTTTTAAAGATTATTTATTTATTTTACAGAGAGAGAGGACAAGTAGGCAGAGCAGTGGTCAGAGGGAGAGGGAGAAGCAGGCTTCCCGCTGATTGGGGAGCCCAATGCAGGGCTCGATCCCAGGACCCTGGGATCATGACCCGAGCCAAAGGCAGACGCTTAACCAATTGAGCCACCCGGGTGCCCCAAGTGGATGGTATTTTGCTGGGATTGCATTAAATGTGTAGATTGCTCTAGGTAGCATTGACATCTTCACAATATTTGTTCTTCCAAGCCATGAGCATAGAACGTTTTCCCATTTCTTTGTGTCTTCCTCAGTTTCTTTCATGAGTATTCTATAGTTTTCTACAGATTCTTTGCCTCTTTGGTTAGATTTATTCCTAGGTATCTTATGGTTTTGGGTGCAATTGTAAATGGGATCGACTCCTTAATTTCTCTTTCTTCTGTCTTGTTGTTGGTGTATAGAAATGCAACTGATTTCCGTGCATTGATTTTTATCCTGCCACTTTACTGAATTCCTGTATGAGTTCTAGCAGTTTTGGGGTGGAGTCTTTTGGGGTTTCCGCATAAAGTATCATATCATCTGCAAAAAGTGAGAGTTTGACTTCTTCTTTGCCGATTTGGATGCCTTTTATTTTATTTTTTTTTGTTGTCTGATTGCTGTGGCTAGGACTTCTAATACTATGTTTAATAGCAGTGGTGTAGTGGACATCCATGCCATGTTCCTGACCATAGGGGAAAAGCTCTGAGTTTTTCCCCTACTGAGTATGATATTCGCTGTGGGTTTTTCATAGATGGCTTTTCTGATATTGAGGTTTGTACCCTCTATCCCTACACTCTGAAGAGTTTTAATCAAGAATGGATGCTGTACTTTGTCAAATGCTTTTTCTGCATCTATTGAGATAATCATATGGTTCTTGTTCTTTCTTTTATTAATGTATTGTATCACATTGATTTGCTGATGTTGAACCACCCTTGAATCCAGGAATAAATCCCATTTGGTCGTGGTGACTAATCCTTTTAATGTACTGTTGGATCCTATTTGCTAGTATTTTGGTGAGAATTTTTGCATCCATGTTCATCAGGGATACTGGTCTGTAATTCTCCTTTTTGATGGGGTCTTTGTCTGGTTTTGGGATCAAGGTAATGCTGGCCTCATAAAATGAGTTTGGGAGTTTTCCTTCCATTTCTATTTTTGGAACAGTTTCAGAAGAATAGGTATTAATTCTTCTTGAAATGTTTGGTAGAATTCCCCTGGGAAGCCATCTGGCCCTGGGCTTTTGTTTGTTGGGAGATTTTTGATGACTGCTTCAATTTCCTTAGTGGTTATAGGTCTGTTCAGGTTTTCTATTTCCTCCTGGTTCAGTTTTGGTAGTTAATACATCTCTAGGAATGCATCCATTTCTTCCAGGATATCTAATTTGCTGGTGTAGAGTTGCTCATAATATGTTCTTAAAATTGTTTGTATTTCTTTGGTGTTGGTTGTGATCTCTCCTCTTTCTTTCATGATTTTATTAATTTGGGTCGTTTCTCTTTTCTTTTTGATAAGTCCGGCCAGGGGTTTATCAATCTTACTAATTCTTTCAAAGAACCAGCTCCTAGTTTCATTGATCTGTTCTACTGCTCTTTTGGTTTCTATTTCATTGATTTCTGCTCTGATCTTTATTATTTCTCTTCTCTGGCTAGGTTTGGGCTTTATTTGCTGTTCTTTCTCCAGCTCCTTTAGGTGTAGGGTTAGGTTGTGTATTTGAGACCTTTTTTGTTTCTTGTGAAAGGCTTGTATTGCTATATACTTTCCTCTTAGGCCCACCTTTGCTTCATCCCAAAGATTTTGAACATTGTGTTTTCATTTTCATTGGTTTCCATGAATGTTTTTAATTCTTCTTTAATTTCCTGGTTGACCCATTCATTCTTTAGTAGGATGCTCTTTAGCCTCCATGTATTTGAGTTCTTTCCAACTTTCATCTTGTGATTGAGTTCTAGTTTCAAAGCATTGTGGTCTGAAAATAGGCAGAGAATGATCCCAATCTTTTGGTACCGGTTGAGACCTGATTTGTGACCAAGGATGTGATCTATTCTGGAGAATGTTCCATGGGCACTAGAGAAGAGTGTGTTTTCTGTTGCTTTGGGATGGAATGTCCTGAATGTATCTGTGAAGTCCATCTGGTCCAGTGTGTCATTTAAAGCCTTTATTTCCTTGTTGATCTTTTGCTTAGATGATCTGTCCATTTCAGTGAGGGGGGTGTTAAAGTCCCCTGCTATTATTGTATTGTTGTCGATGTGTTTCTTTGATTTTGTTATTAATTGGTTTATATAATTGGCTGCTCCCATGTTAGGAGCATAGATATTTACAGTTGTTAGATCTTGTTGGATAGACCCTTTAAGTATGATATAGTGTCCTTCCTCATCTTTTATTATAGTCTTTGGTTTAAAATCCAATTTGTCTGCTATAAGGATTGCCACCCCAGCTTTCTTTTGATGTCCATTAGCATGGTAAATGGTTTTCCAACCCCTCACTTTCAATCTCGAGGTGTCTTTGGGTCTAAAATGAGTCTCTTGCAGGCAGCATATCGATGGGTCTTGTTTTTTTATCCAATCTGATACCCTGTGTCTTTTGGTTGGGGGATTTAGCACATTTACATTCAGGGTAACTATTGAAAGATATGAATTTAGTGCCATTGTACTGCCTGTAAGGTGACTGTTACTGTGTATTGTCTCTATTCCTTTCTGGTCTATGTTCCTTTTAGACTCTCTTTTTGCTTAGAGGACCCCTTTCAGTATTTCTTGTAGGGCTGGTTTGGTGTTCTCAAATTCTTTTAGTTTTTGTTTGTCCTGGAAGCTTTTTATCTCTCCTTCTATTTTCAGTGACAGCCTAGCTGGATATAGTATTCTTGGCTGCATATTTTTCTCGTTTGGTGTTCTGAGTATATCATGCCAGTCCTTTCTGGCCTGCCAGGTCTTTGGATAGGTCTGCTGCCGATCTAATGTTTCTACAGTTGTAGGTTACCGATCTGTTGTCCCGAGCTGCTTTCAGGATTTTCTCTTTGTCTCTGAGACTTGTAAGTTTTACTATTAGATGTCGGGGTGTTGACCTATTTTTATTGATTTTGAGGGGGGTTCTCTGTGCCTCCTGGACTTTGATGTCTGTTTCCTTCCCCAAATTAGGGAAGTTCTTTGTTATAATTTGCTCCAGTATACCTTCTGCCCCTCTCTCTCTTTCTTCTTCTTCTGGGATCCCAATTATTCTAATATTGTTTCATCTTATGGTATCACTTATATCTCAAATTCTGCCCTCATGATCCTGCAGTTGTTTATCTTTTTCTCAGCTTCTTTATTTTCCATCATTTCATCTTCTATATCATTCATTCTCTCTTCTGCCTCATTTATTCTAGCAGTTAGAGCCTCCATTTTTTATTGCACCTCATTAATAGCCTTTTTGATTTCGACTTGGTTTCTTTTATTTCTCCAGGTGTTTCTGTAGTATCTTCCATGCTTTTTTCAAGCCCAGCTAGTATCTTTATAATTGTCATTCTTAAGTCTAGTTCTGACATCTCACTAATATCTGTATTGATTAGGTCCCTGGCAGTTGGTACTGCCTCTTGTTCTTTTTTTTGAGGTGAGTTTTTCCGTCTTGTTATTTTGTCCAGAGGAGAATAGATGAATGAGAGAACAAAATGGTAACAGGGTAACGACTCCAGAAAAATATACACTAAACAGATCAGAAGAAACCCGAAATTGGGGGGAAAAGAAAGGGAAAGAAAGAAAAAAAGAAAAGAATATGATCAAATATGATCAGGCTGGTGAATACATCAGTGCCACACACTAGATTTTGGGCATATTTTGGTCTGTTAGAAGAAGGTGCCTCCCAAAATTTTAAAGAAAGAAAAACTTATGTTTGTACAAAAATAAGGGTAAATACAATGAAGGGATGGAATATGAATGTAAAGATGAAAATTATAAAAGATTTTATAAAAGGAATTGATAAGTTCGTTGAAAGAAAGAAAAAAGAAATTAAAAAAAGAACAAAAAAAAAAAAAGAGGGGGGAGAGACTGTGATCAGGCAGGAGACTAGAGCAAAGCCATACCCTAGAGATTTAGGGTATATTTTGGTCTGTTAGAAGAAACTGAATCCCAAAATTTTAAAGAGAGGACAACTTATATATATACAAAATGTAAGGTTAACTACAATGAAGGGATAGAATATAACTCTAAAAATGAAAAAATAAAATATTTTTAAAAAAGGATTTGATGGGGCACCTGGGTGGCTCAGTTGGTTAGGTGACTGCCTTCGGCTCAGGTCATTTTCCTGGAGTCCTGGGATCAAGTCCCGCATCGGGCTCCCTACTCTGCAGGGAGTCTGCTTCTCCCTCTGACCCTCCCCCCTCTCATGCTCTCTCTCTCTCTCATTCTCTCTCTCAAATAAATAAAATCTTAAAAAAAAAGGATTGATAAGATGTTGGTTAAAAAAGGAAAAAGAAAAATTCAAGAAACAATAGAAAAGGAAAAAAATAAAGAAAATTAATAGAATTAACTTTGAAAGGCTAAAGCATCTTGGGAAAAAAGCCATGAATTCTGTGTGCAGTATTCCACTATCGCTGGAGTTCTGCCGTTCTCATTGATCGGTAAACTTGGTCTTGGCTGGCTGTTCTTGCTGATCTTCTGGGGGAGGGGCCTCTTGCTGTGGTTCCCAAATGTCTTTGCCAGAGGCAGAATTGCCCCGCCCTTGCCGGGTCCAGGCTAGGTAATCTGCTCGGGTTTGCTTTCTGGAGCTTTTGTTCCCTGCAAGCTTTCCATCCAGCTTTGGAGGACGAGATGAAAATGGCGGCCTCCCAATCTCCGCCCCGGAGGAGCCGAGAACTCGGGCCCCGCTCCTCAGTGCGCCCCCAGAGAAAAGCAGTCAGTCACTCCCACCTCCCCAGTCTCCGGCTGCACTCCGTGCTCACCTGGCCTGTGACTGCGCGTTTCTATCTCTGGCATCCGACCCCGGGTGGAGTCTCCAAACCCAGCAGATCCCTGCGGTGCACTCCCGTGCCGCTCCTCTGGGGGGAGGAAGGGGAGTCTCCTGGATCTGCTGCTTGTTGGGTCCCTGCTGGAGGAGCAGTGGCCCGACTGTGCGGCGGATCACGGTTTATGGCAACCCAGAGCTGAGAGCCCGTGCCTCGGCTCCGCCTCTGCAGCCGGCTTCCCCGCTTCAATACCTGGGAGCTCTGCCGCACTCAGGCACCCCCGGTCTTTCTGTGACCCCGAGGGTCCTGAGACCACACTGTCCTGCGAGGGTTCCACCCCCCGGCTTAGCGACCAGAGTGACGTCCCTCAGCGGAGCAGACTTTTAAAAGTTCCGATTTTGTGCTCCGCTGCTCTGTCACTTGCTGGTAGCGGCTGACGGAGGCTCCCTGCCCCTGCTGTCTGTCTTCCCAAATATTGCCTGAGATGCACTTCTCTGCATGTCCTACCTTCCAGAAAGGGGTTGTGTTTCTGTTCAGAGAGTTGCTGCCATTCTTTTTTCCAATCTCCTGTTGAGTTTGTAGGTGTTCAGAATTCTTTGATACCTACCGAGCTGAATTCCTGGGAGCAGACAAAATTTAGGTCTCCTACTCCTCCGCCATCTTGCTCCTCCTCCTCTTATTGTGTCTCTTATGCACCCACTTTCTCCCGTCAACCCTTTCTTTTTGGGTATATTTCATTTTGGGTATTTTCTATGGACTTTTCCTCCAGTTTATTAATCCTCCTATTTGTTAATGTCACATCTTATAAACCCATCTACAAAGTTGTTAATTTGAGGTATTATATAGTTTAGTTTTGGAATGCACATTGGATTCTTTATTATGTAGTTAATTTTCCAGTGAAATATTGTCTTATCTGTTTTGTTTTTATTTTTTATTTTTATTAAGATTTTATTTATTTATTTGGGAGAGAGAGAGCTAGCCTGAGCAGGGGAAGGCGCAGAGGGAGAGAATTTCAAACAGACTCTGAGTGGAGCTCAGAGCCCAGTGTAGGGCTTGATCTCATGACCCAGAGATCACAACCTGAGCCAAAATCAAGAGTCAGATGTTCAACTGACTGAGCCACCCAGGCACCCCCCATTATCTATTTTGCTTTTAAAATACACAACTAATGTGTACCCTTTGCTTATCCATATGGGACCTTTGTGTAAATTCAAAAATGGTCCTACTCTCTAGGTATAAGAATAGCTTGGTGAGTAGAGAGTGACTTTATAAAATTTAGAAAGTTGTAGCCCCAGGGCCACTGGGTGGCTCAGTCAGTTAAGCGTCTGTCTGCCTTTGGCTCAGGTCATGATCCTGGAGTCCAGGAGTCCCAGGGTGGAGGCCCACGTCAGGCTCCCTGCTCAGCGGGGAGCCTGCTTCTCCCTCTGCCTGCCGCTCCCCCTACTTGTGTGCTCTCTCCCTCTCTCTGACAAATAAATAAATAAAATCTTAAAAAAAAAAAGGTAAACAGATTCTACAACTATATATGTGCGCCCTGATACATAAAAGTAACCTATGCTCTGTTTTCAGAATTTTTTTTCACATTTAAGAAATATATACAGGGAATATATACATATAATAAAGTATCAGACAGCACAAAATGGAAATATTGGTTACTTTCCTACTCCTACCTTCCAGTCTTCAAGCAACTCTCTTTTGAGGCAATTATTCTACTGGTTTATATATTGTTTCTGGCATAATTAACCCATGTGTAATTAAGCATGTAAGTGTGTGTATATGTATGCATTACTTCCTTCCCCTTTTTTTTTATGGAAGATAACATATTCTGTATCTCTTCTACAACTTGATTTTTTCTATCTTTCCATATCAGTATATAAAATCTGCTTCATTCTTTTGGCTGGATTTGTAGTAGCAATTATATTGATATATGAAAATTAATTTATCTGTTTTCCTGTTGTCTGACATTTAGGTTATTTCTAATCTCATGCTAATACAAATGATGTTACGAATATTTTTGTATATGAGACTTTGTTTACATAGGTAAATGTATCTGAAGGGTAATTTACGTGAAGTGGAAAAATTTCTATAATTCAAAGAATATGTATCTTTTATATTTTTGTAGCTATTCCTTCGTTTTTCTATAAAGAAATGTCAGTTTCTAGTTCCATCAACAATGTATGAATGTAGTTTTTTCCTTATCCCTTTACTATGAAAGTGTACTGATAACTTTTTTTTCCATTAGAATGAGAGAAGAAAAATAATATCTTGAGGTTTAATTTTCTTTTAAAATAACTGAAGTCATAGGGCACCTGGCTGGCTCAGTTTGTAGAGCATGCAACTCTTGCTCTCAGGGTTGTGAGTTCAGACCCCATGTTGGGCATAGAGTTTACTTTAAAGAAAAAGTAACTGAAGTCACACATTTAAAAATGTGCTTAAACGGGGCGCCTGGGTGGCTCAGTCATTAAGCGTCTGCCTTTTGCTCAGGTCATGATCCTATGGTCCTGGGATCGAGCCCCTCACCGGGCTCCCTGGTTGGCGGGAAGCCTGCTTCTCCCTCTCCCAACCCCCCCACTTTGTGTTCCCTCTCTCGCTGTGTCTCTCTCTGTCAAATAAATAAATAAAATCTTAAAAAAAAAAATGCTTAAAGGCTGTATGGATTTCCTTTCTTATGATCTGTCTGTGCATATCCTTTGTTCATTGTCCTATGTCCATTAGATTGTTTTTTTTCTTATTTGTACATTTTTATATAGTAAGAAAATTAGCCTTTTATTATGTGTTGTGAAGTTTTTAAAAATTGATTTGTCAATCATCTTTTTCCTTTTTTTAAATCTTTTTTTTCCATGTAGATATTTAAAATTTTTATGTTGTCAAATTTATTTTTGTTATGTCTGTAGGTTTTGTGTTGTACTTAGAAAGGCCTTCCTCTGGGGCTCCTGGATGGGTCAGTCGTTAAGCATCCGCCTTCGGCTCAGGTCGTGATCCTGGGGTCCTGGGATCGAGCCCCACATCGGGCTCGCTGCTCGGCGGGAGGCCTGCTTCTCCCTCTCCCACTCCCCCTGCTTCTGTTCCTCTCTCGCTGTGTCTCTCTCTGTCAAATAAATAAAATCTTTAAAAAAAATAAAAAAAGAAAAGCCTTCCTCAGCTTATATGATGAAAAATTCTTCTGTTTCATTTTAATAATTTCATTATTTAAACATTTAATTCTTTGATTCACCTATAATTTTTTTATATAAAGGATGATAAGTATTTTTCTCTCTCATTTGAATAATCAAAATTTATAACTGGTCTGGAACAATTATGGTTTGGTAATTGTATGTGGCTGAATATTTTGAGCCTATTTCATCTGTATGTTTGAGCCTATTTTCATTTGTATGTTTTGAGCCTATTTCATCTGTATTGCCACTACCATTTCAAGATGAGTTGTCAGAGGTCAGAGAAAAATATCAATGATGTTAATATATGTTGACATCGATAAACTGTAAATAAGTGAAATATATGAGGAATGAAAGAATATCATAAGCAGTTTATCTAAGTAAATAGTGATTTAAAGTTTCGTTTTATTTTTAAAAATCTCCATAAGTAGTACTATTCACTCCAGTTGTTTCTGAATTTAATATGGCCAGTTATTCCAAGTACTATATATATATATATATAAAAACTGAAAAAAATATTTTTAAATATATATAAATATATAATATATATTCTGAAAAATACATGCAAGAGTCTTTTGTTCTCTCTGTCATGCTGAGTTTTTCAGTAGCTGAGAAGATAAAGAGGGACTAGGTAAATTATATTCCTTTTTTTAACTATACAAAATGCTATTTATTAGCCTCCTAAGGACCACATTGTAGCTAGCTTAGTAGGAACAGGCATATTTTGACAAATTAGAAGCTTCTGGACACTTACTAGAGTGCTCTTTTCTTTTAAATTTATGGACACTTGGTGGTGAGGATGATGTTAGAATTCTCTGATATTTATAATCTTTCTGCACTTGCACTTTTCAGTGGTGTTTTACTTTGCTCCTAGAGGCTTTATTTAATAGTTTACATCAGAGGTTTTTTTAAAGATTTTATTTATTTATTTGAGAGAGAAAGAGAATGAACAGAGAAGAGGGAGAAGTAGACCCCTGCTGAGCAGGGAGCCCGATGCGGGACTTGATCCCAGGACCCTGGGATCATGACCTGAGCCGAAGGCAGCTTCTCACTCGACTGAGCCACCCAGGCACCCCCCCCCCCCCCCGCTTTTTTTTTTAAAGTAAGCTCTATGCCCAACATGGGGCTTAAACTTGTGACCCTGAGATCAAGAGTTGCATGCTCTACTGACTGAGCCAGCTAGGTGTCCCAGTTCATATCAGAGTTTTAAGCAGTTTCTTGTCTGTCAAGATACTCTACCAAAAAGATCCTTTGATCTTGTATGTGTGGTTTCTCCCCTCTCAGATTCACAGTGTACAAAATAAAAGCTCTGAGAGCTCTTCCACTAAAGTAGAATCTCATTTATCTTTGTTCATCCAAGTATTCTGAGGACCTAAGAGCTCTTAGAGGAACATATTTTGGGAAATGTTACTGTATATGGAGGTAATAGAATGCAGAACTATTTATTAATTTATTCATTCATTCATTCATTTAAGAGAGCACTAGTGGGGGGTGGATAAGGGAAGGGCAGAGGGAGAGGGAGAATCAGACTCCCTGCTGAGCATGGAGCCTGACCGGAACTCTGTTCCAGGACCCTGAGATCATGACCTGCACTGAAGTCAAATGCTTACCTGACTGAGACACCCAGGCACCTCAGAACCCTTCTTTTGTTAATTTGATTCTTATCTATATTGGCAATGAACCAAAATTATTAGTCTGACAAGTAGGAAATGCTCTAATAGTAGGAACATGTCTTTTTCACCTTTAGGCTACATTTGAACCTAACCATTTTACTTTTTAAGGCTGTTATTTGTATTTTTATGTCATACCCTTCAGTTTTCAAATACAAGATTGGCTTTCATAACTTATGGCTAGTACTGCCCTTATTTGGAGTCATGATGAGTATATTTTCCAAAATGAAATCAGTTTTATACATTGTCAGTATCTCATATGTTGGTTTGGTTACGTAGATAAAATAATTAAAAATCAAGACTCTTTAGGAAAATCCTTGTTATTTGCTAAATGTTACATTAGTCCATTCATTTTCAAGCAGTATGTTTCATGATCATAGTTTAAAACAACAACAAAAAACTAACCAGAATACATTCGTAGTTAGCCACTTCTAGTATCAGGGAGTTGAGGGATATAACTGGACACTGAGGGGTGCCTGGGTGACTCAGATGGTTGGGCGTCTGCCTTTGGCTTGGGTCATGATCTCTGGGTCCTGGGATCGGGTCCTGGGATCGAGCCCCGCATCGGGCTCCCTGCTCAGCGGGGAGTCAGCTTCTCCCTCTCCCTCTGCTGCTGCTCCCCTTGCTTGTGTTCTCTCTCTTAAATGAATACAAAAAAAAAAAAAAAAAAAAGAACTGGACCCTGATATTTGAAATTTCTAGGATATTTTAATGTTTCAAACTGTCCTGGAAATCTAGGACATGATATCCCTGTAAACAGAGGAGAAATAGTGGCTGCCTATGTAGGAGATCAGCTCTGCCTTTCTTCCTCCTTTCTGTGGAATTTGTCCTTCTTAAAGCAAATGTCTCTTTGGGATTCTATTATTTTTCTAAGTATTGGTGTGTTACATATCAGATCTGTCCTCTTTTGAATGGAGGGATTGGACTTAGTCTTAAAGACATGGCGAAGCAAATTATACTTTTACACTTTTTGTTTTAATTTTACTCAGGACGAGCCTCATTAGAATTGTGAACTGTCTGTCTGGATACTGCTGTCTTAAGTTTCTTCTCTTGGGACTCTGATGCAGTTCATGATTTTCCTGTTTAAAAATGAGTAATGTTTGACTCATTCACTCCCTTTGGTTTTAAGGTCACTATTATTAAGTCATAGAAAACTTAATGATTTGGAAAAAATCAACATATAAAACAGGTCTTAAATTGCCAAGATACAGTTTACAGCAGGATTTTTTTTTTTTTTTTTTGATTTCCAAAAACTGGCGTTTGTCTTTGAAATTCCATGGTAGTAGCCAAATTACCAAATTTGCCAGTCTAAAAAGATTCATTGATATATTAATTTTTTTTTTTTAAGTAGGCTCCGTGGCCAATGCAGAACCCAATGCAGGGCTTGAACTTACCACCCTGAGATTAAGACCTGAGCTGAGATCAAGAGTCAGATACTTACCTGACTGAGCCACCCAGGTGCTCCTAAAATTTATGTTTAAAAGTTTTGTTTTTATTTTTATTTTTTTCAATTTTAAAATTGGGTGCCTGGGTGGCTCAGTCAGTTAAGTGTCTGCCTTCAGCTCAGGTCATGATCCCAGGGTGTTGGGATCAAATTCCACATCAGGCTCCCTGCTCCGTGGGGAGTCTGCTTCTCCCTCCCTCTCTACCCCTCCCCCCTGCTAGTGCGCGAACTCTCTCTCTCTCTCTAGCTCTCATGCTCTCTCTCTCTCAAATAAATAAAATCTTTAATAAAAAAAAGTGTAAAACTTATGGTCATTGCATAACATTAGGATAAGGGAAAATTTTAACAAAATAAAATAAACCATAATTTTATATTCAGAGATAACTTAGCATAGTTAATATTTTGATCTTGTTTCTTTCATTTTTTAAGTGCAGCCGTCTTAACATGATTGAGATCATATTTTCTATTTTGCTTATATTTGTATTCTTTCCCTTAATATAACTTTTTGTATGTATGTATGTAATCTCTACACACAACATGGGGCTCGAACTTAGGACCCTGAGATCAAGAGTCTCATGCTCTATTGAGTGAGCCAGCCAGTTGCCCTCCCTTAATATTAACTGTAAATTGCCAAGGAAAAAAGCCTGAGTTTTCTTTTGTATTCATTCATTCATTCACTTTCTCAATCAAAAAAATGTAAATATATGTGTTTATAACCATATGTATATATAAAAACATACATATACATATATATGTATTCAAGGTAATATGTTGGCTGCTTCTTGGAAAGTTTATTGTCTTTCAGGATACAAAAGTTTTCTGTGTAAAGCAGACCATGAAGAATTTCCCTGTTCTCTTGAAGTTCAGAGAAGGAAACCCTCTGGATTATCTGACAAAGTTTCTTTGTTTGTAGATTCCTCTCTTTGGTGCTAAGACTCTTGGTCGGAGAAGTCCTGATGGACCATTGTTGAGCAAAGCTGAATTTGTTGAGAAGGTTCGTCAGAGTAACCAGGCCTGTCATGACGGAGATTTTCACACAGCTATTGTTCTGTACAATGAAGCCTTGGCTGTTGACCCTCAGAACTGCATCTTATACAGCAATAGATCTGCAGCCTATATGAAAATCCAGCAGTATGACAAGGCACTGGATGATGCAATCAAAGCTCGACTTCTCAATCCCAAATGGCCAAAGGTAGAAATTTCATTTACTTTCTCAGATTCTTTTGTGCTGATTTCTTATTTTAATGTAACATTTTATTGAATTTGCAGTTATTAATATTTTAATAGTCTGTATATCAGTGAAGTGTAGAAGGGCCTCATTGAGCTGGTACACTAGTGAATGGCTTCCCTTTTTAATGCTTGGAAACTGCTGTCCATGTTCAAGTTTAATTCTTTTCCTGTATGTTTGGAATTTGTATTTTTTTTTCCACTTAGCTCCTTGATAGGATACATTTTAGTCATTTGTATAGGTTTTGACATCTTCTTTTTGCACAGATGTTTCAGATAGAGATGGTTTCTTTCTTTCAACTTAAAATAATTTTATTATTCCCTGTTAATGACTGCTTGTTTTCAGATGGTATTTAATCAGAGAAACTTATTTTTTCTAATACATCATTTTAATTATCTATGTTTCTTTGAATAGTTTAAGACTTGAGTTATCTTTGCTTTGTACATACTTTGTTTTCAGTGTGCCTATTCACCGTCTAACCCCCAGTCTATTTTAGAAAATATTTCTTTTTTTTTTTTTTTTTTTTAAAGATTTTATTTATTTATTTGAGAGAGAGAGAATGAGAGAGAGCAAGCACATGAGAGGGGGGAGGGTCCGAGGGAGAAGCAGACTCCCTGCCGAGCAGGGAGCCCGATGCGGGACTCGATCCAGGGACTCCAGGATCATGACCTGAGCCGAAGGCAGTCGCTTAACCAACTGAGCCACCCAGGCGCCCTATTTTAGAAAATATTTCTTAAGATGTGCTGAAATGTTTGAGATATTTTTTTACTGAATCACAAAAGCATTTGATCCTGTTCTTGGCTTTCTGTTATGTTAACAAAAGTTGATGGATATTTGCTAGAGATTTTAAAAATATCCTTACTGTCTTATTAATGTCATAGTCATATTAATTTACACTTCAACTCTGGTGGGTATTTTTGTCCTCATTCAGTGGAATTTCCAGTGTTGCTGCTGCCTCATGAATTGTTTAGTATTTTGTAATTCCCTAAAGGAGTTCTTTTGTAACTATAATTATTATAGATTAAACAAAGTGTTTAAAAAAATTGTTATATGACATCATTTGGGAGTTAGAATGCTGTTATCAAAGGACAGACCCAGGTTCAAATTCCTTCTCTTTTTTTTTTTTTTTAAAGATTTTATTTTTTATTTATTTATTTGAGAGAGAGAGAATGAGAGAGAGCACATGAGAGAGGGGAGGGTCAGAGGGAGAAGCAGACCCCCCCGCCGAGCAGGGAGCCCAATGCGGGACTCGATCCCGGGACTCCAGGATCATGACCTGAGCTGAAGGCAGTCGCTTAACCGACTGAGCCACCCAGGCGCCCTCCTTCTCTTTTGTTAATGACAGTATGGCTTTTGGTAAATTTCTTAACCTCTCTAGGGTTAAGATAAATGGGATAATAATACTTATCTTGTAAGGCTACTTAAGAGTCAGAGATAATATGTTACTTGTTCATAGTATGTGTTTGGTAGATAATAGCTTTGACTGTGACATTTTTATTAAAGGTACAAATCAGTAAATTATTCTAGCAAGGCTTGGCATGTGTCTTCTCTTTCTCATTTCCTTTTTCTTTTAAAGTCTGTCTTGGTGCAGTGAGCCTGATAAATAGCTTAATTTTCAAATTAAGCATCTCCATTCCTTCCTTTTTTGGATCTACTTATTTTATATTCTTGTTATATTTGTGAACACTTAAAAAAAAAGATTATTTCAGAGAGAGCAAGTGAGAACAGCGGGGAGGGGCAGAGGGAGAGGGATAGAAGTCTTAAGCACACTCCTGACTTGGGGCTTGATCCCACAACTCTGAGATCACCATGTGAGCTGAAACCAAGAGTCCGCCGCTTAACCAGCTGCCACTTAGGTGCCCCCTATTTGTGAACACTTTTAAACTTTTATCCTTTTCCTTTTTCTGTGTCATTCCACTTTCTTTTGTCAATGTCTTGTGATTTAACTCACACAAAAATGGCTTTAAAAGGTGCACTTTTATGATTATAGATGAAAAATCAGCCTTTTAAGGTAACTTCTATCAAGGTTTAGTCTCTGATTTTTTTCCTTTTTTTTTTTTTATTAAAGATTTTATTTATTTGACAGAGAGAGACACAGCTAGAGAGGGAACACAAGCAGGGGGAGTGGGAGAGGGAGAAGCAGGCTCCCCGTGGAGCAGGGAGCCCGGTACGGGGCTCGATCCGGGACGCTGGGATCATGATCTGAGCCAAAGGCAGATGCTTACTGAGCCACCCAGGCGCCCCTGATATTTTTCCTTTTGTGATAAGTGAAGTTGTATATTTACAGTTGCATTAATATTTTAGCTCCAGGGGCGCCCCTGATATTTTTCCTTTTATGATAAGTGAAGTTGTTGTATATTTACAGTTGCATTAATATTTTAGCTCCAGGGGCGCCTGGGTGGCTCAGTCGTTAAGCGTCTGCCTTCGGCTCAGGTCATGATCCCAGGGTCCTGGGATCGAGCCCCACATCGGGCTCCCTGCTCCACGGGAAGCCTGCTTTTCCCTCTCCCACTCCCTCTGCTCGTGTTCCCTCTCCTGTTGTCTCTCTCTGTCAAATAAATAAAATCTTAAAAAAAAAAAATTTAGCTCCATATTTGACTTTAAGCAAACTTAACAGGGGTATCTAGAATTATATAAAATATAAATTAGTTTTTGTTATTGAGATTATGAACAGGTTTTCATATACAATGTGATTCATAATAAAATTATAAAGAAATTTCCACTGCTGCATAATTCTTTTTCATTTCAAAAAAACTTGATTTTATACTTATTTTTTTAGGAATATACTCTGTAAAAGAAGGTTCACTTGTACTCTTTTGCTATAAAGATATGTCTTGAAATTTTATTTCACTTTTCTTTTTCATTTTGACTTTTTTAACTTTTTCAGTATAATCCTTTTGCCTTTCTGAAGTGTTTCTCTGAAATGTCAGTATTGTCTAGTTTGATGAGGGAAAACATAAAACCCAATTTCTTTCTCTTCCAAACTGTCTCTGTGGTAGTTTTTTATGTAAACATCCAAGGGTTCCAGAGATTGGATAGAGAGTCTTTTATTTATGTGTATTTTGTCTGAATGAAAAATGATTTTGGTTTGATATGGGCTGCAAAAGAGGTATGAACAAAGCACTGTGAAAGCCTCCCAAAAACAATAAGCCCAGTCTTATTACTAAATTATGATACTTATCCCTGTCTCTTAGCTATTGTCTGTTTATGTTCATTCTTTTTGTGTCCTGTTTAAGAAATATTTATCTTACTCAGGGTTATAAAGTTTTTCTTAGGTTCTTTTCTAGAATTTTTATAGTTTTTTTTTTTTTAAAGATTTTATTTATTTATTTGACAGAGAGAGACACGGTGAGAGAGGGAACACAAGCAGGGGGAGTGGGAGGGGGAGAAGCAGGCTTCCCGCGGAGCAGGGAGCCCAATGCGGGGCTCGATCCCAGTACCCTGGGATCATGACCTGAACTGAAGGCAGACGCTTAACGACTGAGCCACCCAGGTGCCCCTAGAATTTTTATAGTTTTTTACCTTTATGTCTATGATTCTTTCAGGGTATGAGATAGAGGTCAAGATTTATTTATTTTTTTTTTTCAGTATAGATAACCATGTTCCAGCAACATTTGTTGAAAAGACTGTCCTTTCCCCATTGAATTATCTTTGGTACCTTTGCCACAAACCATTTGACCATAAAAATATGGGGCTATTATTGGTCTCTATTTTGTTCCATTGATCTATCTGTCCTGTGCCCTAACCACACTGTCTTGATTACTGTAGCTTTATTTTATGTCTTTTTTATTTTTTATTTTTTATTTTTTTAATTTTATGTCTTGACGTCAAGTATTGTGAGTCTTCCATCTTTGTTTTTCTTTTTCTAGTTTGTTTTTGTTATTCTCCCTGCATTTCAATGTAAGTTATGAAATCAGCTTATCAATTTCTTCAAAAGCCAACTGGGAAATTAATGGGATTGCATTGAACTTTTAGAGCAATTTGGAGAGAATTGCCATTTTAACATTGTTCAGTCTTCTAATCCATGAACATGGTATATCTCTCCATTTATTTAGTACTCTTTTCATTTTCCTTTGCAACTTTTTATAGTTTTCAGTGTTCACTTCTTGCACAATTAAAAAAATATTCCTAAGTATTTTGCTTATTTTAAAAAATATTTTATTTACTTATTTTAGAGAGAGAGAGAGCATGTGCTTGTGCACGTATGTGCATGGAGTTGGGGAAGGGTAGAGAGGGAAGGACAGAGGGGGAGGGAGAGGGACAAATGGACTCTGCCATGAGCATGGAGCCCCATGACCTAAGCTGAAACCAAGAGTTAGACACTTAACCTACTGAGGCACCCAGGTGCCCCGTAAGTATTTTGCTTTCTGATGCTATTGTAAATTGATTAAAAATTTTCTATTTTCTATTTTTTCATTGCTAGTCTACAGAAATATAATGTATTTTTGTACTTTGTTTCATGTGACAGTGTTGAATTCACTTTTAAGTTCTAGTGGCATTTTTTTGCAGATGCTTTAGGATTTTTTAGTACATGATTATATAATCTATAAGTAATGACCGTTCTACTTCTTTCATTCTTTGCATATGCTTTTTATTTCTTTCTCTTGTTCCATTGTACTGGTTAGGATATCCAGTATAATTTTGAATAGAAATGGTGAGAGCCAACTTACTTTAAGTCATTCCTGATCTTAGTGGGAAAGCTTTGAGCTTTTTATTGTTGAGGATGATATCCTTAATCCAGTGGAGGATGTTCCCTTCAATTTCTGTTATGACTGAGTGCTGAATTTTGTCAATTTTTTCCTTCATTTATTGAAATCATAATTTTTTTCTCAGTCTTTTAGTATTAAATTGATTTTGTTTTTGGATGTTAAGCCAACCTTGCATTCACAGGATAAATACCACTTAGTCATTATGTCTTATCCTTCTTATATATTGTTGGATATGATTTGCTATAATTTTGTTGTGTGTTTTTGTCTTTGTTTTTAAGGATTTTATTTATTTATTTGACAGAGAGACAGGAGGAGAACACAAGCAGGGGGAGCAGCAGATGGAGAGGGAGAAGCAGGTTCCCTGCTGAGCAGGGAGCCTGATGTGGGGCTCGATCCCAAGACGCTGGGATCATGACCTGAGCCAAAGACAGTCACTTAACCAGCTAAGCCACCCAGGTGCCCCAAGAGTTTATTTAATTAAATTAAATTATTTATTTGACAGAGAGAGAGGGTGCACAAGCAGGGGGAGCAGCAGGCAGAGGGAGAGGGAGAAATAGGTTCCCCACTGAGCACAGAGCCCCAGGTGGGGCTTGATTCCAGGACCCTGGGATCATGACGTGAGCTGAAGGCAGATGCTTCACCAACTGAGCCACCCAGGCACCCAATTGTTAAGAGTTTTTGCATCTATCTTTATGAAGTATATTGATCTGTATTTTCATTTTTGATGATGTCTTTGTCTGGTTTTAGTATCAGAGTGATACTGGCCATATACAATGAGTTGTGAAGTGTTCTCTCTTCTTGTATTTTCTGGAAGAGTTTATGTTGGCAGGGGCACCTAGGTGGCTCAGTCGGTTAAGTGTCTGCCTTCGGCTTAGGTCATGATCCTGTGGTCCTGGGATGACCCACGTCGGGCTCCCTGCTCTGCAGGGTCATCTATTTCTCCTTCTCCCTCTGCCCCCCCCCCGCTTGTGCTCTCTCTCTCTCTCTCGTTTTCTCTCTCTCTCAAGTAAATAAATAAAATCTTTTTAAAAAAAGAGTTTGTGTTGGATTGGTATTATTTCTTCCTTAAGTATTCAGTAGAATTCACCAAGGAAGCTATCTTTACATGGATTTTTCTTTGTGGAAAGGTTTTAATTATGAATTCAATTTCTTTGATTGATATAAGACCATTCAAATTTTCTAATTCTAATTAGATTAGTTTGGTATTTTGTTTCAGTAAATTTTTACATTTAATTTGGGTTGCAAGTTTATTGGTATCAAGTTGTCAATAACATTCCCTTATTATCCTTTCAATTTTTGTGGGATCTTTAGTGATGTCCTTTCTTTCATTCCTGATATTGTTAATTTATGTCTTCTCTCTTTTGTCTCATTAGTCGTCTGCTTAGAGATTTATCAGTTTTTTTCATCTTTCTATTCAATCAGGTATTAGTTTCATTGATACTCAGTATTATTGTACATTTTCTCTTTCATCAATTTCTACTCTTTTTTTTTTTTAAGATTTTATTTATTTGACAGAGAGAGACAGCGAGAGAGGGAACACAAGCAGGGGGAGTGGGAGAGGGAGAAGCAGGCTTCCCGCTGAGCAGGGAGCCCGATGTGGGGCTCGATCCCAGGACTCTGGGATCATGACCTGAGCTGAAGGCAGATGCTTAACGACTGAGCTACCCAGCGCCCCTATGCAAGGTCCCTTTTTATCTGTGGTGGTAATTATTGTCCTAACATCTATTTTGTTTGATACTAATATAACCACTCCAACTTTCTTTTACTTACTCTTTGCATTATATATCATTTCTTATACCCATATATTTTCAACTTCCCTGGGACTTCATGTTTAATATTTATCTCTTTTGGATAGTGTGTAATTGCTTCTTGCCTTTTAAATAAATTTTGTCAGTCTCTGCCTTTTAATTGGAATCTTTGTCAATTACCATTTAATGTAATTATTGATGGTGTTGACTTTTTTCTGTACCATTTTTTTTCTTTGTATTCTCTGTTTTTGTTCCTCTGTTACTCATTTCCTATTGTTTATTGGGTTTTTCTGGACTACTTTTTGAGTTGATTTATTTTTTTCTCTTGAGAGTTTTTCATTGTTTTTGATTGTTGTTGATGTTGTTTGGCAGGTTTTTATCTTGGTTAGAATAGTATTGCATACTTTGTTTCTTGAATTGGAGCTCTAGTTTCAGTGCAGATATTTTGTCTTTATTTGAACTGCTTTAAATTTGTTCCATATCTGTATAACTCGAGGGTTAACTAAAGATGTAGGTAGATAGAATTTGAGTATCTTTTTTCTGGTTCTTTTCCTTCTGGGATTGCTTTCCTCCTTGCCCAAAGGCAGTGGTTCCTGTGCTTCAGTATTCTGATTTCCTCAGCCAGAAGGACAGTATTCCTGTCACCCTGCTCACCACTCTGATTGGGAATTCACCTCACAGCTGTTTTCCTCCAGAATCTGTCTGCTTTCTCTTCACTCTCCAGTGCTTTCAGGTAGGTCCTTTTTGTATTATATCTAGATTTTATAGTTGTTTTCTGTGTGGGAGTGGGTTCACTAGGATCTTGCTTAGTAGTTAGTGGAAGCAGAAGTGATGTCTTTCCAGTGATATAAGGTCTATGTTCAGTGGATCCCCAACAAAGTCATCTTGCCTCCTTAGACCCAGTGGCTTTCTTGATGTTTGGAGTTCTCTTTTTGGGGTCATTGTTCCCAGTTACTGGTCTCATTCATTTAGAGTATTTATCTCCTTTTCCTTTTTCATTCTTTGAATTGGTCAGTAAGTCTTCTGCATTCTTTCTTGAATGTAGTCCATATATATTTTATGCATTTTATTTCCACAGCCAGTATTACAGTCTAGGTTATTATAGTTTCATTCTTATTTTGTTGTGACATTTTTTATCGTAACAATGTTCTCATGAGAAACTCTGTTGTTCCATGTTTCCAAGTGACCTGATATTCAAGGCTCTGCACAAGTGGTCTCATTTGCCCCTTTATTTCTTGCTATTGTGCTGACAAACCTACTGTTCTTGTTGCTCAAGTCTTTTCTTGTTTCTTCTTCCTTCCTTTTTATGCCAAGCTCTGTGCCTGGAGTTTTCTCCCTTGCTCTGTTATTTGGTAAAGTAAGCCTAGTTCAATTCTCACCTTTCCCTGAAAGCTACATTGAGCTTCTGTGAATATAACATTGTCTTTTGTTAATTTCAATTAATTGCTTATATTGTTATATAGACATGTTACTTGAATTTTATTTGAGTCTTAAACTAGCTTGAAAATTCCTTGAAAATTTGTCTTCTACTTATTTTATAGCCCAGACCTTGCTGGACCCCTTAAATTTTTAAATTTTTTTTCTATTTTTTAAAACCTTAGTGTCTAAATCAATGGAGAAAATTAAGAGATTAATTGTACATTTCTTATTGAAGACTTCTATGGATGCAGACATCACAGACCATAAACTTATCCCTTGAACAGTTTAGAAGTTTTTGTTTGAAATTAGCCAAATTCCTCAATAGTTTAGTCCACTTTTTTTTTTTTTTTTAGAGTTTTTATTTAGGGGCGCCTGGGTGGCTCAGTCGTTAAGCGTCTGCCTTCGGCTCAGGTCATGATCCCATGGGATTGAGCCCTGCATCAAGCTGGGATCGAGCCCCGCATTGGGCTCCCTGGTTGGCGGGAAGCCTGCTTCTTCCTCTCCCACTCCCCCTGCTTGTGTTCACTCTCTCGCTGTGTCTCTCTGTCAAATAAATAAATAAAATCTTTAAAAATTTTATTTATTTATTTGAGAGGGAGACAGAGTGAGAGAGAGCACGAGTGGGTTGAGGGGCAAAGGGAGAAGTGGACTCCGCTGAGCAGGGAGCCCAATGAGGGACTCGATCCTTTGACTCCGGGATCATGACCTGGGTTGAAGGCAGATGCTTAATGACTGAGCCACCCAGGCGCCCCATGTTTAGTCCACTTTTTAATCAGTTGTGGAAGGAATCTAACATTTCTTTCAAATCTCTTACATTATAACCTTTCATGTGTTTAGTGAGATAGCACAGTGTAATGTAAATAGGACATACAGGCAGTTCTTGCTTTGCATGGTAACACATTACCATAGAAACAACTGTAGAAGCTGAAAAATCTTGCAGTGTGAACTTTGCAACAATTTTGACTATTCTGTGACCTTTAAAAGTTTTTGTCAAAACACTAAAAACTCTTACTGTGGATTATAAGCGTATAAGGAATGGAAAAATTATTAAAACTAATATTTATTTAGTACAGTGTGATTTAAAATGTTAGAAACATTGAGAATTTGTTTTATTTTTCTGTAGAAAACTTATCTGTAGTTATTTGAACAGTGCTCGCTGTTTTCTTCTCATTTTATAACTTACAATACAGAGTATCTTTTCTATGCCTTGGCAAATTGTCATACTACTTTCTATTTGGATTGGCTTCTAAAATGTTAATCTTTATTGATTGAACATTCCTGTAGTTATAGTAATTTTGCCAGCATCACGTTCTCTGGAACATTTCAGCCTTTTTGTCACTACTTTCCTCATTTATGTTGACAAGTTCATCCTCACTAAGTTCTTCCAACTGGACGTCTTGAACAGTGGCTGTGTCAACTTTCCCATGGTCAGCTATTTCTTCTATAACTCCCTTTATGTTTGGTTTGAATTTTACCTCCAGCATTATCACTCTTTATTTCTTTGCTGCACTCATTTTTATTCCTCAATTCCTTTTTTTTTAAAAGACATTTATTTATTTGAGAAAGAGAATGAGTGGGAGGGGCTGAGAGGAAGGCAGAGAGAGAATCTCAAGCAGACTCCATGGCGAGCTGGTAGCGGGCCTCAATATCAGGACCCTGAGATCATGACCTGAGCTGAAACCAAGAGTGGAACGCTTAACTGACTGGGCCACCCAGGTGCCCCTTTACTCCTCAATTCTTTTTCAAAAACCCATTTTTATAAAGTGACCACATAGGTTTCTCACTGGAAGATAAAGAGGCAACACAACTACCTTTTTGCTGTTTCTGTGTGAGCTGAAAACAGATGTGCAGTGGCCAATCACCACAGACTTTGAAACAAGTGATGTGATTGGTCAGTAATCAGGATGCATCTTTCTTAATTATATAGCAGTTGTGGAGTGAAGAACCAGCAGCGGCATTTGCACTTTATGCATTTACTCACAGTTAATATACCATGCTAATTGAAATTTAAATTGCATTAGTAGGGATTTGGAGTCATTTAACTGTGGTAACTGACTGAAATTCATGTATATTGAAACAATTACATGTGAAGCGAGAACTGCTGGGTCTTTGGAGTTGGAGCTTGGGTTTTTCCTCCTTACATCTTGCTTTACCTCCGTATGCCTCACTTTTCCCATTTGCAAGCTGGGTTAACATCACAAACCTTGAAGGGTTGTATTGAGGATTAAATACAATAATGTTAGGTGCTTGGGACAGCGTTTTTCACATATAGGTTATTAACATATTATGGTTATTAATGATGATCATTATCATCATGATGATATTTGTATGTAGACACACATAACTTTTAGTCAGACTACCCAGATATCTTTTGAGCACTTTTCTTCTCTTTATAATAATCTCAGTAATCTCCTGAATACTTGCAGTTTCTGCTGATCATTTTTTAAATAGTGTGATGATGAAATGGATAAAATATTCCATTAAGATCTATCTATTGCAGAGGGAAGAGGAAGAATTATTTTTTGCCAGGTATAGAGGACATACGCTCTTTTGAATAACTTATCAGATCCTCTTGCTCTTTTTTAAGTGTGCTCTATTTCATTTATTTGATTTCATTTATTTGTTTTCAATAAATATCTAATAGGCATTTACTATAGGTAAGCATAGTTCTGCTACTGTCTTTAGTTGATTTGTCTTCTTTTTTTAATTTAGCATATTAATCTTTTTTCATTGTTTTGGTATTCTACCTCTTTCCCATGATTAAAAAAAAAAAAGAATGCATTGTTGATCTGTACTTGTATCTACTAGTTTTTGCCTTGTAACAAATCACTCCAAAACAGTGACTTAAAATAACAACCAACCATTTATTTAGCTCAAGATTCTGATGCCTGCTGAGTGGCTTTTCTGATCTAGACTGACTCAGCTGATTTCTGCTGGGCTTGCTCATGTGTTCAAGTTCAACTAGAGGTTTGCCTGATGGTTGGATCATCTAAGACTGTCTCACTCACATTCTGACACTTGATATGCTGCTGGCTAGGAGAATAACAGCAACTGCGCCATGTGTCTCTTATCATCTTGCAGGTTTTCCTAGACTTCTTCCCATGGCAATTGTAGGATTTCTACAACTGCAGGAGAGTGGAAGCAGCAATGCACAAGCATATTGTGAGTCTGATTGTACCATATATGCTATTATGCCATTGGCCAGGGTAAGTCACATGGCCAAGCCCAGAACCACCAAAGGAGGGGATTACCCAAGGACGTATATAGAAATGGAGGAATCTGTAGCCATCCTTATAATTTACCCCAGTATTCTTTGTCAGATCATAT
The DNA here is from genome assembly GCF_002201575.2 of Neomonachus schauinslandi. Lineage (NCBI taxonomy): Eukaryota > Metazoa > Chordata > Mammalia > Carnivora > Phocidae > Neomonachus > Neomonachus schauinslandi. Next base: position 71,054,845 of record NC_058416.1, read on the forward strand.
ACACAGTGTGGTACATAATCATATACCCTCCTTCGTAGAACATATCCCTTTTCAGTTTTATCTATTTTATTTTAACTTTATACCCTTGATCTTTCTGGTTTGGAATTTTCTTGAATCACATCTGTTCAGACATGTTATTTGTGAAGTAGTTTATATGATTTTAGTGTGAATTATGAGTTACAAAATAGTTATATTCTTTAAGGATTCCATAGGAAAAGAAACCCAAAGGAATGGTGGATTTTCATATGGTGTAACTATATAAAAACTATATAAGGGAAAGTTCCACAGGGGGACTTTCCCATTAATTGTAAAGCATACCATAAATATCTTCTCTTTCTGCATGAATTTAAAGCTCTTCTCATATTCTCATTCATTGATTATACTTGATGACAGAATCCTATTATCAAGTATAATACTTGATGAGAGAGTATTACACTTTGTCAGGTATTATACCTGATGACAGTTATATGTAAGAAAAAAATGTTAAGATATATCTTGGCCTCATGTTTCTTTTTGGTTTACCTATATCTTATTTATTTTTTAAAGATTTATTTATTTACTTATTTGTCAAAGGGAGAGAGAGAGAGAGAGCAAGAGCCCAAGCACAAGCAGGGGGAGGGGCAGGCAGAGGGAGAAGCAGACTTCTGCTGAGCAAGGAGCCCGATGTGGGACTTGATCCCAGGACTCTGGGATCATGACCTGAACTGAAGGCAGATGCTTAACCGACTGAGCCACCAGGCGCCCCTGTACGCACAGTAATCTTATGTAGATATTATTATCCCAGCTTTACAAAAGTGAACATTTATACTTAGTGAGAGATTAAATAACATCCGGGTAATAGAAGAGTACAAGAGTTGGACTTTAGTCTTGTCTGATTCTAAAGAATTTTTCCTTAATCAGTATACTTACTATACTGTTTACCTAAACAAAGGAGTTCATCAATTAAGAAATCTTAAGAGTTCAGAATTCTCTTTCAAGTTTTAACACTGATATGTTCATATGATGTTGAGGAGACTATTCAATTTCAGTTTCCTATAATATAAACCAGAGTCTGACATCGCAATTTATTTGCCTTTGACTTATTACTACAAGTAAAGTGTTTTAAATGCCTTGGAGCTTTTTTTTAAAAAAATAAGTACATTGGAGCTTAATAACAGAAATGCATCAAAAATGTTTTTAAGCTAGATAATCCTAATAGTGTGCCTTAATTACACACTTTTGGGAGTATATATTTTTTTTATAATTTCAATTTTTTTTTTTTTTTTTTTTAGTAAGAAATTTATTTGGGGGATTTGGGTGGCTCAGTCGGTTAAGCGTCTGCCTTTGGCTCAGGTCATGATCCCAGGGTTCTGGGATGGAGCCCTGCAGCCTGCTTCTCCCTTCCCCTCTGCTGTTCCCTCTGCTTGTACTCTCTCTGTCAAATAAATAAAATCTTAAAAAAATAAATTTATTTATTGAATGTTTCTGCGTGCTAGGCAGTGTTCTCTTTTTAAGATTTATTTATTTTTTAGAGAGAGAGAGTGTGCAGGGAGTAGGGAGGGGCAGAAGGAGCGGGAGAGAGAGAATCTCAAGTCGACTCCCTATTGAGTGTGGAGTCTGACACAGGGCTTGATCTCACAACTCTGAGCTCATGACCTGAGCTGAAATCAAGAGTCACCCAACTGACTGAGCCACCCAGGTGCCCCATTGGCAGTCTTCTAAACCTCAGTGATTCAACCAAGAACTATGCAGAACAAAGTTACAACTAACATTCCAGTGGGGAGAAGCAGATAATAAAGTTTGAAAGTAATAAATGCTCTGAAGATAATTTCAAACAGAGTAAAAGGATGGGAGAATACTGAGAAAAAAGGGATGACAGGGTTATGGAAAAGAGTTTGTGGGAGGAGATGATTCAGATGAGACTTGAAAGAACCAGAAGTGGGCAAAGTGCATTGTAGGCAGAATAAACAGCTAGTTTGAATGTGGCCAATTGAAGAAAACAGCACAAAGGCCAGTGGAGCACAGTGAGTGTGAGTGAGTGAGTGAGTGAGAGAAAAGGAGGTGGTTGGAGATAACTGTTGAGGTGGGCAGTGGCCAGGTCATGCTGGGCCTTTTAAGCCATTATAAGGATGTAATATTTTATTCAGATACTCATGGGATGTCATTAGAAGATTTTAACTAGAAGGGTGACATACTTAATTTATGGTCAGTCTAGTTAAAGGTTATGCATATGGTTTTTTTTTTTTTTTTTAAGATTTTATTTATTTATTTGTCAGAGAGAGAGCACAAGCAGGGGGAGCGGCAGGCAGAGGGAGAAGCAGGCTTTCTGCTGAGCAGAGAGCCCGATGCGGGGCTCGATCCCAGGGCCCTGGGATCATGACTTGAGCTGAAAGCAGACGCTTAACGACTGAGCCACCCAGGTGCCCCTATGCATATGTTTATTTATTTATTTTTTACTTTTTTGTTTTTGTTTTTTAAAAAAATATCTTTATTGAGATGTAATTCACATACTGTAAGATTCGCCCTTTTAACATTTACAATTTAGTGATTTTTAGTATATTCATGGAGTTGTGCAATCATCGCCATTATCTAATTTTAACCACCCCCCAAAACCCATACTCATTAACAGTCACTCCCCATTCGCCCTCCAACCCAGCTTCTGGAGGCCACTAATCCACTTTATTTTCTTTCTTTCTTTTTTTTATACACAAATTTAGAGACTTTAATGTCATACCCAAGAATTCCAGTATATCCTGTGGGATATAGATAGCTAATTACAACTAATAAAATTTTAAGAATGGAAATAGTCCTTGTATAGAACAGAATAATAATGCAAAGGCTTTTGGAAATAACACCAACCCAAATTTATATTTTAAAATACTGGGGGCTTTGTTTTTGTTTATTTATATTTTTATGATTATTATATTTTCCTGGGAGACTGATCTTTTTATCATTATAGAATACCCTTCTTTGTCTTTAGTAACAATTTTGGTCCTAAAATCTATTTTGTCTGAAATTAATAGAGCCATTCCCTCTCTCTTTTGGTTACTGCTTGCATGATATCTCTTTTTCCATACTTTCTTTTTCAACCTGTTTATGTCTTGGAAACTAAAGTGAGTGTTTTATAGACAGCATACAGTTGGGTCATTTTTTTTAAAATCCATTTTTCCAATCTTTGTCCTGTGTAGTATCCCAGTGTAAGTCCATTTATATTTAACTGCTAATAATGTAACTGCTTTTTTGTTTGTTTTTTTAAAGATTTTATTTATTTATTTGACAGAGAGAGCGAGAGAGCACAAACAGGGGGAGTGGCAGAGAGAGAGAGATGGAGAAGCAAGCTCCCTCCTGAGCAGGGAGTCCGATGTGGGGCTTGATCCCAGGACCATGGGACCATGACCTGAGCTAAAGGCAGACGCTTAACCGACTGAGCCACCCACGTACCCCTTGTTGCTTATTTTCTATGTCTTTTTTCTATATTTCTATGTTATTTGATTTCTATATACCTTTTTCTGTTCTTTTATGCTAAATAAATATTTTCTAGTGTACCATTTACATTCACTTGTTTCCTTTACTGTATATTTTTTAGTTATTTTCTTGGTGGTTGCTCTAGAGATCATAATTAGCATCTAAATATATATCAACTTAATTTTAATTTTAATTTTTAAATGTTTTATTTATTTAAGTAATCTCTACACCCCCTGTGTGGCTCAAACTCATGACTCCAAGATTAAGAGTTGCGTGCTCTTCTGACTGAGCCAGCCAGGAACCCCTCAACTTAATAGCATAGAAAAACTTTGCTCCGGTATAGCTCCATTCCCTTATCTATTGTGCTACGAGTGTCATACAAATTACATCTTTCATCATTATAAGCCCATCAGCATAGTCTTATATTACTGCTTTATGCCACTGTCTTTTAAATCATACAAGTTCTATCAAAAAGTTCTATTTGATATTCTCTATTTGGTGAGACATTATCCTTTAATTGTTGAGGCATGATTTTCTTTACTTTGAACATGTTTATAATAGCTGATTTAAAGTCTTTGCCTAGTAAGTTCAATGTTAGGATTTCTTCAGGGACAGTGTCTATCGCCTGCTTTTTTTTGCAGTGTGTGGGCCATACTTACTGTTTCTTTCTACGTGTCATCATTTTTCATTGAATGCTGGACAGTTTAAGTAATATGATGTGGCAACTTTGAAAATCAGATTCTTCCCCTTCCATCCCTTCACTGGGTTTATTGTTGCTTTTGTTGTCGCCTTTTTTGAGTTAGTTACTTCCCTGAACTAAATTTTTAAAGTCTGTCTTCTTTGTCATGTGTAGCCACTGAAATCTGTGCTCGGATAGCTTAGTGGTCAGCTATTAATGGGACAGAGTTTCCATAAATGCCTTGAACCAATAAGTGTCCCACCCTTTGTTGAAGAGTTCCCTGTGTGTTGGGCATATCTTCAGTACTCTGGCAGTTTACAACTCTGTCTTAGCCTTTACTTCCTGCTTGTGTAGAACCTCAAGCTTAGCCAGGGTGAGAGATGAGGGCATTCCTGGGTCTTTCTGGGACAGGTGTATAGTCCTGTATATTCCTAGATTCCCAAGAATATATGGAGTTTTTCAAAGCCCTCTATGAACATCTAATTCTCCAGATTTTTTTTTTATTCTTCTGTTAATCCCCATACATTACATCATTAGTTTTAGATGAAGTGTTCCATGATTCATTGTTTGTGCATAACACCCAGTGCTCCATGCAGAATGTGCCCTCCTCAATACCCATCACCAGGCTAACCCATCCTCCCACCCCTCTCTAGAACCCTGTTTGTTTTTCAGAGTCCATCGTCTCTCATGGTTCGTCTACCCCTCCGATTTCCCCCGCTTCATTCTTCCCCTCCCGCTACCTTCTTCTTCTTCTTTTTTTTTTCTGAACATATATTGCATTATTTGTTTCAGAGGTACAGATCTGAGATTCAACAGTCTTGCACAATTCACAGCGCTTACCAGAGCACATACCCTCCCCAGTGTCTATCACCCAGTCACCCCATCCCTCCCACCCCACCCCCCACTCCAGCAACCCTCAGTTTGTTTCCTGCAATTAAGAATTCCTCATATCAGTGAGATCACATGATACATGTCTTTCTCTGTTTGACTTATTTCACTCAACATAATACCCTCCAGTTCCATCCACGTCGTTGCAAGTGGCAAGATCTCATTCCTTTTGATGGCTGCATAATATTCCATTGTATATATATACCATATCTTCTTTATCCACTCATCTGTCGATGGACATCTTGGCTCTTTCCACAGTTTGGCTATTGTGGACATTGCTGCTATAAACATTGGGGTGCACGTACCCCTTTGGATCCCTACTTTTGTATCTTTGGGGTAAATACCCAGTAGTGCAATTGCTGGATCATATGGTAGCTCTATTTTCAACTTTTTGAGGAACCTCCATACAGTTTTCCAGAGTGGCTGCACCAGCTTGCATTCCCACCAACAGTGTAGGAGGGTTCCCCTTTCTCTGCATCCCCGCCAACATCTGTCGTTTCCTGACTTGTTAACTTTAGCCATTCTGACTGGTGTGAGGTGGTATCTCATTGAGGTTTTGATTTGGATTTCCCTGATGCTGAACGATGTTGAGCACTTTTTCATGTGTCTGTTGGCCATCTGGATGTCTTCTTTGGAAAAATGTCTGTTCATGTCTTCTGCCCATTTCTTGATTGGATTCTTTGTTCTTTGGGTGTTGAGTTTGATGAATTCTTTATAGATTTTGGATACTAGCCCTTTATCTGATATGTCATTTGCAAATATCTTCTCCCATTCTGTCGGTTGTCTTTCGGTTTTGTTGACTGTTTCCTTTGCTTTGCAAAAGCTTTTTATCTTGATGAAGTCCCAATAGTTCATTTTTGCCCTTGCTTCCCTTGCCTTTGGCGATGTTTCTAGGAAGAAGTTGCTTCGGCTGAGGTCAAAGAGGTTGCTGCCTGTGTTCTCCTTTAGGATTTTGATGGACTTCTGTCTCACATTGAGGTCTTTCAACCATTTGGAGTCTATTTTTGTGTGTGGTATAAGGAAATGGTCCAGTTTCATTCTTCTGCATGTGGCTATCCAATTTTCCCAACACCATTTGTTGAAGAGACTGTCTTTGTTCCATTGGACATTCTTTCCTGCTTTGTCAAAATGAGTTGACCATAGAGTTGAGGGTCCATTTCTGGGCTCTCTATTCTGTTCCATTGATCTGTGTGTCTGTTTTTGTGCCAGTACCATGCTGTCTTGATGATGACAGCTTTGTAATAGAGCTGGAAGTCCGGAATTGTGATGCCGCCGGCTTTGCTTTTCTTTTTCAACATTCCTCTGGCTATGCGGGGTCTTTTCTGGTTCCATACAAATTTTAGGATGATTTGTTCCATTTCTTTGAAAAAAGTGGATGGTATTTTGATGGGGATTGCATTGAATGTGTAGATTGCTCTAGGTAGCATTGACATCTTCACAATATTTGTTCTTCCAATCCATGAGCATGGCACGTTTTTCCATTTCTTTGTGTCTTCCTCAATTTCTTTCGTGAGTATTTTATAGTTTTCTGAGTACAGATCCTTTGCCTCTTTGGTTAGATTGATTCCTAGGTATCTTATGGTTTTGGGTGCAATTGTAAATGGGATCGACTCCTTAATTTCTCTTTCTTCTGTCTTGTTGTTGGTGTATAGGAATGCCACTGACTTCTGTGCATTGATTTTATATCCTGCCACTTGACTGAATTCCTGTATGAGTTCTAGCATTTTTGGGGTGGAGTCTTTGGGGTTTTCCACATAAAGTATCATATCATCTGCAAAGAGTGAGAGTTTGACTTCTTCTTTGCCAATTTGGATGCCTTTTATTTCTTTTTGTTGTCTGATTGCTGTGGCTGGGACTTCCAATACTATGTTGAATAGCAGTGGTGATAGTGGACATCCCTGCCACATTCCTGACCTTAGGGGGAAAGCTCTCAGTTTTTCCCCATTGAGAATGATATTCGCTGTAGGTTTTTCATAGATGGCTTTTATGATATTGAGGTATGTACCCTCTATGCCTATACTCTGAAGAGTTTTGATCAAGAAAGGATGATGTACTTTGTCAAAAGCTTTTTCTGCATCTATTGAGAGGATCATATGATTCTTGTTCTTTCTTTTGTTAATGTATTGTATCACGTTGATTGATTTGCGGATGTTGAACCAACGTTGCAGCCCAGGGATAAATCCCACTTGGTCGTGGTGAATAATCCTTTTAATGTACTGTTGGATCCTATTTGCTAGTATTTTGGTGAGAATTTTTGCATCCATGTTCATCAGGGATACTGGTCTGTAATTCTCCTTTTTGATGGGGTCTTTGTCTGGTTTTGGGATCAAGGTAATGCTGGCCTCATAAAATGAGTTTGGGAGTTTTCCTTCCATTTCTATTTTTGGAACAGTTTCAGAAGAATAGGTATTAATTCTTCTTGAAATGTTTGGTAGAATTCCCCTGGGAAGCCATCTGGCCCTGGGCTTTTGTTTGTTGGGAGATTTTTGATGACTGCTTCAATTTCCTTAGTGGTTATAGGTCTGTTCAGGTTTTCTATTTCTTCCTGGTTCAGTTTTGGTAGTTGATACATCTCTAGGAATGCGTCCATTTCTTCCAGGTTATCTATTTTGCTGGCATAGAGTTGCTCATAATATGTTCTTATAATTGTTTGTATTTCTCTGGTGTTGGTTGTGATCCCTCCTCTTTCATTCATGATTTTGTTGATTTGGGTCATTTCTCTTCGGTTTTTGATAAGTCTGGCCAGGGGTTTATCAATCTTTTTAATTCTTTCAAAGAACCAGCTCCTAGTTTCGTTGATCTGTTCTACTGTTCTTTTAGTTTCTGTTTCATTGATTTCTGCTCTGATCTTTATTATTTCTCTTCTCCTGCTGGATTTAGGCTTTATTTGCTGTTCTTTCTCCAGCTCCTTTAGGTGTAGGGTTAGGTTGTGTACTTGAGACCTTTCTTGTTTCTTGAGAAAGGCTTGTATTGCTATATACTTTCCTCTTAGGACTGCCTTTGCTGCATCCCAAAAATTTTGAATAGTTGTGTTTTCATTTTCATTGGTTTCCATGTATTTTTTTAATTCTTCTTTAATTTCCTGGTTGACCCATTCATTCTTCAGTAGGATGCTCTTTAGCCTCCATGTATTTGAGTTCTTTCCGACTTTCCTCTTGTGATTGAGTTCTAGTTTCAAAGCATTGTGGTCTGAAAATAGGCAGGGAATGATCCCAATCTTTTGGTACCGGTTGAGACCTGATTTATGACCTAGGATGTGATCTATTCTGGAGAATGTTCCATGGGGACTAGAGAAGAATGTGTATTCCGTTGCTTTGGGGTGGAATGTTCTGAATATGTCTGTGAAGTCCATTTGGTCCAGTGTGTCATTTAAAGTCTTTATTTCCTTGTTGACCTTTTGCTTAGACGATCTGTCCATTTCAGTGAGGGGGGTGTTAAAGTCCCCCACTATTATTGTATTGTTGTCGATGTGTTTCTTTGCTTTTGTTATTAATTGGCTTATATAATTGGCTGCTCCCATGTTAGGGGCATAGATATTTACAATTGTTAGATCTTCTTGTTGGATAGATCCTTTAAGTAGGATATAATGTCCTTCCTCATCTCTTATTACAGTCTTTGGTTTAAAATCTAATTTGTCTGATATAAGGATTGCCACCCCAGCTTTCTTTTGGTGTCCATTAGCATGGTAAATGGTTTTCCACCCCCTCACTTTCAATCTAGGGGTGTCTTTGGTTCTAAAATGAGTCTCTTGCAGACAGCATATTGATGGGTCTTGTTTTTTAATCCAGTCTGATAGCCTGTGTCTTTTGATTGGGGCATTGAGCCCATTTACATTCAGGGTAACTATTGAAAGATAGGAATTTAGTGCCATTGTATTGCCTGTAAGGTGACTGTTACCGTATATTGTCTGTGTTCCTTTCTGGTCTATGTTGCTTTTAGGCTCTCTCTTTGCTTAGAGGACCCCTTTCAAGATTTCCTGTGGGGCTGGTTTTGTGTTTGCAAATTCCTTTAGTTTTTGTTTGTCCTGGAAGCTTTTTATCTTTCCTTCAATTTTCAATGACAGCCTAGCTGGATCTAGTATTCTTGGCTGCATATTTTTCTCATTTAGTGCTCTGAATATATCCTGCCAGTCCTTTCTGGCCTGCCAGGTCTCTGTGGATAGGTCTGTTGCCAATCTAATGTTTCTACCCTTGTAGGTTACATATCTCTTCTCCCAAGCTGCTTTCAGGATTTTCTCTTTGTCTATGAGACTCGTAAGTTTTACTATCAGATGTCGGGGTGTTGACCTATTTTTATTGATTTTGAGAGGGGTTCTCTGTGCTTCCTGGATTTTCATGCCTGTTTCCTTCCCCAAATTAGGGAAGTTCTCTGCTCTAATTTGCTCCATTATGCCTTCTGCCCCCCTCTCTCTTTCTTCTTCTTCTGGGATCCCAATTATTCTAATGTTGTTTCGTCTTATGGTATCGCTTATCTCTCGAATTCTGCCCTCGTGATCCAGTAGTTGTTTATCTCTCTTTTTCTCAGCTTCTTTATTTTCCATCATTTCATCTTCTATATTACTGATTCTCTCTTCTGCCTCATTTATTCTAGCAGTTAGTGCCCCCATTTTTTATTGCACCTCATTAATAGCCTTTTTGATTTCTACTTGGTTGGATTTTAGTTCTTTTACTTCTCCAGAAAGGGTTTCTCTTATAACTTCCATATTTTTTTCAAGCCCAGCTAGTATCTTTAAAGTGATGATTCTGAACTCTAGATCTGACATCGTACTAATGTCCGTATTCATTAGGTCCCTGGCAGTCGGTACTACCTCTTATTCTTTTTGTTGAGGTGATTTTTTCCGTCTTGTCATTTTGTGCAGAGGAGAATAGATCAATGAGAGAACAAAATGCTAGCAGAGTAACAACGTCCCCAGAAAATATACTCTAAACAAATCAGAAAAGACCTGAAGCAGTGGGAAAAGAAAGGGAAAGAGAGAAAAAAGAAAAAGAAAAAAAAGAAAAAGAAAAAGATAGAAACAAAAACAAACAAAACAACAACAACAACAAAAAACCAGAATGTGATCAAATATGATCAGGCTGGTATATAGATCAGTGCCACACACTAGATTTGTGGTGTATTTTGGTCTTTTAGAAGAAAGTGCCTCCCAAAATTTTAAAGAAAGAAAAACTTACATATGTACAAAAATAAGGGTTGATATGATGAAGGGATGGAATATGACTGTAAAGATGGAAATTATAAAAAATTTTATAAAAGGAATTGATAAGTTGTTTGAAAAAAGAAAGAAGAGGATTTAAAAAAAGAAAAAAGAAAAAAAAAAAGGGAGAGGATGTGATCAGGCAGGGGAATAGAAAACACCATATACTAGAGATTTAGGGTATATTTTAATCTGTTAGAAGAAACTATCTCAAAATTTTAAAGAGAGAACAACTTATATATATAAGCCAAAAATACGGGTAACTACTATGAAGGGATAGAATATGACTTTAAAAATGAAAAATAAAAATGGTTTTTTTTTTTAAAAAGGGATTGATGTTGGTTGAAAAAAGGGAAAAAGAAAAATTCAAAAAGAAAAAAAAAGAAAAAAGTTAAAAAAAATTAACTTTGAAAGACTAAAGAATCATGGTAAAAAAGCCATGAATTCTATGTGCAGTATTCCCCTATCGCTGGAGTTCTCCTGTTCTCATTGATCGGTAAACTTGGTCTTGGCTGGCTGTTCTCCCGGATCTTCTGGGGAGGGGCCTGTTGCCGTGGTTTCCAAATGTTTCTGCCGGAGACGGAATTGCCCCGCCCTTGCCCCCTCCCGGCTAAGTAATCTGTTCGGGTTTGCTTTCCGGGGCTTTTGTTCCCTGCGAGCTTTCCGTACAGCTTTGGAGGCGGAGAGTGAAAATGGCGGCCTCCCAATCTCCGCCGCGGAGGAGCCGAGAACTCGGGGCCCCGCTTCTCAGTGAGCCCCAGAGAAAAGCCGTCAGTCACTCCCGTCTCCCCGGTCTCCGGCCGCACTCCGTGCTCACCCGGCCTGTGACCGCGCGTTTCTATCTCCGGCACCCGACCCTGGGTGGAGTCTCCAAACCCAGCAGATCCCTGCGGCGCACTCCCGCGCGGCTCCTCCCGGGGAAGGAAGGTGAGTCTCCCCGGATCTGCCGCTTGTTGGGTCCCTGCTGGAGGAGCAGTGGCCCGACTGTGCCACGGATCACGGTTTATGGCAACCCCGAGCTGAGAGCCCGCGCCTGGGCTCCGCCTCTGCAGCCGGCTTCCCTGCTCCGATACCTGGGAGCTCTGCCACACTCAGGCACCCCCGGTCTTTCTGTGACCCCGAGGGTCCCGAGACCACACTGTCCCGGAGGGTTCCACCCCCCGCTTAGCCACCAGTGTGACGTCCCTCAGCGGAGCAGACTTTTAAAAGTTCCGATTTTGTGCTCCGCGGCTCTATCACTTGCCAGAAGCGGCCGACGGAGGCCCCTCCCCCGCCGCCTATCCTCCCGAATATCGCCTCGGATTCACTTCTCCGCACGTCCTACCTTCCAGAAAGTGGTCGCTTTTCTGATGAGAGAGTTGTTGCTCTTCTTTTCTTCGATCTCCTGTTGAGTTCGTAGGTGTTCAGATTGGTTTGATCCCTATCCAGCTGAATTCCTGAGAGGAGAGGAAATCCAGGTCTCCTACTCCTCCGCTATCTTGCTCCGCCCCCTAATTCTCCAGATTTTTAAAAAACATTTTTCTTTAGGGGCGCCTGGGTGGCTCAGTCGTTAAGCATCTGCCTTTGGCTCAGGTCATGATCCCAGGGATCTTGGTCAAGCCCTGCATCGGGCTCCCTGCTCAGTGGGAGGCCTGCTTCTCCCTCTCCTACTCCCCCTGCTTGTGTTCCCTCTCTCGCTGTCTTTCTCTCTGTCAAAAAATAAATAAAATCTTAAAAAAAAAAATTAAACTGAAAAACCAGAGCTATGTTCTTTCTGCCCATCTCTCTTTTAAATCCTGGTCTTAAGGTAAGATTGAGAAAATCATTCATAGTGAGCTTAACATGGACCATTCTCTAAAAATATGCATTTTAACACAGACAATAAAAAGTATTTAATCTTTAGCCAGTGTTTAAGTGAGGACATCTTTAATTAGAGTTTTTTTTTTTTTTAACCACTATAATCACTCCATCAAGAATACTATGTATGAAAATTATAGGTCTCTAATTTCTTTCTAATCACCCAACACTGCTGCTCTCTTTTGAAATATTTTATGTCACATAATTTTCTGGGGATGGGATGTTTTAGCGATCCCCAAACCATTATGATCCTTCCATTGGCTCCTGACCTTATGGTTTTTGTAGATATTGTTATCTAAGTTATATATAAAGTTATATCAAAAGTTATATCAAAGTTATGAGTCAAAAATATTAAATTCACAATAAATATTTATAATAAAGTTGACTGTCTTCCTTACATAATTCTTTTGCATAATTTTATTCTTGTTTTTAAGGAGGTGAGAATTTAGTTATTCAGAAGCTTTTTTTAGACAGTTGGAATGATAACCATGGAAGGGGATTTTTCATATTCAGGAATATTACACCTTAAATTTAAGTGAAACTCTATTATGCTTTCATAAGTAAAATCCATCTCATCCAGCTGTTACTTCTATTAATGTTATAAATGTCATTACCAAAACCAATGTTATTACCAATTTATCTTTGGGACCAAATGCTTTCTTATTATTAATAAAGGCTATTATTTTGTATGTTTTAAATATGTGATTTTATGACAGGCTTATTATTTGTATGCATTTGAAGTTATGTTTCAGGTGTTTGGGGTTAATCTGTAAATTGTACCTGTACTCACATAAAATTTTTTAATTACAAAGGTAACTCGAAATTACTTTTGCAACAATATCAAACTATAAAATTGTATTTCTTTTAACCACTGCTAACTCCATTCTCCATCTCCCATTTCAGTCCTGGAGTTGACTGTTTTTATCGAATTTGAGTATTTTTGAGACCTTTTGTAATATATCTAAAGCCATGCACACATGTACACATATTCCTACATTTTTTTTTAGTAGGCTCCATGCCCAGTTTGGAGTCCAATCCAGGGCTTGAACTCATGACCCTGAGCTGAGATCAAGACCTGAGCTGAGATCAAGACTTGGATGCTTAACCTACTGAGCCACCCAGGCGCCCCTACCTATATAGTTTTTAAATGTTAGATTTGCAGTGTGTTTATTTTTCTGTTAATTTATACACGTAATTATTTTTAACAGCTATGTAATATTCCACAGTATAAATATGCCAATGTAATATTTTTGATTTTTTTATTTAAGAAGAAGATAATTTATAAGAGGTGATGCAAAAGTGGTTTGAAAGCTTTTTTCCTTGGGTACATATGTGAAGAAGCAAAGTAGTCTCTGTTTCTTTGTTATTCAAGAAAGATTGCAAACAGACTGCAGACAAAAGTACATTTTCTGGTTGCCACTGTTTGATTGGTAGCTTTTTCTATTTGGTGTTGAAATGAATCTTTCTTTTTTTTTTTTTTTAAAGATTTTATTTATTTATTTGAGAGAGAGAGAATGAGAGACAGAGAGCACGAGAGGGAAGAGGGTCAGAGGGAGAAGCAGACCCCCCGCTGAGCAGGGAGCCCAATGTGGGACCCGATCCCGGGACTCTAGGATCACGACCTGAGCCGAAGGCAGTCGCTTAACCAACTGAGCCACCCAGGCGCCCCGAAATGAATCTTTCTTAAGCTCACGGGTCATTGTTTACTTATTTATGCATTTGGTTTTTATTTTATTATTGTTGATTGGAGATGAAAAATCAGTTTTTTACTGAGAGGAATTTTTCTCATAAATGTCAGCCTGAGGTAATGCTGAGTCCATAGTATCTCCTTGGGAACCAGGCTTTTGTGGGGTAGAACCAACTGCTTTAAGATGCGTGCTTTGTCCTTGGGAAATGATTCAGGAAGTCTGGCAAGAAGGGAAGTCTTGCTCTAAAGGAAATTTAGGAAATAGGAGCTCAATTATTTAAATTCTCAGATTTGTTTATCATAATTCATTTCAAGAATGTTCTAGTGACAAAGTTATAAACATATGATAAGTAACAAGTTTCCTTCCAGCTCCCAGATGGTACATATTTATCACTAAGGAATGTGAATGCATTGTTTTAAGTGAAGTGAAAGTTTTCTTGTCATTTATACTTGACAGTTGATTAAACTGTAGATATACGCTTTGTGGGTGCTAGTATTTAAAATGTATTAGGACACCCTGTCTTTAAATGTTTCTGTTTGTCTTGGTTTCTGTAATAAAAGTTTGGTAGCATTTTTGTGTTAATGAAGAGAGTAGACTATCCTAGGGGTTTTCATAGTCATTTCATAGAAGTGTTTTTCAGTATCTCAAAAAAAATTTCAGATTAGAAGTTATGGAAGCAATTCCAGAAACAATGGCCAAGAAATAGTTTCTCCAAAAAATATTTTAATTTTTATTTATTTATTTTTTTAAGACTTTATTTATTTATTTGCCAGAGAGAGAGTGAGAAAGAGTATAAGCGGGGGGGGGGGGGGGGGGGGGGGGGGGGGGGGGGAGCGGCAGGCAGAGGGAGAAGCAGGCTCCCTGCTGAGCAAGGAGCCTTATGCAGGGCTCGATCCCAGGACCCTGAGATCATGACCTGAGCTGAAGGCAGACGCTTAACTGCCTGAGCCACCCGGCAGTCCCCCCGAAATATTTTTAAATGATGAGATTGGTAGATGGCCAATATATGTAAATAAAATCAGTCTTTTTTTGGACATGAAGTATTACTGCTACCAAAATTAGGGCATGCTTTTTATATTTGTGTTACTATAGCAACCCTGGAAGTCATCGAATAAATCTAGTCATTGATTAAATTTAGTAATTTATTCTTACAGGAAATTGGATAATATTTCAGAAGTGTTGATTACACAGTTTCAGTTTTGAAGAGGGCTATAAAAAGCATTATTTTTACAATATATTTTAAAAGATACCTGTAGATAACTTTCTAGAATATTTACCTTGTTGCCTTCATTTGCATTCTTTGAAAGGAGTACCTTCTAACTTAAGGGAAATATTTTTTCTTACTAATTGAAGTCCAGTGAGGCTTTTAAGAACTGAAGTTATTATTGGGGTACCTGGGTGGTTAAGTTGATTAAGTGGCTGACTCTTGGTTTTGGCTCAGGTCATGGTCTCAGGGTTGTGAGATTGAGCCTCTCATCAGGCTCCGTGCTCAGTGGGGAGTCTGCTTGAGATTTTCTCTCTCTCCTTCTCCCTCTGCCCCTCCCCCTTCCCACACTCTCTAAATAAACAAATTAAAAAAAAGAACTGAAGTTATTATTGCTTCATGTGTTTACTAGTTTAGATAATTTTTGAAATGTACTATATTGTCAAAACATTTCATTTATTTTAATTTTTAACTTTTAATTTTGAAATAATATGTTTATTAGTTTAGATATTTCTTTTTTCTTTTTTTTTTTTAAGATTTATTTATTTTAGAGAGAGAGAGCACGCTTGAAACCGAGAGTCAGTTGCTTAACTGACTCCACTACCTAGGCGCCCCTAGATATTTCTTTTTAAATATGCTACACTGTATTGTCAGAGCAACTATAAATTTTATTTAAACATATGTTTTAATATTTTTAATTTTGAAATAATATGAAACATACAGAAAAGTTATGAGATTAGTTCAAAATATTCCTGTATATCCTTCATCTGTACCCCCCAATTGTTAACATTTTACCATATTTGGCTTGTAATTATCCCTTACCTATTATTATTATTGTTATTTTCTGAACCATTTGAGAGTAAGTTGTAGAAATGATGTCCCATCATCCCTAAATCCTTAGGTATATATTGAGAACACTCTAATATATAAGCATAATAAAACCATTAAAATCAAGATATTAACATTGATGCAATGCTGCTATCCAATCCATAGACGCTAATCAAATTTCAGTCATTGCCTAACAATATCCTTTATAGACACCCTTTCCTTTTTGGTCCTGGATCACATACCTGGTAAGAAATGTATTAGGAGTTTAGTTCAGATGGACTGTAGTATCAGGTCTGTACCACCTGCTCACATTATAAGTAATTTATTTGATTGGCTGGATTTTGACCACTTTTGAGTTCCTGATTGTTATTTCTTTGGTTTGTGCCCTGACCTTTGATCACTAAAATAACATATTCCTGATCCTTCACTAGGGACTGTCAGTCAGCCTTTGCCCATACTACCTAACCTGCAGCTCACTGCTTCTAGTCTGGACTTTTTGCCTGACTATCTTGATCCTAGCAGCAATTCATCTCTCTTGTTTTGTATCCTTAGCATAATGTATAGAGGATAAGTAATATTTTGTGCCTGTGAATGTCATGGCAGGCCCTCATGTTGGGTGCCTGTTCTCTGTAGGAGTTAAGCGCAATATAAAACTGTTGGCATTTAGAATAATTTCATGTGTCACAGCCAGCATTATGACTATATAAAGCTGAATAGAGCTGCATACCTAGAAATCTGTGTGTGTGTGTGTGTGTGTGTGTATTATGTTCTGCTGTGAATCTTGGGGTAGGCAGAATGTTCTTTGGAATTATTTTGGATTATGCTCCTGCCTATAGCCTCCATAATCTTAGTCTGGTCACCTAACATACAGAAACTCCTCAGGTAGTTCATTATTTCCCAGGAGAGTAAACTAATGAAATCATAGCCTACCATTTGGGATCAGTTGGCAACTCTTGGAATAGATATCATAGAATATTCACCGCTTGAGAATTAAATAGCTGATATTAGTATGATAGAGACTTGCATCAATTTCTAAAAGTCAGAGGTCTATTTCCTATAATAAGGTTATTATGGTTGTAATCATTCAATGGATAAGCTTTAATGATATTTGAAAATAGGCATTTTGAGTTGGCCAGCTTCTAAATAATAGGTTTTCCGAGGAGCATTTAGATTAAAAGGTGGCATAAACTTTTGATTAAAAGTCTTAATTT
The DNA here is from genome assembly GCF_002201575.2 of Neomonachus schauinslandi. Taxonomy (NCBI): domain Eukaryota; kingdom Metazoa; phylum Chordata; class Mammalia; order Carnivora; family Phocidae; genus Neomonachus; species Neomonachus schauinslandi. The sequence continues at coordinate 71,071,817 of NC_058416.1, forward strand.
TTCTTAACGATAAAAATAGTAAATTTAGGTTAAAGTCAATGTAGATAGGGAATTTGTGTTTATCGGAGAAAGTGACTTGATTGATGTACAGTATATTGAGAAAGAAATATTTTCAGTGTAATTGACCTCTGGTGCATGCATAAGGAATCTTTTATAAATCCATATGACCATGCATTAAAAGCTGTGAATTTTTGAGTAAAATGCAAGTTGGATTTGGTTTTATGAATCTTCCAGCCTTGTGCGCCCTCTTGTGTTTAACTTACAGTTAACACTTAATTCTACATTCTGTGGCTTTCAGTAGTTTGATGGGTTGGGTTGATATACGTTCATTTTTGAAGAGATTAAAAATTTACAGGTATAATGATAAATATTCAGTGCATATTACCAAATATTGTTATTATAAGAGGAAAGAACGTTAAGTGTTTCCCTCGTTCTGTTTCCTAAATTTTCACATACTAAACATTATATTTAATTAATGCATTTATTGAAGTGTATGTCCTTGAACATAAATTATTTTGAAAAAGGCTTAGTATTATTTTTGGGGCGCCTGGGTGGCTCAGTTGGTTAAGCGTCTGCCCTTGGCTCAGGTTGTGATCTCGGAGTCCTGGGATCAAGCCCCACATCGGGCTCTCTACTCAGTGGGGGAGTCTGCTTCTCTCTCTCTCTCTTTGTCTTGCTCTCACTCTCTCTCAAATAAATAAATAAATAAAATCTTTAAAAAAATTTAATTATACTATTATTTTTACATGAAGGTTTTGTGACTGTTGTAAGCTATGTTGGGTGGTCAAGATAGTAATAGTGTTTGGCACATTGGAGACCTTCAATAAATATTTGTTGAAAGGAAGAATGGAAATCTCATTAACTGGTGACTTGTATTTTCTTATTGACTGAGAGAATTGAGTTTAGTTGGATAATCGCCAACTTGTTACATTCTGAAAGATAATTTGTTACTCTGGTTACAAAGACACCTGGAAAACAAGTGACTTTTGATCTTTGGGACCATATTTAATTGAAGTGTAGGACCTTTACACCTCATGGTACTTAATAATCATATTAAAATCTCAATCTGTAGCCTCCTTCTAATTGATACGGAACTAGGACTCCCTTTATCTTGAGTCTTTATGGACTGTATTACTTTGATTTTGTGGATCCCTCTGGAATCAGATCAACTTTGGTGCAGGTTTATGAGCCATTGTGTCAAATGATTATAGAAGTTAGCAAATAGTGTCATAAACAAAGCATCCTTTTAAATGGGGGAGGAATTAAAAAGGTGATTATAAAGAGTTTGTTACCAAAGGCTCAGAATTTGAGAATGCCTTGCCTGCCTACTAGATACTAATAAAACCCTCTTACATTTGATTTATGTAGGCAATTAGAGGCTATTTTGGTACAATTTAGAGATGGAGATAAAGTACTTTGTATGGCTTTTTTTATTATATTCTTAAATTTAATACAACATCTTAAATTTTAAAGAGTGAGATGTAGGATTCAAATCCCACATAGTTCTGTACCCATACAGTGTCACAGAGAAGTAGATTTGTTCTTGATTTTATGTTAATTTGTTATATACAGAATCTTGCCTGTGCTTGTGTCCTTGTAATTTTCATTCGACAAGGAATTCACTGATAGTTTTGCAATTTACCAAATCACTAATTAAAAAAAAGTTACTTTTGGAAAATTGACTTTATACATATAGTGTATGTTTCTAAAGATTTGCTGCTCCGTATCATAAACAACCACACCCATAATTCTGCCCCTTCTTGTTCTTGTTACATATAGTATGTAGATTGGTATTTTGATCTTTTAACTTTCATCTCACCATTAGCAGATTTAAGAGAGCTCATTTTCTATGCACCAAATAGAGGAAACTTTGCTTTCTCTTTCTATTCGGTCTACTCTATAAATTATTTGACAAATATTTAGTAAATTGTAGTTGCATACATAGCACCGTGTCAACCATTCTTTGGTTATAAGCAATACATTGTTTTGATTTATCTTTAGACAATTTATATATACGTAGAAGTGTTTACACCTTTCAGATTGCATTTACATTTATTATTTCAGCTTTTTCCTTGTTTCAACCCTAGGAGGTCAGCATGCCAGGCATTTTAATCCTGTTTTTACAGAGATTGCGACTTGACTAAATGAATTGGTGTATGTAGAAGTTCCTTTTAACATATAAAAGGCTTAAAATATAAGAGAATTTTATTATTATTAGGCTATTCTCAAATTTCAGTCTTTTTAAGTCCAATATTTATTCTCCCTATGTATCTACTATGTGTTTTCCATATCATATGGACTAGTTGCCCTACTGCTAGTAGCCAGTAATTCTGCTTCTCTAGAATAATTTTGTCAGTAATCATGGTGGATTGGAAATAGTGTAAGTATGTATTACAGTATAATTCTCAGTCACTTCTTCTGTGTTCCTTTCTACATAGTGGAGGCAATTCTTAGCCCTTCTACTATCCACAGTTTGGTTTAAGAAATAGGGATGAAATTGTGTTTAAACAAAACCAAACTAAAACACCAACTCAAAAGTTTGTACACAGGGGCAGCTGGCTGGCTCAGTTGGTAGAGTACATGACTCTTGATCTCAGGGTCATGAGTTCAAGACCCATGTTCAGGGTAGAGATTACTTAAAAATAAAATCTTAAAAAAAAAAAAAAAGCTTGTGCACATAGTTTCTTTTAGAGGGGCTTGGGTACTGTACTATTATCAGTTAAAAAACTGGGAGCAACATAGAAACACAAAATAGAATGGGGGTTGCCCGTGGCTGGAGGGAGGGGGAAACAGTTTTTCAGTGGTTATGGAATTTTAGTTTTGCAAGATGAAAAAAGTTCTGGAGATTCATTGCACAACAGTGTGAATATACTCAACACTGTTGAACTGTACACTTAAAAATAGCTAAGATGGTAGTTTTAGGTGATGTGGTTTTTTAACCACAATAAAAAAACACATTAAAAAGGGTGAAAATCATGAAGTTTAATGTCTTACATGTTCAGGAACCTACTACCTAGGATGAGATAATGATAATGTTTTCTCTGCAGTGACTATTTATGAAGTTAAATTTAATTGGATCTTGGTGTTATAGCTTGGTATTAGCCTTGAGGCTTCTGCAGCACCTCCATCATTTTAGGTGAAATATAAGCCCTTAATTTTTAAGCCTTTGCTGTATTTTGTTCAGTTAATATCTTGCTTCTAACCGTATGTTACCTTTTTCATTCTGGTTTCTCTGGTAAGAGGAAGAGATTTATTATGTTTAATGAGACTTCGTACTTTCACTCAGCAGCTTCTCTCCAGATGTCTGTCTGACACTCATCATGACTGTTTGGAGATATCTTAGGCTTTGCAAAATTCATAAGTAATTAGCATAAGATCCTAGTATAGTCATCTATAACGTACAGTAGTTGATGCAGGAGCTTTTCAATTTCTTCCAATAATGACTGTCAAAATCTCATTATTCTAGTGTCTATTAAAATATTAGTAGACACTGCTGTTTTATCCTTTAGTCTGAAGATTTAATTATAAAATAACTTTTCACTAAAAAGTAATTTATTAAAACAGAAAGGCTCCCTAACCAATAGCATAGTAATTTTCCTTTCTCAGTATTAATTTTCTTTTTAGTGGTACCTAATACTCAAGTGCAGCAATTCAAATGGGCAAGTACATGTTATGGAGCCTTAAATAACTTCTCATCTCACTTAGAGTAATATTCTTATCATGGCCAAAATAAGCCCTCATTTAGCTCCTGCCCACCTCTCTGATTTCATCTTTTATCCCTCACTCACTGGCCTACTTTAATCACCTTTTTTTTTTTTTTTTCTGTTCCTTGAATATTTGCATTTTTTGCCCTTTTTGGACCTTTTGCATTTGCCACCTGGAATTGTCTTTTCCCCATATAATTATGGCTGGTTGTTCCTTACATTCAGATATCAGCTTGAATATTACTGCCTAATCTAATGTAACTACTTATCCATCTGTAGTCATATTGCCCTCTTTAATTTTCTCTATAACTGTTCTTAGTACCTGATAGTTTTGTTTTTTGTTTTTGTTTTTGTTTTGAACATCTGTCTTTGCCTCCTAGAATATATGCTCCATGAGAGTAAGGAGCTTGGCTCTCTTTTTTATCACTGTATCCCCCATGTCCAGAATGGTATCTGACTTGTAGTTAATGCTTAATAGTTGGACAAATGGCTGCGTGATTCATTGTTGTGCCTGGCTATGTTTTAGACACTGCAAAGTCCTGTGGAGGTTCAGAATTTAGTCATAGAGACTGGCAATTCAATAACTATAATGCAAAAGTATTAAGCCTTATAATAGAGGGATCTATAAAATGCTTTGGGGCCACTGATAAAAGAGTAACTAATTTCTCCTAGAGGTAGGTCATGGGGTATTAGAGATGAGTTAATGTATTAGTGCTTCATATTTCACATTAGATTATTCTGTGGCACTTTGCTGATTACTTACTGAATAGTTCTTGAATTTCTAATACTTCACTTAACCTTGCTATTTATTTTGCTGTAAAAAGATGGTGGTGATATTGACCTCAAGAACATTGTAAAGATTAATCGTTTAATGTTGGCTAAGTGCTTTGAAAATGCAAAATGCTGTATAAGCCCTGATGTTCTCAATCATATTAACAACCACTTTCTGTAATTAACTTTTATTATGTACTTTATTCCCAATTATTCAGATAGAAATACATATACTGTGTTTTTAAAAAAGAGATTATTTAGGAAAGGCCTGCTTATTATTTGACATGGACTTTTTGCATTGTGTTTTTAGTAGAAAATAATATCTGTATTTTCTGTTTACACCAGTGGTTTCTCAGAAGAGTAGTAATGTACTGTAGCCCCCAGGAGGCAGTACTAGACTGAGAAGATTTTGTGCTTAGGCAAGCCAAAGTGCAGTGTGAGCTGTTAGTGATTAGTGACCTGATTTAACATGCAGAGGCTCCCTTTCTTATTGATCAGATAGTGAAGGTGTCAACAGATATTTTAATGTTCCTTTTCCCATAGTATTGTGTTATCTTGTGTTTAAGAGTTTTTCCTTCCTCAAAGAGAGGATCCTATCTATTTCAGTACTTGGGAGTGTAAAGATATCTAGAGATTATTATATACATGGGGTACCTCACTTTCCATCCTATGCTGTATAATTGAGCCTTGAACAATGCAGAGGTTAAGGTTCCTTACCACCATGCAGTTAAAAATTGATGTATAATTCTTGACTCCCCCAGAACTTAACTGCTAATAGCCTACTGTTGATTGGAAGCCTTCCCAATAACATAAACAGTTGATTGACACATATTTTGTATGTTATATGTATTGTATAATGTATTTTTTTTTAGAGATTTATTTATTTATCTTAGAGAGAGAGAGAGCACAAGCGGGAGGGGCAGAGGGAGAGGGAGAGAGAAACTCAGGCCGACTCTACGTTGAGTGCAGAGCCCCACATGGGGCTTGATCTCACCACCCCAAGATCACGACCTGAACTGAAACCAAGAGTCAGGTGCTCAACCGACTGTGCCACCCAGGCGCCCCTTGTATACTGTATTCTTACAATAAAGGAAGCTGGAGAAAAGAAAATGTTATTAAGAAAATCATCAGGAAGAGAAAATACATTTATTTATAGTACTGTACTTCAAAAAAATCTAGGTAGAGGTGGACCCGCACCTCTGGTTCAAAACCATCTTTTTCAAGGTTCAACTGTGTTACAGAATTTTTTCTAAAAGTTATGAATAGATTGGAATTTTAATAAATTAAATCTTACCTTAAATTTATTTTGGCACTGAGTTTCAACTTTTGTTTCTGCCTTCAAGTGCTAAGGGATAAGATGCACTTAAAACTCTTAGTTAACAGTGGCTTGCAGCTTGAGTGATTCTCAATCTAAGCACTTTTTTCCCCTAGATCTTAGAGGGCTTCATGTTTCATTATCTACTTGAAGAGCCCTACTCAGAGAGTTAGGGTTAGCCATCTTCCAAGAATTAGGGTAGCAGCCATCAAAAAGAATATTATTCTTAGGGGCACCTGGCTGTTTCAGCTGGTAGAGCATGTAACTCTTGATCTCAGGGTTGTAGGTTCAAGCCCCACAGTGGGTGTAGGACAGTTTAGTGCCTGACACATAGTAAGTGCTCAACAAATATTGTAAATGAATATTGAATTCGTTAGACTTGAGATACTTTAAATAAAGATAATTAGTGCAGAAACAGAAAGAGACCATTTACAAGGGTTTTCTGTTATAGAAGGTATTTAGGAGTTGTTTTACACAATACAGTGTATCAGTAAAATTTTAGAAAATTCTCACTGGGGATACCTGTTTCAGAGCTTCTGGAAAGTACCAAAGGACACTTAAAACTGGTTTTATTTCTCTGTGACAAAGGTATGGATGCTGACAGGTTAGGTAATATTTTTAGGAGGTGGTTTGGCACATTGTTTCATTAATTACTAATTTTTGGAAATTACATGTTGTTGATGAGAACAAGAATTTTAACTAATTTCAAAATAGGTGTTGAGGCTTGATTTTAATGATTTTGTACTAACTTTTTTTTTTTAATACTTCTGTATAAAAGGCATTATACATTCTATGGAGATAGGAAGATATTAATCCCCTCATCTTCCTTGTGTGGTACTCTACCCTTATACCTACACATGTATTTTCCTGACACTGATTTTAGAGTCAGCACATGTATAGTTTAGGCCATTCTGTCAACCCAGGTAGCTTAAACAGATTGGTAGCATAAGATACAGTTCTTCTGTTCAGTTCTAGAGATACAGTCTTTGGCTAAAGCTTGATTGACTGCATTTTCACCTGCATATATACCCTCATTACTAATATCTGTACTAAAAGCTGCCCACCTTTATGTTACATAGGTTGTATTTTGTACTTTTTGTTTTCTGTCATCTAAAATATGAGGAAATGCTTTTAAAAATATTTGAACTCTAACATAAGACTTAATTTTTTTTTTTTTAAAGATTTTATTTATTTATTTGAGACAGAGAGAATGAGAGAGAGAGAGAGCACATGAGAGGGGGGAGGGTCAGAGGCAGAAGCAGGCTCCCCGCCGAGCAGGGAGCCCGATGCGGGACTCGATCCAGGGACTCCAGGATCATGACCTGAGCCGAAGGCAGTCGCTCAACCAACTGAGCCACCCAGGCGCCCCATAAGACTTAATTTTTATTAATTTGTTTGGGGCTCACTAACAGGTAAGTGCAAGGAATTTATTTTCCTCCATTGTAATTTTTAAGAATTGAGAAAGAACTTAAAAAACAACAACAACAAACTATTGGGGCACCTGGGTGCCTTAGTTAAGCATCAGACTCTTGATTTCAGCTCAGGTCATTTTCTCAGGGTCATGAGATTGAGCCCCTTGTTGGGCTCCAGGCTCAGCAGGGAGTCTGCTTGGGATTCTTTCTCTTTCCCTCTGCTCCTCACCCCACTCGTGTGCACGTGCTTGCTCTCTCTCTCTCAAACAAATAAATAAATCTTAAAACCAACCAACTTTTCAGTTTTAAAAGTTATCTAGAAATCCTGAATTCTTTGGGAGAGAAATGTTACCAGGTGGTAATGGCTTTGGTGCCAGAAGATAGGGAAAATATTCTAATGCTTCATTTTCCTAGGTTCCTAGAATGTTTATTTGAGGTTAAAAGGTCCTGTAAACTGGTAATTTATATAATCCTCAATTTTGTTTTTTAAAGATTTTATTTTTTTTTATTTTATTTTTTTTTAAAGATTTTATTTATTTGACAGAGAGAGACACAGCGAGAGAGGGAACACAAGCAGAGGGAGTGGGAGAGGGAGAAGCAGGCTTCCCGCGGAGCAGGGAGCCTGATGCGGGGCTCGATCCCAGGACCCCGGGATCATGACCTGAGCCGAAGGCAGACGCCCAACGACTGAGCCACCCAGGCGCCCCTAAAGATTTTATTTTTAAATAATCTCTACACCCAATGTGGGGCTTGAACTTACAACCCCAAGATCAGGAGTTGCATGCTGTACCTACTGAGGCAGCCCTATAATCCTCAATTTATTGTAATTCCCAGGTTGTACTTCTGACTAGTTCATATTTTCAGAGAATAAATGTGAAATTATCATTTTCACACTAAGGTTAAAAAAAAGCTATAATTCTCTTTGGGGATAAGAACTAAGATTAGCTTATTAGCAATTAAAAAATAATGCTGGAAACTAAATGGTCTCTAAAATTCATTTTGTCTTTAAAGTTTTAGGCATAGCATCAATGTCTCTCATCACAAATTCCAGCACTTTATCTGTGCCTTAATTACAGCACTGTGGACTTTTTTATTTTTGTCTTTGTATCATTTAAGGGTAGTTGTTAAGTATAACAATGAATAAATGAGGAAAGTTCTCCCAAACTTGAGAAGCCTTGACCAATAGATGTTTTCCCTGTGAGTACAAAACTTCATTCCTGAGAAGTCATTCTTCCCCTCCTATGCCACTTCTCCTTACAGGTCAGAGGCTTGAGCAGGGACCATAGATAGAAAAAATTTCTGGGGTGCCTGGGTGGCTCAGTTGGTTATGCGACTGCCTTCGGCTCAGGTCATGATCCTGGAGTCCCCGGATCGAGTCCCACATCGGGCTCCCTGCTCAGCAGGGGGTCTGCTTCTCCCTCTGCCCTCTTCCCTCTCGTGCTCTCTGTCTCTCATTCTCTCTCTCTCAAATAAATAAATAAAATCTTAAAAAAAAGAAAAAAAAAGAAAAAAAAATTCTGGTTCTGTGGGGCCCATAGGGGCATAGAACAATAATTATGTGGGCATATAACTTTTAAATAATTAACTTCATTTTTGACCAGGTGCATATGCTTATAGAATGAAATTCAAGAAGCTTCAAAAGGGCACATAGTGAAAGATAAGTTTTCCTTCCATTCCTGTCCTCTAGCCATTCAGTTTTCTTCTCCAGAGGATATTGCTATTACTAGCTTGTTTCTATCCTTTCCAGGGTATTTGACAAATGGATAAATCTCTCAATATATATAATAATCTTTATGTATCTATATCTACATATGATTAGATACATCTGTCTGTCTGTCTGTCTATCTATCTATCTATCTATCTATCTATCTATCTATCTATCTATCTCTACACCTAATCTGTATCTATGTGGTTGTTAAGAGTTTGGGATTGGTAAGGAAAATGGAATATCTTATTTGGGAATTGGGATTTGGGAATTAGGGCTTACATGATGCTTAGAAGAAACTGGTGGAGTGAATGTCAGGGGAGTCACCTTGAAAAATCAGGAAAGCTTCTGCTAGAAGGTCAGGGAAGCAGACACTGAAGACCTTCAGGGTTCTCAAAAGCTGACTGGGAAACTGCCGTAATTATCAAGCATCTTTGAGAATGCTTCTGTCATGTGTCTTGGGCTGCAACAATAAAGTAAGTGATTCTCAAGCAAAAGCTGCTGTGCCCCAAAGCACATGAATCTGACATCTGCCTCCAGCCATTCCCAAAGAGTAATGGCTTCTCTTTCCAGATCTCACACGCGTTCCTTTCACTGGCAAAATCTGACCCAGATCTATGTAGGAAGGAGTTTCTGGGAAATGTAGAGGCGTCTTAAAAGAGCGGATGGTTGTCCTAAGTAACCCAGACAATGGCCAATAGATTTCTGCCTGGAAGAACTGCTGTGTTCCAAATGAGACTGTGATTCTTACCTGTACTTTAAGAAAGGGGTTGGAGGTTTTTGATAAAAAATTATAGGTTATACACAACAAAAAGACCACAAAAAAGGAGAATCAAGGGAGTGTAGTATCCTGAAAGCAAATGAAGGAAAAAATTTCCATAAGAATCCAGCAGCTAATTGTAAACAATGCTGTCAAGAGGATAAAAGGGAGGAGGAAAAACAAATATACTGAGTTTAAAATTGAAAAATAGTCATTAGTGAGATTCAAGAGTAGTTTTCGTGGATTATCCAGAGCAGAGATGTCTTTATAACTGTCAATAGCGTTATCATAATCAGCCACATAAGTGAAGAAAAGTTTATCAAATCAACTTTCCCCACTTTACCATCTTCTAATGATATCTTCAGCTCCTTTTCTGCTATATTGTTTATATTATTAAACATAAATACCCAAATGGAATGTAATACTCCTATAATTGTCAGAGTAAAATAGTGTTTACATAGAAATTACCTCTTAGCTCATGTATGTAAATTATCTTCACTGGAGTTAAGAAAAAAACCTTTTTTTTTTTTTAAAGATTTATTTATTTGAGGGGTGGGCAGAGGGAGAGTCTTTTCATTTTAAAGTTAAATTTTTTTTTTTTAAGATTTTTTATTTATTTATTTGACAGAGAGAGACACAGCGAGAGAGGGAACACAAGCAGGGGGGAGAGGGAGAGGGAGAAGCAGGCTTCCTGCCGAGCAGGGAGCTTGATGCGGGGCTCGATCCCAGGACCCTGAGATCATGACCTGAGCCGAAGGCAGACGCTTAACGACTGAGCCACCCAGGCGCCCCTAGTTAAATTTTTTTTTATTTTAAACATTTTAAAATTTAAATTCAGTTAATTAACATATAATGTATTATTGGTTTCAGAGGTACAGGTCTGTGATTCATCAGTCTTATAAAACACCCAGTGCTTATTACATCACATGTGCTCCTTAATGTCCATCACCCAATTACCCCAGCCCTCTACCCTCCTCCCCTCTAGCAACCCTCAGTTTGTTTCCTATGATTAAGAGTCTCTTATGGTTTGTCTCCTCTGGTTTGTTGTTTTATTTTTTCCTCTCTTACCCTATGATCCTCTGTTTTGTTTCTTAAATTCCACATATCAGTGAGATCATCTGATAATTGTCTTTCTCTGATTGACTTATTTCACTTAGCATAATACCCTCTAATTCCATCCACGTCATTGCAAATGGCAAGTTTTTTTTTGATGGCTGCATAATATTCCATTGTATGTATGTGTATGTGTACACACACACACACACCATATCTTCTTTATCCATTTATCTGTCAGTGGACATCTGGGCTTTTTCCATAGTTTGGCTATTGTGGACATTGATGCTATAAACATTGGGGTGCAGGTGCCCCTTTGGATCACTACGTTTGTATCTTTGGGGTAAATACCCAGTAGGGCAGTTGCTGGGTTATAGGATAGCTCTATTTTCAACTTTTTGAGGAACCTCCATACTGTTTTCCAGAGTGGATGCACCAGCTTGCATCCCCACCAATAGTGTAGGAGGGTTCCCCTTTCTCCGAATCCTCGCTAACATCTGTCATTTCCTGACTTGTTAACTTTAGCCATTCTGACTGGTGTGAGGTGGTAACTCATTGTGGTTTTGATTTGTATTTCCCTGATGCTGAGTGATGTTGAGCACTTTTTCAAGTGTCTATTGGCCATTTGGATGTCTTCTTTGGAGAAATGTCTATTCATGTCTTCTGCCCATTTCTTGATTGGATTATTTGTTCTTTGGGTGTTGAGTTTGATGAGTTCTTTATATATTTTGGATACTAGCCCTTTATCTGATATGTTATTTGCAAATATCTTGGGGAGAGAGAGTTTTAAGCAGACTCTGCACTGAGTGAAGAGCCCCATGTGGGCTTGATCTCATGTCCCTGAGATTACAACCTGAGCTGGTCAGATGCTTAACTGACTGTGTCACTCAGGCGCCCCAAGAAAAATCTTTGCGTCATTTGTTTGTGGTCCATTATCATTACCAGGCACGATAATAAAAAGTGTATAGACCAATATCAGTTAATGGTTTTGATAGCATACTTATTTATATAAGATGTAACCATTGGAGGAAACATAGTAAAGGGTACATGAGTCCTCTATATTATTTTTGCAAATTTCTCTGAATTATTTCAAAATTTTAAAAAAGTACATGGACTTGGAATTGGAATCTCTTCTAACTAGCTGGGTCACCTTGGGAGTTTGCTTAACTTCTGTTAACCTCAGTTACCATATCTACAAAATGGGGTTGATGATAATATACCTAATATAAGGATCAAATAAGAGTTTTTCTGAAAATAGTTTGTAGATAGCAGAGCTCTATGTGAATCTGATTTAAAATTGTATACTTTTTGTGGCGCTTCGGTGGCTCAGCCGGTTAAGCGTCTGACTTCAGCTCAGGTCATGATCTCAGGGTCCTGGGAATGAGCCCCATGTCAGGTTCTGCACTCAGCAGGGAGTTTGCTTGAGGATTCTCTCTCTCCCTCTGCCCCTCCCCCTGCTCACTCTCTGTCTCTCTCAAATAAATAAGTCTAAAAAAAATAGGGAGGGTATGTGCTATGGTGAGCGCTGTGAATTGTGTAAGACTGATTAATCACAGATCTGTACCTCTGAAACAAATAATACATTATATGTTTAAAAAAAAAAAAGATAGTAGGAAGGGAAAAATGAAGGTGGGGAATCGGAGGCGGAGACGAACCATGAGAGACTATGGACTCTGAGAAACAAACTGAGGGATTTAGAGGGGAGGGGGGTGGGGGGATGGGTTAGCCTGGTGATGGGTATTAAAGAGGGCACATTGTGCGTGGAGCACTGGGTATTACACGCAAACAATGAATCATGGAACGCTACATCAAAAACTAATGATGTAATGTATGGTGATTAACATAACATAATAAAATAAAATTAAAAAAAATAGGGATGCCTGGGTGGCTCAGTCAGTTAAGAGTCTGCCTTCTGCTCAGGTCATGATCCCAGGTTCCTTGCTCAGCAGGGAACCTGCTTCTCCCTCTGGCTGCCACTCCCCCTGCTTGTGCTCTCTCTCTCTTTCTCTCTCTGACAAATAAAATCTTTTTAAAAAAATGAAAAAATTGTATACTTCTTGCAATTAAGAATATTTTTACCTATTAGGGGTCATCTTGGTTTTTTTTTTTATAGACCATTTCACAAATTCTTTAAAATCACTTTGAAGCTTTGAATTTTAATTCTACTTTCTAAAGTTATAATTCTTTGGGGCGCCTGGGTGGCTCAGTCGTTAAGCGTCTGCCTTTGGCTCAGGTCATGATCCCAGGGTCCTGGGATCGAGCCCCGCATCGGGGTCCCTGCTCAGCCAGGAAGCCTGCTTCTCCCTCTCCCACTCCCCCTGCTTGTGTTCCCTCTCTCGCTGTATCTCTCTCTGTCAAATAAATAAATAAAAATCTTAAAAAAAAAAAAACCCAAAACCCTTAAAGTTATAATTGTTTTAAACTTGGTTTTACCTGTCAACAATGAGTATACTCTCAATACTGTGTGCATGCAACATTTTGCAGTGGGGTATGGTCACTTGGATTAAATTCATATTTTTATTTTCTTAGGAACAACAACTTGAAATCATCATGTGCAAGACTTGCCATTATTTGCAGGGCCAGTAGGTTTTATAATCTGTTTGTGAGGCTAGATTTAACAAAAAGAATCATGGCTCATGGCTCTTAGCGGTTGTGGTCCGTTATCATTCCTCAGCCACTAGCAGGCCACTGGCTTATGAATTTGGAGATTTTCATTCCACAAATGTTAATTGGGTACCTATTATATGTTGGATAACGTAGGCACTTGGGATACATCTGTGAACCAAAAGAAAAAGTTGCCATCAACTGGGACGGAGCTTTCTAATGGGACAAAAGAGAAATAAACAGTAATCAAAATAAATATATGGTACATTAAAAAAATGGTAAGTGCTATGGAAAAAAAACTAATGTAAAGGTTGGGAGTAAGTGTAGGTTTTACAAAAAAGGTAATATTTGAGCAAAGAGTTGAAGTGAGAAAGTTAAACGTGAAGGTATCTGGAGGAAGAGTAAGCAGAGGGAATAGCTAAAGCAAAGGCCCTTAGTCAGGAGGGTACTTGGCCCATTTGAAGAAAGAATTTCATATGGCTGGAGTGGAATGAACAGAGGGGAAATTAATAGGACATTCGGGGGACCAGATCATGCAGGTCATTTTAAGCCATTGTAAGAACTTGGGCTTTTACTGGGGATATGTGGACCCATTAGAGGGTTTTAAACAGAGAAGTGATAATCTGACTTACCTTTTAAGAGTATTACTCTGGCTGCTGTGTTAAGAATGGGTTGTGGGGGCTCAGAATCAGAGCACAAAGACCTGCTACTAGGCCACTGCAGTAATCCATGTGAGAGATGTTGGTGATAGTGTGGATGTAATGAGAAGTGGTCAGATTCTGGATTTATTTTGAAATAGTGCCAACAATATTTTTTGACAGTTTGGAGGAAGTCAAAGATGATTCCAAGGCATTTTGCCTGAGCAACTGGAAGGATTGTATTTACCATCACCTGACACGGAGATGGTTGTGGTTGGAGTTGGAATGGGAAAAAGATTGGGAGTTCAGTTTTGAACATACTGAGTTTGAGATACCTAAAAGATACCCAAGTGAGTAGGCAGTTAAATATGCAGGTTTGGAGTTTGAGAGAAGTGTGAACTGGTTTTGTGTTGAAAACCGTGATACTGGATGGAATTACAGAGGAGAGTTATATGGAAAAGAGAGAAGTCTAAGGACTGAGTCTTGAGGTTGTTTTCCATTCCGAGGTCAGGGAGAAGACAAACAATGAGCAAAAGAGTGATGAGCGATGCAGATAAACAAGAGAAGGTGGCATTTTGGAGGCATCATTGGGTCAATTGTCATTGAGCATGAGCACGATCCAGGTATATGAAAATGTGTATGACATCAAAAGATGCTTTGTGACTATCATTCCTGAATTTGGTAGGTTTAGTTTTAAGTGGGTGTGGAAATTAATGATAGCATATAGAAAACGTTCTAGAAAAATTTTTTTTAAATTACAAATTCTGTAATTATTTTGCAGAGGTTCATTGATCCTGTTAATTCATTGCATAAGCAAATATTTTGCATCACTGCTGGAAATTTGGGGAGTTCTTGCAGATTTATTCTAAATTTTTCATGGAGAAGATTACTGAGGCCCCATATAAGATTTAGAAATTGGAAGATGCCCGTGAGATCAAATAGGAAATTATAGGAACCTTTTCAAGTTCTTTGTTATTTTTATAATTCAACTAGAGATAATTATAGGAAGTTGCCAAAACCCCCATAGGCTTCATAAAACTGGACTTACATATAATAGTCCCTTTAGGGACAGTGTCACGAAGACTGTACAAGATTTTTTTAGATAAACTAGAGGTTGAAAGATAGGGGACTGGTAGTTTTTTTGTTTTTTTGTTTTTAAAGATTTTATTTATTTATTTGACAGAGAGAGACACAGCGAGAGAGGGAACACAAGCAGGGGGAGTGGGAGAGGGAGAAGCAGGCTCCCCGCAGAGCAGGGAGCCCGATGCGGGACTCGATCCCAGAACCCTGGGATCATGACCTGAGCTGAAGGCAGTCGCTTAACCAACTGAGCCACCCAGGCGCCCGGGGACTGGTAGTTTTATCTTTTAGGAGTTAGAAACACTTGAGGTAAGGATTGGAAGGTCTTGTTTCAGAATATCTCAGTGCTAACTTTATTTTCCTCAAGGGGTAAAAGAGAAATGAGAGCTAAGAAGGCTTGAGCATAGTATGTCTGTAAGTTAAAGATGATGCTCAATGAAAGATGCATAGTTTTTTTTTTTTTCTCTAGGATCTGAAAATGTAAGATCAATTTTATAAATATACCTCATAAATTATTTTTACATAAAAGTTATTTACTTAAGAGTTCTATTCTTTGGAACAGAATAATCAAAAGGCTGTTTCATAATATGAATGAACAGGTTTTCAAGAACCCTAGCAGAAGTGTGCAGACCCTGGGTTTAGATACTCCCAGTCAATTTGTAAAGTTAAGAGTAAAGGTGCAAAAGTCCGTCCAAAATTGAAGCTCTTTCTATGGTTCTGGGATTGAAGTTTGGCCTCGTACTATGTCTGCTAATAGGGGTTGAGGGTCTTCAAGTTCAAAAAAGTATTTCATTTTTTGTACTGTTGTGCTAATGTCAGATCTGCTGGTTGTGCTAGATGCTAGGGAAGCAAAGAGAAATGAACTTGGATCCTGCCTTGAAAGAACTAAGAATCAAGTTGGGGAGCTAGACCTAAAGCTATGCCTTTTCTATTTCAAGTATTGTCATTTTAAAAAAGGTTTTTCCTACTATTCTACCATGTTAAACTCCGTGATTTTAAATTCCCTATATGTTAGTTCCAATATCTGGACTGATTCTGTTGACTGCATTGTCTCTTGACAGTGTGTTATCTTTTCTTCTTTGTGTGTCTCATGTTTTGGTTGAAAGCAGACATCTTGTGTAGAACAGTAGACACTTTAGTCACTATTATTTATGCCTGGAAATGGTGATGCTGCTTCTTTTGCTTGGCCTTTGTTGTAGGAGATGAGTTAGGTTAGTCAGAAGCTGAGCTGAGTTTGGGTTTTGTTGTTGTCCTTTTCCTCAGTCTACCCCATGCTTCGAATTCATCTAGTGTTTACATTGTGCTTAGTTGTGCTTAGGGTGAGGGTTGGTTTACCAGAGACTTTTTTTCAAAGTCTGATCCACCCTCAGTTTCCCTTTGTAGCAGAGGTGGCCTTTTTCCACATTCTTGCCTTTAGCCCAGCAGTGGATCTGCTATCATTGCTTACTCAGTGCCTCCTAACTTGGTACTAAGGGGCCAGGAGAAAGGGTGTTTTCTCTGTTCCTGGTTCATCCTCAGCCTTAGGCAGTTGCTGTGTTGGGACCCTTTTGGTGTTCCTGATTCAAGTTATTTTGGAGGTGAGAGATGGGCTGGAGCTGGAACATTTCCTTGTCTCTTCCCCTGCCTCAGGTCTTTTTCCGATCCCCTCTCCCAGTCAGCTTATGGCTTTTGTTCTGTCGGGTAGAAGGATTTGGATGGGGCTTCAGGCATTCCCTAGAGCAGCTATGGCTTCCCTCTCCTGGGCCTTACACCACAAGGGAGGCCTCCTTTGGTTTCTTACATTCCCCACACTTTCTCCCCAGCACCAGGTAAGGTCTCTGGAGAAGGATCGGTGAATGGGGGCAGACTTCTCTTGTTGTCTGGCTCCCAGGGGTTCTCCACTCTCATGCTAGCCCACATTTGGCTTTTAGCAATTTGTTAAAAAATTTAGCTGAGGGGTGCCTGGGTGGCTCAGTCATTAAGCGTCTGCCTTCAGCTTGGGTCATGATCCTAGGGTCCTGGCATTGAGCCCCGCATCGGGCTCCCTGCTTCTCCCTCTCCCACTCCCCCTGCTTGTGTTCCCTCTCTCGCTGTCTCTCTCTCTGTCAAATAAATAAATAAAATCTTAAAAAAAATAAATTTAGCTGAATTTTTTCTACAGGTGTGTAGCACCTGGTACGTACTCGAAGTAAGCAAGTGTTCGCCTCTTATTTCTCTTTGGAGGCATCTGTCTTTCCTTAGATTGCAGAGTAGTTGGTTGTCCTACAACCTTAACTCTAATGGTTTCTAGAAAAGTTATATTTGTTTAGATTATCTACTTTTTTCTTATTGTAAGTGTGGGAGCACCTCTGTTTCTGGCATTCTACATCCTAAATGGAAGCCAGGAATTATTTATGATGTTTAAAAAAATTTAACTTTGTTTCTGTCATAACCAAGCTTAAATTATAATTTAAAGATGAATTAGTTCTAGCGATTAATGACAGAAAGTATAGTGCTTCATTATTGACGTTTATAGCTTAATATGTATTTTTAATTATGTTAGGCTCTTAGTAACAGGTTTTATTTTATTTTATTTATTTTTATTTTTTAAAAGATTTTATTTATTTATTTGACACAGAGAGAGAGCAAGAGAGGGAACACAAGCAGGGGGAGTGGGAGAGGGAGAAGCAGGCTTCCTGCTGAGCAGGGAGCCTGACGCAGGGCTCCATCCCAGGACCCTGGGATCATGACCTGAGCTGGAGGCAGACGCTTAACGACTGAGCCACCCAGGCGCCCTTTATAAGTACATATTTTTTTTCTACTTTAGGGAAAATCATTGATACTTTAGAAATTTGAAAAATAATTTAATGTTTGGGGCACCTAGATGGCTCAGTCAGTTAAGTGTCTGCCTTCAGCTCAGGTCGTGATCCCAGAGTCCTGGGATCCAGCCCTGTGTCAGACTCCCTGCCTGGTGGGGAGTTGCTTCTTACTCTGCCCCTTGCCCTCGCTCCTGTTCTCTCTCACATAAATAAATAAATAAGTAAATAAATAAATAAATAAATAAAATCTTTAAAAAAATTTGATGTTTATTTAAATTATGAGGACTCTTACATTTCAGAATTCAAGATAATAGATCTGAAAAGTCTTTATAAAAAATTCAAATTATAGTACAAATGCATGGTTTTAGCATTATTAATTGTAAAATTATCAGTTAAACACAATTTCTTAGAGAGAGGAGGGAGAGAGAGAGAGAGCAAGCAGGGGAGGGGCAGAGGGAGAGAGAGAGAATCCTAAGCAGGCTCCATGCCCAGCACAGAGCCCAATTTTATGTTAAGTGTATTTACCACAACAAAAAAAGTTGGAAAACATATAGCTGAAAATTATACAAGTATCAAAAGAATTTTGATCTCACATAGGAAAACATTTGTTTAAGCCCTTACAGTATATGCTTTTAATGTGTCAGGCACTCAGCATTATTAGCTAAACAAGAACTGATGATAAAGAAGTACCTTTTCTGGTCTCAGGCCCATTCCTCCCTTTTTCTCCATCAGGGCTAGGTCAGACCGTCATCTTGAAACTTTTACTCTCATCTTCTCACATGAGTTCTTGCCTCCTGCTTTACAGGGAAAATAGATATTATCAGGTTTAATTTAATTTAATTTATTTTTTAAAAGATTTATTTACTTATTTTAGAGAGAGAGAGCATGAATAGGAGGGAGACGAAGGGAGAATCTCAAGCTGCGCACCCCCCCTCCCCCCGCTGCCCCGCAACGTGGAGCCCGACACAGGGCTCTATCCGGGACTGTGAGATCATGCCTGAGCCAAAACCAAGAGTCAGACACTTAATTGACAGCACCATCCAGGCACCCTGAGATCCTTAGGTTTTAATTTCATCTATTTCCTGTCATTCCTAAACCCCTTGTAAAATAAACATACATACATTCACACTTACTGGATTTCTATCTTTCCATCTCAGAGGAAGCGATTTTCCTGTTCTCATCCAAAGTTAGTATCTCTTGTCTAGACTCTGTTTCTCCCTATCTTCTCCAGAGCCTTGCCCCATCAGTTATTCTATCACTCTTTTACATCTTTAATCTTTCCATAGATTCTTCACTGCTTCAGTCCTGCATTTCTCTCCTCATTTCTACATTGACCTTTAAGAGAATGAATTTTGGCCTGAAAAAGACTCTAGTTCTGTAATTCCAGCCCTACCAAGTGTTCCTGGGCAAGTCAGCCCCTCTGAGGCTTAATTTCTTAATTTCTCTAAGATGAGGTTTATTACAAGTTTGTTTTGAGGATTAAGTAAAGGTAAATGGAGTAATCAGCATGAAGCTCCTTTTTTGAAATTCTAGCACATGATAGATTTCTCTATGATGTTTGTTCCTTACTTCCTTTCTTTCTTCCTTCTGAGCCAGACTTCTTTTTTTTTTCCTTAAGATTTATTTATTTATTTTAGAGAGAGCACAAGAGTACTAGCAGGAGAAGGGGCAGAGGGAGAGGGAGAGAGAGAATCTCAAGCAGACGCCCCACTGAGTGCAGAGCCTGTGACTCGATCTCACGACCCTGAGATCATGACCTGAGCCAAAATCAAGAGTTGGATGCTTAACCGAGTGAGCCACCCAGGTGCCTCTGGAGGCAGATTTCTTGAAAGAATGGTCTGAATTTGCAGTCTCTATTTCCACTGAAGTTTATAACTCCACTATTGTACTCTAACTTCTCATTCTGAGATTACCAGTGATCTAATTGCCAAATCCAATGAGTACTTTTCAGACCTTCAACATTTTCTTTCCCTTCCCAGCCACTAAAATGATACTCCCACAAAGCAGCCAGAAAACACTTTAGAAAATGTAAATCCAGGGGCGCCTGGGTGGCTCAGTTGGTTAAGCGACTGCCTTCGGCTCAGGTCATGATCCTGGAGTCCCTGGATTGAGTCCCACATCGGGCTCCCTGCTAGGCAGGCAGTCTGTTTCTCCCTCTGACCCTCCCCCCTCTCTCTCATTCTCTCTCTCAAATAAATAAATAAAATCTTTAAAAAGAAAAAAGATGTAAATCCAACCTTTTAGTAACTCTCCATCATCTATGAGATAAATCGTGTCTGGTAGGAAAAGAAGCACTCTTGCTCTAGATTTGTGCTGTCTATGGTAGGTTACTAGTCATATGTGGCTATTTAAATTTAAATTAATTTGCAGCTGACTAAAATATAAAAAATCAGTTCCTCAGTCACACTAGCCACACATTTCAAGTGTTCAATAGCCACATGTAACTAACTGCTACCAAAGGCAGTTCAGATATAGAATATTCTCATTATCACATAAAGTTCTTCGGACAGCGCTGATTTAAATTCAAGATATTTTTCAAAAAGGGGGACAGATGGGGCGCCTGGGTGGCTCAGTCGGTTAAGCGACCGCCTTCGGCTCAGGTCATGATCCTGGAGTCCCGGGATCGAGTCCCGCATCGGGCTCCCTGCTCAGAGGGGAGCCTGCTTCTCCCTCTGACCCTCCCCCTCTCATGTACTCTCTCTTATTCTCGCTTTCTCACAATAAATAAATAAATCTTTAAAAAAAAAAAAAGGGGGGACAGATGGGCATTATACCAGACCTAGCTGGGTTGGGCAAGAGGTGATGATGCTCAGGAGCTCACATTATTAACCTGCAGAGTCAAGGTTCTTGGGGAGAAGCTGGAGCTGCCTTGAAATGAGGAGTACTTTGAAAGATCAGCAGGAGTTGTGGTATCAGGAGGGGAGGAGCTACTTCTGTCATTATATTGAACTATGGTTGAAGAATAAAAGGAATCTCATTGATTAAATGATACATTTTTGAGGCGCGCTTGGGTGGCTCAGTCGCTAAGCGTCTGCCTTCGGCTCAGGTCATGATCCCGGGGTCCTGGGATCGAGCCCCGCATCAGGCTCCCTGCTCCGCGGGAAGCCTGCTTCTCCCTCTCCCACTCCCCCTGCTTGTGTTCCCTCTCTCGCTGTGTCTCTCTCTGTCAAATAAATAAATAAAATCTTAAAAAAAAAAAGATACATTTTTGAGCATTTATCTCAAAGAAAAAAAGTATTTACTTTTTTTTTTATTATGAGAAAATAATAAATTGATTGAGAAACAGAGTTTCTTGGGATTTTAACCTTTTGGTAAGTGTTACCTCAGACCTAACATTAGCCCATCTGCTTTTTCGGCTTATAGGAAAATTTTACAAGTATAAATGCTTTTGCTAAGCTGAAAGAGATATTTTTCCCCTTCTATTCTGTAAATAGTTACCACTAGTCTTTAGATTTATTTTTTGTTCAGCTTATAGTTAAGAATGCTGTGATTGGGCGCCTGGGTGGCTCAGTTGGTTGGGCGACTGCCTTCGGCTCAGGTCATGATCCTGGAGTCCCGGGATCGAGTCCCGCATCGGGCTCCCTGCTCGGCGGGGAGTCTGCTTCTCCCTCTGACCCTCCTCCCTCTCATGCTCTCTGTCTCTCATTCTCTCTGTCTCAAAAAAAAAAATAAAATCTTTAAAAAAAAAAAAAAAAAAAAGAATGCTGTGATTGTTTTACTCCCATCTGCGTAAGTTATTAGTGCTGTGATTTTTTTAAGCTCCTGGATATTAACGTTTTAAGTTCCCAAACTTCCACAAGACAGGGTCCATACTAAAGGAGGCAGCTGTAAAATGCAGATGCTGACAAGCAGAAAAACAAAGAGATTTTCACAAGGAATTGTGGGTATTTAATGTAACTCTTTAGTTCACAGTTCAGTAAGACCATGTTGTTTCCATAGTACTATATTCTGTATTAACCTTCTGCTGTATTGCACAGCTAATTTTAAGGAAAAAAGATGTGTTACATTCGTCATCTGCTTCCTATCCTGCATTTTAACTTTCAGTCCTCAGAAGGCAGGAATTCTGTTGTCCCAGCACAGTTTAATCTACCTAAAGTAGTTTTATCCACATTTGTATCTTTTATTTAATTATTGATGAGGAAACTTCAATTTGTATTTTTTCATGCTTATGAAATGTGAAAATGAATCACCAATTATAAGTGAAACTGACTCTTTATTTACACTTGCTCTATTTTCTCATTAAGTCCTTTTAAAAAATGAGTTTGTAAAGTGAGAATACCCCAATGCTGTGGAGGAAGAAAGGGAGAGGAGGTGGTTGCATTGTGAGGGTGGATAAAGGGGCAGGCATAGAGATCACTAGGCAACAAGCTGTGAGAAATGTAGCATTTCTTATTTGTGTTGTCATGTAACTATGGAAGAACCACCATAGCGCCTAACCTGGTATTTCTTTTTAATCAAGTCCAGCTGTTGGTCATGTGACCACACTCTTTCCTTTGGGTATTTAGGGTGTGTTTTCTCCTTTCTTATACTATCTTACATGGCTCCCTACATATCACCTGGAATGTACTCATGTGTTCTAGGAGCCCCTGTTTAACTTTTCTTTACTTAGACTGATTCTTTATGAATCAGAGTAAAGTGTTCACCCCGAGTTGCATATAAAAACTTCAGAACAAAGAATGTGACTTGACCACATAAGTATTCTTTTTTTTTTTTTTTATGAATAGAGCTCTTGTTTTTAATTTGATGAGCAGGGAACTTTCCAGCTCTAACCCTCTCTTTACAATCTGTCTTTAATTTGTAAAAAAGATGCATTCCAATTTTTCAGACATAAAACTTTAATGGACTTTTTTGGATTCGCTAGTTCTCAGTCATGATGGGTTATCCTGAAATTCAGCATATACCATTTCATGGATTTCAGTCTCCTTTTCTCATTTGCACATTTACTACTTTGATATTAAAAAATAATTAGATGTCATCTCACCTTAGTCCTCCTTAAATAATACACAGTTGTAACACAGTTAAAAAATACACTGTTTTTATAGAATGTTGTTACCAACCAGGTATTCCCTGAAAGAAATATGAAGCATTTTCAACATCTTGGATCTTTTAGTTCATTTAACTTATCCTCTGTGAGACATAATCTATGTGTATTTTTAAGGCTGCTCGGTGCTTAAGCATGGAACTTTTTTATTCTATATCTTCTTGATGACACTAAGAAACATTTTTTCCTTTGTTTTCTGGGATATTTTTTTCCCCATCACTCCTTAATGTTATAGCAAATATTTAAGACATTGTAATTCTAAGTCTTAACACTAGATGAGCTTAGTCAATTCATCATCCATTCTTAGCTGAGAAAAATGGGTAGTAATTATAGGTATGAATATTTGCTTTATGGGCCACAAAATTATTACAATAATATTGCTTTGTTTAAAAAAAATAAACCACATGTTATTTTGAGATAATAACATGGTGTTTGCCAAAACATTCTAAATAATACACTCTTTTCAAAAGTTTACAAAACCATTAACTGTCTTTTAGGCCTTATATCAGATACATGAGGTGGCATATACATCAGTGTGTTGTTTATGGTACATGATCTATTAATATGACTATGCCAAATAACATAGATACATAGGAAAATAACCGTGTGACGAAAGGAAGAAGTATTCTTGCAGTAATATCTGTAGATAAAAATCACTGAATTCTGTTAGTGGTATCTTCCTCCTACCTTTGAAATTTCAGATTGTATGTACGTGTTTGATACTTACTCATGATTATTAGTTTCCTTAAATACTTTTAATAGTTATTTAGACCTTTCTCCACTAAATCACAACATATTATATATTTATTGTTTGGAATTTCCTGATATTACTTAATTTATTACCAAATTGCTATTTTGTGACATTCTAGGGTATGTCAGTTATCTCAAGGGATGATATGAAACTGTTAAAGTAAAATTAATTTAATTTTTTAAAAAGATTTTATTTGTTTAAGAAAGAGAGAGAGTGAGCACGAGTTGGGGGCAGAGGCAGAGGGAGAGGGAGAAGCAGACTCCCTGCTAAGCAGGGAGCCCAATGTGGGGCTCGATCCCAGGACCCTGAGATCATGACATGAGCCGAAGGCGGATGCTTAACCAACTGAGCCACCCTGGCACCCCAAGTTTATTTTATGTAAATATATTTTTAAAAATTATTTTTGAGGAAGACAGCTATTATAAAATCAAACAATGATAGTATTAGAATATTTGGTTTAAACAAATGCTAATTTTCATTAGTCCTAGAAGGTATACAGTAGACTCTGAACAACACAGAGGTTAGGTGCACTGATCCCCACCCTATGCAGTTGAAAATCCCAGTATAACTTTTCATTTCCCAAAAATGTAACTACTAATAGCCTACTGTTGACTGGAAGCCATGCTGATAACATAAGCAGTTGATTAACATATATTTTGTTTGCTATATGTATTATATACTGTATTCTTACAATAAAGTAAGCTAGAGAAAAGAAAATATTACTAAGAGAACATTAAGTATTTACAGTACCCTCTCTATTTACTAGACAAAATACGAATATAAGTGGACCCATTCGGTTCAAATCCATGTTATTCATGGAGTTAACTGTAGTTTGAAACTGCTGGGAATTTAGCTTCCTGAGACAGCCTTTGCAGTGCTTTTCAAATGAGATAGATAACTGAAACCTGAAGACCCAGTTGTTTTCTCCCAAAATGTCATATTTTATAAATTACCTTAGGAATTAATACCAGATTTGTCAAAGCAGGTAGAAATAATTATAATTCTATATTCAGCAGGAAGAATATTTCATTCTAGATCTTATATAGTATTTAGTATTACTGGTATTTGGTAAATATTTTTATGATTTCTCTAGTAAATGCTTAATTAAACTTAGCTGTGTTTGAAATTTGTGTAAAAATGACATTAGTTCTGGGGCGCCTGGGTGGCTCAGTCGGTTAAGCATCTGACTGTTGGTTTTGGCTCAGGTCATGATCTCAGGGTTGTGGGATCGATTGCGTTAGGCTCCGGACTCACCGGGAGGTCTGCTTGAGATTCCCTCCCTCTCCCTCTGCCTTTCCCCCTCCGTTCATGCCCTCTCTTCTCACCCTGTCTCTCTAAAAATAAAATAAATCTTTAAAAAAATGACATTAGTTCTAAGGGTATAGGTAAACTCATGGGACTCCTGGAAAAATCAATGTGGCATAAAGGCAATCTCTGTAGAGAAGTAAAGAGATACAGTAGTACCCCCTTATCTATGGGGGTTATGTTCCAAGACCCCCAGTGGATGCCTAAAACTGTGGATAGTAATGAACTCTATATATACTGTGTTTTTTCCTGTAAATACATACCTATGATGAAATTTAATTTATAAAATTGGCACAGCAAGATAAAATAGAACAATTATAATAATATACAGCAATAAAAGTTATATGAATGTGGTCTCTCTCAAAATATCTTTTTTTTTTTTTTTAAGATTTTATTTATTTATTTGATAGAAAGGACAGCCAGAGAGGGAACACAAGCAGGGGGAGTAGGAGAGGGAGAAGCAGGCTTTCCGCCGAGCAGGGAGCCCGATGCGGGGCTCGATCCCAGGACCCTGGGATCATGACCTGAGCCGAAGGCAGACGCTCAACGACTGAGCCACCCAGGCGCCCCTCTCTCAAAATATCTTACTGTACTCTTCTTTTTGTGATGATATGAGATGATAAATGCCGATGTGAAGAGGTGAGGTGAGGTGAATGATGTAGGCCTTGTGACTTATTGCTAGGCTACTATTGACCTTCTGATGATGTGTGGGAAGGAGTATCATTTGCTTCTGGGCTGCAGTTGACTGCGGATAACTGAAATAGTGGAAAGTGAGGTAGTGGATAAGGGGTGGACTACTGTAGTGCAAGATGGCCTAGTACCTTAAACAGAGAACAGATTGGTGGTTATTAGGTGAAGGGTGGGGGGTGAAGAAATGAGCGACGGTGGTCAAAATGTACAAACTTCATTTATAAGATAACTAAGTTCTGGAGGGGCGCCTGGGTGGCTCATTCGTTAAGCGTGTGCCTTCGGCTCAGATCATGATCCCGGGGTCCTGGGATTGAGCCCCACATCGGGCTCCCTGCTCCGCGGGAAGCCTGCTTCTGCCTCTCCCACTCCCCCTGCTTGTGTTCCCTCTCTCGCTGTGTCTCTCTCTGTCAAATAAATAAATAAAATCTTTTAAAAAAATATAAGATAACTAAGTTCTGGAAATTTAATGCACAGCATGGTGACTGTAGTTAACAATACTGTATGGTATATTTGAAGGTTGCTGAGAAAGTAGATCTTCAAAGTTCTGTTTACAAGAAAAAAATGCAACTGTGAGGTGATGGATATTAACTAAACTTATTGTGGTAATCATTTTGCAATATATACATATACCAAATCATTATATACCTTAAACTTACACAAAGTTATGTATCAATTATGCCTCAATAAAACTAGGAAAAAAAGTAAAAACATTCACTGAAAACTAGGGGACAAAGTGAAAAATTTTTTCCTCAGTGAAGATGGCATGGTACTTTAATAAGATTTGGAGAAGAATCACATTAAAAGACACAGCACTATAATGACAGAATTAGGAAGGTGCACTTACTCTTCCAACCTATATAATTACCTATTATTTGATGGAGAAGGCATAACAAGTCAAAAACTATCTGCAGGTTGGACAGAGTATCCCTTTTCTGTGTTTCCTTATTACCCTGTATGTATCTTTATCACTGTCTTTGTCCTATAACACATTGAAGTTATGCTTGCCTAGATATATATTTTAAAGAAATAAAGTAAAATACAAAGGTGTTTCAAAAAAATAATGAGAAACTGAAAGCAACCCGAACGCCTCTGTTAGGTAGATGGTCATGTAACTTTCAGTTTATCTCTTTGAGGGAATGTGCTGTGTTGGCCTGTCATCAGGCTGGTGGCAAGTTGGCCACGATAGTTCCAGATACAACAATCTCCAGAGGGTGAAAAGGAGCTCACTCTTCCTGTCTCTCCTTTACGAGTGTGAAAATCTTTCCTGAAAGTTCCCAGCTGACTTCCCCTTATTTCTCATAGCCTAGAATTGGGTTTCATGCCCAGGCATTGGCAAAGGTGATAGGATATAGGGTGATGAGGATTCGATGACAATTACTGCTACAAAATGTTAAAAGTGGCTTTATTTTTGTAGTGGGAATAATAGATGTATTTTATTACCTCCTTGGTACTTTTTAAGAGTTTATAAGGTTGAGGGGCGCCTGGGTGGCTCAGTCAGTTAAGCAGCTGCCTTCGGCTTAGGTCATGATCCTGGAGTCCCAGGCTCGAGCCCTGCCTCAGGCTTCCCACTCACTGGGGAGTCTGCTACTCCTTCTGACCCTCCCCCCTTCTTGTGCTCTCTCTCTCTCTCACTCTCTCTCTCTCTCAAATAAATAAAATATTTTAAAAAAATTTATAAGGTTTAAAGATTTATTTATTTTTGAGAGAGAGAGAGCACACGCGCGAGAGGGGTAAGGGGCAGAGGGAGAGGGAAAAAGAAATCCAAGCAGACTCCCTGCTGAGTATGGAGCCCGATGCAGGGCTTGATCCCAGGACCCTGAGATCATGACCTGAGCCAAAATCAAGAGTGGGATGCTTAACTGAGCCACCCAGGCGCCCTGAGTTTATAAGGTTTAAATACTGAAAAAATATTGCTTTAATCATCAGGTTAAAGTAGATATTAATTAAAATATTTATCAGTTGGTATATCTTTGTCTCCAAACCATTCAAGGGCAGGACAGTGGACTCTGACTTCTTTATCATGGTATCCCCAGTGCTTAATCCATGCCTGATGCATAAAAAGTTCTCAGCAGTTGCTGAACTGAATCAAGTATTTAATTAAAGTTAAAAAGAAACAAGCAATAAAGTAAAATTTTATTACTTTTAGGTACAGTTCACATTATGAACCACACTGTATTTAAATGCTAACAAATGAAATAATTAGTGAAAAAGTTATTCACAATAGGTTCACATTCATTGCAATACATTTTCCTCATCTTAATTTTTAATGTTCCTATTTTTTATAGGATTAATTTTTCTTTACTTTTTGTGAAATATTAAATAACTATATGTAAAATGGGTATGTATATCTTTGCTTTAATTATAAAGTGAACAGTTCTGTAACTACCTCCAAAAAGAAATAAAACAATACCAGTACCTTACATAGCACCTGTATACTCTTCCCTGAACATCTCACTCTCCCAACAAGGTAAACACTGTTCTGGTTTTTATAATAAATCATTCTCTTACTTTCCTTTATAGTTTTGCCATTTACCTATCCCTAAACAATATATTATCTAGTGTTGTTTGTTTTTAAAATGTTTTTAAATGGAATAATCTTTTAAGTATTCTTCTGCGAGCTTTTTATTTAGGTCTTTGCCATGTTTTAATCATCCATTTTGATGAATGTAGGTGTAGCTTGTTCATTTTTACACCTTTATTCAGTTCCATTGGCATAAACATACTCTAAGTTATTTATGTAATTCACTATTCATATTGTTTCATATCTCCCTTCCTCATCCATCCGAAAATTCCCTTTGCTTATAACTTGTGTTGACTACTTGTTCTTGATTCCGTATCTTCTTCATTGTTCATTCATTCCCTCCTTTTGGTGGTGTACTTTCTTCAGTAGCTTCCTGACAATGAGTGGATGGGAGGTAAATTGGCTGAGACACTGCAGGTTCGAAGAACACCTTTTTCTTCCGCCTTCCCCTTGATATTTTGACTGCTTGTAGAATACTGGGTTAGAAGTAATTTTCCCTCAGGTTTTACTTGTCTTCTGCCTAGGTTGTCATTCTACCAGGCTTTCTCAATCTGAAGATATTCTGTATCCTTTCTTTGTCTGAAACCTGTTTATTCTGTACGGAAGTTTTAAAGCATTTTCTTTTTATTCATAGTATTATGAAATTTCTTGGTGATATATTTTATTTTAAGAATACTAGATTGGGGGGGCGCCTGGGTGGCTCAGTTGGTTGAGCGACTGCCTTCGGCTCAGGTCATGATCCTGGAGTCCCGGGATCGAGTCCCACATCGGACTCCCTGCTCAGCGGGGAGTCTGCTTCTCCCTCTGACCCTCCTCCCTCTCATGTTCTCTGTCTCTCATTCTCTCTCTCGCAAATAAATAAAATCTTAAAAAAAAATAGAATACTAGATTGGGTCTATATAATTTGATGATCTCTTTTAACCTAGAAACTCATGCATCAATTCTGTTTTCCTTATTGTTGATTTCTACCTTAAAATTTTTTTTACATTTTCTTTCTTGCACTTCTCTTTTATAGATATTGTACTTCCTAGACTCTCTACTTTGTCTTTTCTCTATGATTTTTGTCTTTTTGTAGGATATTTTCTGTTATATCTTCCAATTCTTTCACAAGTTTTTTGTTTCTGCTATCTTATTTCTAATAAAAAAAAGATTTATTTATTTATTTATTTTAGAGAGAGAGAGAACACAAAAACGGGAGGGGAGGAGAAGAGGGAGAGAATCTCAAGCAGACTCCCCACTGAGCATGGAGCCCCATGTGGGGCTCGATCTCACAACTCTGAGATCATGACCTGAGCCAAAACCAAGAGTAGGTTGCTTAACCGACTGAGCCACCCGGGTGCCCCCTTATTTCTAATTTCTAAGAACTTTTCCTTTGCTTTTCTTTTTTAAAACCTCTTTCTTTGTTTCATGGAGTAGTGTCTTACCTGAAGATATTTATGATAGTAATTTTGAATCTTGATTTGTTTTTGTGAAATGGAAACAAAGGAAAATGAAATGAAAAAAGGAAAATGAAATAAAAATTACTAAACATTGTTAACAAGATTGAAAATTTTGCATCTTACTCAAATACTCAAAGAAAATAGAGCTGCTTTATTATTGGTAATAACTCTAATCTTTCTTGTAAGCATCTTAACCAGTTGGGTAGTGTTAGGCAAGGAGAGGGACAGGGTATTACACAGCTTGAGCTTGCCAATTAATCTTTCATTAGCTAATTCAGCTCCTTTTGGGTATATGCTGTCTTTCAGATACTCCCCTACCTCTTTCCCCTGCTGTACTTCCAGATGCTGTTTAAGTGCTATGGGGATGCTTTAGGTGATTTTGTGAAGGTGGTAGAGTATCCTGGAATTCTGTACTGGTCATTGGTCTTCCCTAGAATCTGCCATGGGTAGCTTCTCTAAGCTTGTCTTGGACTTATTTGACTGCTTAGATGGTTCTTCTGTCCTTTGGGAGTGATACTTCCAGAGCTTATGGAACTTCTGAATCCTGTCTTTATATGTAAGTTATGGGAGTCAGGAGTATTACCTCAAGCTCATTTAGTTATTTCCTTCCTCTGCTAAGGTTCTGTTGTTCCTCCTTCCAGAACATATTGCCCCAGGATCATACTATGTGATGATGGTCTTCTCTCAGAGTTTCATGTGGGGAGGTAGGTAAAAGCCTCCAGCTACTTTTGATTTTTTCTTTGTTTACATACTAGGAATGGAAGGGGTTGGCCTTCTCTTTCCTTCTAATGTTTGGAAGGTCCTTTATTTCATTGCTCTTTCTTTTCTGAAGTAGTATTTTTCCCACCCTCTTGACTGGAGCTGCAGTGGCAGATGGGGTATAGGGAGAGAAATTTGCCAGTAAGGGAGAATTCAAAAATACTATCCCAATTATATTAATTAATTGTTCCATTATATAGCAGGAACAATTTTATCATCTCTTTTTAAAACGATTTCAGCCCTTCTGAACTTTTTCATCTGTAGTAGTAAATATACTTTTCCAACTCTGACTCAGTCATTCTTAGCCATGATTTGTGAGATGTATTCTCAAAACAGAATTTGAAATTAGTAAGCAGTTAGTAAGAGCTATTTTTATATTCTTATGGCATTTCCAGAAGTTGGCTGGGACGTGCAGATTCCATTTTAGCTGCTTTTCATTTGGGAACTCTTGGATCAGATCCAGTTCTTTGAAAGATGGATTATGTGAATATATGTGTTTTAAGAGTATATCAAAATGTGTAATCAAGGAATATCTTTTGATAGTGTTATAGCACTTTAGGACTAGCCACTCCAAGAACTGCATATTATTAAATTCTACCAGTTATCATAAAATGTCCTCTTTGGTACATTTGGAGCAGTTTAATTTTTTAGGGAAATTTTGGTAAGTTAAAATTGTTCTTAATTTTCTTTTTCTAGAGACAGCATAGGCATATATTACCCAGGTATATTGTTTCTCTTGTCTTCCCAGCTGAAGTGAGTAATAGTTGTTCTCTGCTGTGGATTGTTAAATTGTCACCCTAGAGAACCATACTATATATGGATGAGCCTTATTGAACGTAGCAGAGATTTTTACCTTTGGTAGGAGTGGGTCATATTTCTCTTTGAGAGTCTAATGAAGGCTATTGATCATGTCCCTCCTGTTACCTTCACCCCAAAATAGTACATAAACATATTTGTTTCTACTTTAGTTTTTTTGTACTGGAATAAATATAGTTTGTAGACCAGTGAGTGGTTCTCAAGATTGATAGCAGAGGTGGGGCAAGGTGAAATGAGTTTGGGGAGAGAGGGATCAGAATGATTTGAAATATTTTGAAATTTTTATACGTTCTCGTCGTTTCTTTGAGGTATTCTCATATTGCTTGAAGTATGACTAGCTGTTTAAGAATTCGCTGCTAGAGTGAGCCATTTTCTTCATGCATTGTGTAGATGTTTAGAGTGTTGGAGTGGAAAAAGTATGGAAACACTATCTCAGACAAAAATTAAACAATTGTCTATAAGGCATTATGTTAATATCATTTTAATATAAAAACTAAAAACTTAGTGGTTACTTCCTTAAAAAATTGAAGTAAAACCAAATTTGGCAAATAAAATAATTAGGTCTGAATAGACCATTAAATCTATTTTGTGGAGTACTCTTGAAGTGGCATATTGTAAGTTCTTTGACATTAATTTGATTTAAACTTTAGAGTTTTTAAAAAAATTATTTCAAAATTTTACACTTAAAAAAAAAGGAGGTGAAATTGACATTAAATAAAAGTAACCATTTTAAGGTGAACAATTCAGTGGGATTTAGTACATTTGAAATATTGTGCATCTACCACCGCTATTTAGTTTTTCCAAAACATTTTTATCACCCCAAAAGGAAACTCCATACCTGTTAAGCAGTTGTTCTCCATTTTCCCTTCCCCTTAGCCCCCGTCAACTACATCTGCTTTATCACTGTGTATTTACCTGTTATGGAAATTTCATATAGATAGAATCATATAATATGCGATCTTTTCTGTGTGGTTTCTTTCACTTAGCATAATGTTTTTGAAATTCATCAACTTTGTAGCATTTGCAGTACCACATTCCTTTTTATTCTGGAATAGTATTTCATTATATGTATACATTGTAACTTTTTTTCTTTTTATGCTCTTTTTAAAAAAAAATTTTATTTGGGCGCCTGGGTGGCTCAGTCGTTAAGCGTCTGCCTTCAGCTCAGGTCATGATCCCAGGGTCCTGGGATCGAGTCCCACATCGGGCTCCCTGCTCGGCAGGAAGCCTGCTTCTCGCTCTCCCACTCCCCCTGCTTGTGTTCCTGCTCTCGCTATCTCTCTGTCAAATAAATAAATAAAATCTTTAAAAAAAATTTTTTTTTTTAATTTAAATTCAATTTCGTTAACATATAGCATACTATTTAGTTTCAGGGGTAGAATTTAGTGATTCATCAGTTGCATATAACACCCAGTGCTCATTATATCAAATGCCCTCCTTAATGCCCGTCACCCAATTCCCCCATGCCCCACTTGCCCCCTCCAGCAACCCTCAGTTTGTTTCCTACAGTGAAGAGTCTCTTACGGTTTGCCTCCCTCTCTGTTTTTATCTTATTTTATTTTTCCTTCTCTTACCCTATGTTCATCTGTTTTGTTTCTTAAATTCCATATATGAGTGAAATCGTATGGTATTTGTCTTTCTCTGACTTATTTCGCTTAGCATAATACCCTCTAGTTCCATCCATGTTATTGAAATGGCAAGATTTCATTCTTTTCGATGGCTGAGTAATATTCCATTGTATATACATACCACATCTTCTTTATCCATTCATCTGTTGATGGACATCTGGGCTTTTTCCATTTTTTGGCTGTTGTGGACATTGCTGCTATAAACGTTGGGGTGTGTGTGCCCCTTCAAATCACTATTTTTGTATCCTTTGGATAAATATCTAGTAGTGCAGTTGCTGGGTTGTAGGGTAGTTCTATTTTTAACTTTTTGAGGAACCTCCATACTGTTTTCCAGAGTGGCTGCACCAGTTTGCATTCCCACCAACACTGTAAGAGGGTTCCCCTTTCTCTGTATCCTTGCCAACATGTTATTTTCCTGAGTTGTTAATTTTAGCCATTCTGACCAGTGTGAGGTGGTATCTCATTTGGTTTTGATTTGTATTTCCCTGATGCCAAGTGATGTTGAGCATTTTTTCATATATGTTATAGTTTATTTGTTCATACATTGACGGACATTTGGGCTAGTTACATCTTTTGGTTATTGTGAATAGTGCTGCTGTGAACTTGTGTGTACATTCATTTGTTTGAGTACTGTTTTCACTTTTTTTTTTAAGTAATCTTTATGCCCAATGTGGGGCTTGAACTCAGAACCCTGAGATCAAGAGTCGCATGCTGTACTGACTGAGCTAGCCAAGTGCCCCTGTTTTCACTTTTTAAAAGTATATATCTAGGTGTGAATTGCTGGGTAAAAGAAGAAAACTATTGTTTCCTTTTACACTCACACTTTTATAATACCTCTGACACCAGATGTATGGGTTTTTCACAGCAAACAATTCTCTCATTCTCTGTGGACACTGACTGAATGTCCTACAGTTTAATTCAGTTCTGACCCTAGCCAACTGGAGTTGATGTAGACTCGACAAATTAAGGGATCAGTCCCATAAGACTGCTCTCCCCACTTCAAATACTAATTGCAAGTCCTAGGTTGTCACCTGAATTTCTTTTTTTTAAAAATTTTTTATTGTTATGTTAATTCCCATACATTACATCATTAGTTTTAGATGTAGTGTTCCATGATTCATTGTTTGTGCATAACACCCAGTGCTCCATGCAGAATGTGCCCTCCTCAATACCCATCACCAGGCTAACCCATCCTCCCAAACCCCTCCCCTCTAGAACCCTCAGTTTGTTTTTCAGAGTCCGTCGTCTCTCATGGTTCGTCTTGTCACCTGAATTTCTGACCAAATGGCTATAAATTGGGGATTTTCACAAACCCCTCTGTGAGTTTGGTAATTTGCTGGAACAGCTCACAGAACTCAGGGAAGCACTTTATTTACTATAACCCCTTTATTATAAAGGATACAACTTAGGAACAGCCAAATGGAAGAAGATGCATAGGGCAAAGTATGTGGGAAGGGGCATAGAGCTTCCGTCTCTCTGGGCATGCAACTCTTCCAGCACCTCAATGTATTCACCAACGTGGAAGCTCTGTGAACCCCATCAGTTAAGGTTTTTTATGGAGGCTTCATTATGTAGACATGATTGATTGAAATATTGACCATTGATGATTGAACTCAATCTTTGGCCCTTCTCCTATCCCCAGAAGTTGGGGGTGGGGCTGAAAGTTTCAGCCTTCAAATTACATGGTTGGTTCCTATGGCAAGCAATCCCCATCCTCCAGGAGCCACCTGTTAGCACCAACTCAGGTATAGATGTAAGCGGCTCATTATGAATAACAAAAGACCCTCCCTTCACTCCTGTCACTCAGGAAATTCCAAAAGTTCTAGGAGCTTTGTGCCAGAAACTAGGGATGAAGACTGAATATAAATATAAATATATTCTATGTTTAGCTTTTTGAGAAACTGCCAAACTGTTTTCCACAGCAGTTGGACTATTTTACATTCCTACGAGCAGTTTATGAGGGCTCCCGTTTCCCTACAACCTCACCAGCACTTGTTATTCCTGTTTTTGTTGTTGTTATTTTTTAAATTATAGCCATCTTAGTGAATTGGTACCTCACTGTGGTTTTGGTTTGCATTTCCCTAATGACTAATGATATTGAGCATTTCCCACCACCCTGCCTGTTGTGCAAAAAGGTGTTTTTATTAAAGCATGAGAACAGGATCCCTGGGCAGAAAGAGCTGCCTGTTGAGCATCTTTTCATGTGCTTATTGGTAATTTGTATATCTTATTTTCATCAGTCTTTGGTTTTGATGCTAAGAATTGTTAAACACCTTGATTTACAAAGGTATGTAGTAGTAGCAAAGCAAACTTTCAACTCATACTTGCTTTGACAGAAATTACTTGCCTCACATCAAGGAATCCCAGAAATTTCCAAGACTTGATTTACATATATGTTTTACGGTTTTCCCTGCCCTTTAGCAGGGGCACAGCATCATTGGCAGTGTCTTCTTTAGGAAGAAATGGAAACAGACATTTCCCATTTAAGATCTTAGAGCAAAATTCTTTAAAAATATTTCTATAGGGGTGCCAGGTGGCTCAGTCAGTTAAGTGACTGCCTTTGGTTCAGTTTATGATCTTGGTGTCTTGGGATCAGTCCCGAGTTGGGCTCCATGCCCAGTGGGGAGGTTGCTTCTCCCTCAGCCCCTCTCCCCCACTCATGCTCTCTCTGTCTCTTTCTCTCTCAAGTAAATAAATAAAATCTTTAAGAACTATTTCTATAGATTTCTATCATTTTTTTCCTTTTTTGTGATTGACAATTTTTTTGTTGGTTAATAGGTATTCGTTTTATTCTTATTACTGAAGTATAGTTGACATATAATGTTATATTAGTTTCTTTTCTTGAAACACTTGAACAGCCTTCCTCTGATGAAGTGATTGACTTTAATGTAAGAAGGCAAGACTTCTCTTGGGCTTTTGGCAATCTTTGACACTAAGCTTTGTGTGCTGGTTGGTCAGCTATTGTTTCTTAAGCTTCAAACCTACCCTTTTATACTCTCTGATCCTGGGGATGGGATTCTGCCAACTACTTTTTTTTTTTTTTTGGCCAGCTGTTCCCTTCTTTCAGTGTAAGGTGCTAGAAGGAGACTGGGAGTCCAGAAGTAGGAGAATTTATATGCTCATTCTTATTTGCTTGCTTTTTTCTTTTCTTTCTTTCTTTTCTTTTTTTAAGATTTTATTTGAGAGAGAGAGCACAAGCAGGGAGAGTGGCAGGCAGAGGGAGAAGCAGGCTCCCCGCTGAGCAGGGAGCCTGACATGGGACTCCATCCCAGGACTCTGGGATCATGACCTGAGCCGAAGGCAGACACTTAACCAACTGAGCCACCCAGGTGCCCTGCTTGCTTTTTTCTTCCTTTTCTTTATTATTAAGTAATTACAAAACTAATATTTCCTGGTAGGGAAGAACAGGGTAATATAAGAGCACGCGGCAAAGGGACTAAGCATGATTCACCTAGTTGGGTGATTCAGGGAAAGCATCTCTTACGTGATATTTAAGATGAGACTTAAACAATGAATATAGGTTAGCTGGATGTGAGACACAGAGGATATGGAAGAGCATTCCAGCCTCAGCATTGAGAGAGTGTGTAAACACAGTGGTTCCAGATGAGGCAAGAACTATATCACAGTGTGTTTTATAATTTATGTTAAATAGATTGGAATTTATCTAAAAGCCAGTAGGAAACCATTGAGGGGTTTTTAGCAGAGGAATGGCATTATATTCATTAATTACATTCATTAAATACAGCGTGTCAGATGTTGTTCTAAGCCTGGGGATATAGAGGTAACATGGCAAAGTTCCTGCCTTCTGGAATTTGCATTCTGATGCAGGCAGCAGATAGACAAATAAATATGTAGTATCATTTCAGTATCATTTCTTGATAAATGCTATAGAAGAAACAAAGTAAGGCAGGGAGATAGAAAATGAAGGAAAGGAAGTAATTTTAGGTAGGGTGATCAAGTACACCCTGAAGAGGTCATCCAAGAAGGTCTCTCTAAGTAGACATATGAGCAGACATATGAGCAGAGACCTGAATGAAGTGAGGAAGTGAGTCATATGAAGATCTGGGGAAAGAATCTCAGGAAGAGAAAACAGATGATGAAAAGTACCTGAGTGGGAATGAGCTTCCTATGTTGGAGGAACTACAAGAAGTTTATGAGTGAGAAGACAGGTTTGGTATGAGGTCAGAGAGATAGGCATGGCCGAAGTCCTTCCTCACAGGACTTTGTGAGCCATAATAAGAAGTTGGGTTATATTTTAAATATGTTTGAAAGCCACTGGAAAGTTTTGAGGGGAGCAATATGATTTATGTTTTGAAAAGGTCGCTCTGGCCGCTGGTAGAGTATAGAGTGTGAAGGGTGAGGCTAGAAGCAGGAAGGCCAATTAGGAGTCTCTTGTCACATTCTAGGAAAAAAATAATGACTTGGACTAGGGTGATAGCTGTCGAAGTGGTGAGAATAGTTTGATTTAGGATATATTTGGCATATAGAGTCAATAGGATTTGCTGAGGAGTTTGAATGTGGCTTGTAAGAGAAAGGGAGGATGACTGCTAATTCCTTGGCCTCTGCAACTGGGTGAGTGCTGATGGCACTTCTGAGATGGGAGAGATTGAGGAAAAGTTGATGGCTTTTGGAGGGGAGTATTACAAAACTGAGAGTTCTGTTTTATTTTATTTTTATTTGTTTAAAGATTTTATTTATTTATTTGAGAGAAAGAGAGCACAAGCAGGGGAAGTGGCAGGCAGAGGGAGAGGGAGAAGCAGGCTCCCCGAAGAGCAGGGGGAGCCTGATGCGGGACTCGATCCCA
Organism: Neomonachus schauinslandi; assembly: GCF_002201575.2. Taxonomy (NCBI): domain Eukaryota; kingdom Metazoa; phylum Chordata; class Mammalia; order Carnivora; family Phocidae; genus Neomonachus; species Neomonachus schauinslandi. The sequence goes on from NC_058416.1 coordinate 71,109,390, forward strand.
GGACCCTGGGATCATGACCTGAGCTGAAGGCAGTCGCTTAACCAACTGAGCCACCAGGCACCCAAGAGTTCTATTTTAATTGGTTTAATTTTTTAAAATTCTGTTTAGGGCGCCTGGGTGGCTCAGTTGGTTAAGCGACTGCCTTCGGCTCAGGTCATGATCCTGGAGTCCCGGGATCGAGTCCCACATCGGGCTCCCTGCTCAGCAGGGAGTCTGCTTCTCCCTCTGACCCTCCTTTCTCTCATGCTCTCTGTCTCTCATTCTCTCTCTCTCAAATAAAAATAAAATCTTAAAAAAAAAAATTCTGTTTAAATTTGAGATTCCTCTTAGATATCCAAGTGGCAATGACAAGTAGGTATTTTGGCCCATGGGCAAGGTCAGTGCTCAAGCTATAAATTTGGTATTCATTAGCACATAGATGGTAATTAAAGTTATGATAAAATTTGACAAGATCCTTAGAGAATGTATATATATAAGAGAGAAGGTCTGAGGACTGAGCCTTGTGGCATTTTAACATTTAAGATTTGGGAAGAGATGGGCAGATCAGCAAAGAAGCCTGAGGAAGAGTAGCCAATGTAGTAAAAGAAAAACCTGGAGATGGGGCGCCTGGGTGGCTCAGTCGGTTAAGTGTCTGCCTTTGGCTTAGGATCGAGCCCCACATCGATCTCTCTGGTCAGCGGGGAGTCTGTTTCTCCCTTTGCCTCTCCCTCTGTGATCTCTCTTGCTTTTGCTCTCTCTCAAAGAAATATATAAAATCTTAAAAAAAAAAAAGAAAAACCTGGAGAATATGATATCCTAGAAGTTAGGTGAAGGAGGGGACTGACCCATTATGTCAAATACCGAGATAATAGGGGTGGCTGGGTGGCTCAGTCAGTTAAGCGTCTGCCTTCAGCTCAGGTCATGATCCCAGGGTTCTGGGATCGAGCCCCACGTCAGGCTCTCTGCTCAGTGGGGAGCCTGCTTCTCCCTCTCCCTCTGCCTGCTGCTCCCCCTGCTTGTGCTCTCTCTCTCTCAAATAAATAAATAAAATCTTAAAAAAAAATACCAAGTTATATTCTGAAGAAAGACCACTTTGATATAGTATGGATGATGGACTAAAGAGTGGCAAGATTAGAATTGGAGAAATAGAATGTTGTTGCACCTACCCAGAAGAGAAATGACAAATAGTGCCTTATTCTGGGGCAGTGGCAATTGGGATGGAAAGTTGTAGGCAAATTCAGGAGGCAGAGTAAAAAGACTTGATAATTGGGTATGGGGTGAGTGTTATGGGTCTTAGGCATAATATTTGAAAAGATTGAACTTTAAAAACTAAAGTATTTAGGGATACCTGGCTGGCTCATTTGGTAGAGCATGGGACTTCTTGATATCATGGGTTGTGAGTTCAAGCCCTATGTTGGGTATAGAGACTTAAAAAAAGAAATCTTTAAAAAAAAACCTAAAGTATTTAAAGAAGCAGACAAAAAACTGAAGTTACCACAGCTGGAGTACTTTTTGATACATTGGAGGCTGAGGTTTTAGTATTATTTGAACTGGTCAAGATTACACAAGTTTGGCTAAGTCAAACTATAGTTGGCTCTTGAACAACCTGGGTGTTGGGGCACTGACCCCTCACTGTGGTTGAAAATGCATGTGTAATTTTTGACTCCTCCCGTTACAACGTTACTGCGAATAGTCTGCTGTTGACTGGAAGTCTTACTGATAACATGAACAGTTGATTAACATATATTTTATATATTATATGTATTATTTACTCTATTCTTACAATAAGATAAATTAGAGAAAATGTTATTAAGAAAATCGTAAGGTAGGGCGCCTGGGTGGCTCAGTTGGTTAAGCGACTGCCTTCGGCTCAGGTCATGATCCTGGAGTCCCAGGATCGAGTCCCACATCGGGCTCCCTACTCAGCAGGGAGTCTGCTTCTCCCTCTGACCCTCACCCCTCTCATGCTCTCTCTCTCTCATTCTCTCTCTCAAATAAATAAATTATTAAAAAAAAAAAAGAAAATTGTAAGGTAGAGAAAATACATTTACAGTCCTGTACTGTATTTATAAAAAAAAAATTGTGTATAAGTGAACCCATGTGGTTCAAACACATGTTTTTCAAGGGTCAACTGCATTTAAAGACAGTTTAACCAATATTTTGGTTTAGGGCATATCAATTAATCTTTGCAGAGAAAGTATTTCTAAACATGTGGATAAGGTAAGATTGCTAGGGGCATGATCAACTCATGTAAACCATTTTTTAAGCAGTCAATTTTCAGCAGGCCCTCTACATAGCAACTCTTTATTTATTTATTTGTTTATTTATTTATTTATTTTAAAGATTTTATTTATTTATTTGAGAGAGAGAGAATGAGAGAGAAAGAGAGCATGAGAGGGGGGAGGGTAAGAGGGAGAAGCAGACTCCCTGCCGAGCAGGGAGCCCGATGCGGGACTCGATCCCGGGACTCCAGGATCATGACCTGAGCCGAAGGCAGTTGCTTAACCAACTGAGCCACCCAGGCGCCCATAGCAACTCTTTTTAAATGCACTGTGGACTTGGAAATAAATTGAAATTCTTCAGGAAAATTGTTACTCAGACTTTGCAATGTCTCTGACATGCTGTGTCCTCATTACATGCTAATGTCTACATTAATGACATCACATTAATGAGGTGCTATATGATTAAAATACTGCAAGGTTTTTGGGTTTTGGTGATAATCTAAATGTTACTATGCAAATGAACTCTAAATGATGAATTACTTATGGTCAATATTAAAATGAGTCCATGATAGGGGCTCCTGTGTGGCTCAGTGGGTTGAATGTCTGACTTTTGATTTTGGCTCAGGTCATGATCTCAGGGTCATGAGATTGAGCCCCACAGTGGGCTCCATGCTCAGTGGGGAGTCTGCTTGACATTCTTTCTCTCTTCCTCTGCCCCTCCCCTGCTTGTGTGCTCTCTCTCCCTCTCTAATAGATAAATAACTCTTTAAAAAGTGAGTCCATGATAGTTTCTCTTGAATTATTTATCTGGTAAAAGGTGAATGGGTAAGAAAAGTACTTGAGAACTTTCACTTCTGGAAGAATACTAGGCAGATTAGGTTAAAAAGACCTTTCACCGCAAATCATTGGATAATGCATTGCTGGATTTACAGGAATTAAGGGAAATCTTACAACATCTTTCAAATGCAAAGCAAAATAAAACAAAACAACGAAAACAACATCCCAACTAAACACTGTGAACTGAAACAGGAACCGTAAAAGATAAACACACATGAAAGGTTACCCTGCAAGTAGATACCCATATCAGCACAGCAGTTAAGAGTCCAAGCTTTAGGCTGATGACAAGGTAAGAAAGCTGAATATGAGATTCCAGCTTTAAGCCAAGGACCATAAAGGGAGCTAAAGTGAGATTGATAGAGCCCCATGGTTCTTTGCACAAGCAAATACAAATACTCTATGAAGGAAAATATTCTTGAGTTGTCCCCTAGGATTTTCTCAGATCAAGCAGATATGAAGGTCACAATCAGAGATCACCAAACATACAAGGAAACAAGTTGTTGTTAAGGAGTTGGCTGAGACTACAAGATTGAGACCCCTGAGGACTTCAGATATTGGAAGGATCAGGTATAGAATATTAAATAACTATGCATAAAATATATGAAGAAATAAGAGATGGGTTTACAAAAATGAGCAAGCAACAAGAAATTATCAAATATGACCAGGAAAAGAACCAATTAGAATATCTAGAAGTGAAAAATGTTGTTGGAATAAAAACGTCAATGTCTTGGTTAAACAGCAAATTAGACCCAGATAAAGAAAGAATTAGTGAACTGGAAGATGGATTTGAAGATATCACAGAATGCAGCACAGAGACAGAAAAATTGAATATATAATAAGAGAGGTTAAGAAAAGTGGAATAAGAAAGGCTAATATAGGTCTATTCAGAATTCCAGTAAGTGAGACTAGAAAATGCAGGAGAGACAATATTTGAAGAGTTAATGGCTGAGAATTTTCCAGTATTGTTGACTTGAATGTATAGATATAGGAAGCATGATATATACAAAGCAGAATAAATAAAAATACCTAAATCAATGTGTTTAGGTATAGATTGACATTCAGACCTTGAAAGACTTCAAGCAGCCCATGGAAAGGGTCAAATGGGGGAAGAGTTGAGGCCTCCTTCCAACAACTAGCATCAATTTGTGAGGCATATTAAGTGAACTACCTTGGAAATGGATTCTCTGGCCCTCGTCAAGCCTTCAGATGATTATTTTTTAACTGGAATTTTCCAAGATTATTGTATATTGTATCAGGTTTACGTTGGTGAAAGGCAGGTTGTGAGATGTGAGTTGGAGTGAACAGTTCTTTTTTTTTTTTTTTTTAAAGATTTTATTTATTTATTTGACAGAGAGATAGAGAGCACAGATAGTTAGAGTGGCAGGCAGAGGGAGAGAGAGAACCAGGCTCTCCGCTGAGCAGTGAGCCCGACACGGGGCTCGATCCCAGGGCCCTGGGATCATGTCCTGAGCTGAAGGCAGACGCCCAACCGACTGAGCCACCCAGGTGCCCCTGGAGTGAACAGTTCTATTAGTTCCTTCTATTTAGGTAGCATAAATGTCTGGATCTCCCCACATTTCGCCAGTGGCTCAGGCGGCCATAACATTCCACGTTAGCAGATTATCGTTCTAATTGGCCAATAAAAATGTAGAACATCAGGGTGCCTAGGTGGCTCAGACAGTTAAGCGTCTGCCTTCGGCTCAGGTCATGATCCCAGGGTCCTGGGATCGAGTCCCACATCGGTCTCCCTGCTGAGCGGGGAGCCTGCTTCTCCCTCTACCTTTGTCTGCCGCTACCCCTGCTTGTACTCTCTCTCTCCTGTCAAATAAATAAAAAATCTTAAAAAAAAAAAGTAGAACATCTGATCTATTTTAAGTGCCTGATTACTGAATGCACCCAGGGTTGTCCTTTGAAATAACTTAAAATAACTCCATTAGGATTGTTGTGCTAGTTTTTTTTTTTTTTTAAAGATTTTATTTATTTATTTGAGAGAGAGAGAATGAGAGACAGAGAGCATGAGAGGGAGGAGGGTCAGAGGGAGAAGCAGACTCCCTGCCGAGCAGGGAGCCCGATGTGGGACTCGATCCTGGGACTCCAGGATCATGACCTGAGCCGAAGGCAGTCACTTAACCAACTGAGCCACCCAGGCGCCCTGTTGTGCTAGTTTTTTATTTTTATTTTTTAGTGCTGGGAGTGGTAGGAAGAATTCTGTCAAGACTCATCAAATGCTCTTCTGAAATGCAAGTCCATTACATCATTCCACTGATGTCATTATACAATAAAATAGAACTTACGGAACATGAGTATTTCTTAATGTTTCGTTCTTCTCTTTTTATGATTTTTCACAGAGCAAAATAATTTTCGAGAGCATTTTTTATGTTAGCTTTGCCACCCTACAAATGAGAAAGGTGCACTCCTGATATAAACAGGGCATGGAAGCTTGACTAATCATTAGCAGTGTTGGTTACAGGGAAAATATATTGCAGCTACAGTTGATTCCTGGACACTAAGTTATTTGAATAGGTATGTAGAATTCTTGTGATTGATGAACTAAAACAGTTTTGCTTTAAAGAATTGTAGCTTGAATAAAAAATAATGAAACCATATTAATGTAGATAAACCTTACTGACATTTTATACTTTTGAGGGGAAATAAGGTCTTAAGTTGCTTTGGCTAAAATTTCAAAATGAATTGTAGTCATAATTCTGGCATTATGGCTCTCTGGCCCCGAGAAATTCTTTAAAAGAATTTACTGTCTACTTCTCTAAAATGTCAATAATATAATTTACCTCTTTTTTTCAGGGATATAGTGAGGAGTTACTCTTTGGAAATGGAAAAATGTTACCTGTTAAGTTGTTATATCTCATCACTAGAAAATATCTTTTCACTGAACAACTATAGAGAAGATGGTTGTCATTGATCTTAAGAATTTATCACATACCTCAATGCACTAAAAATTTTGGGAAATTAAAGCACAGATCTTACTTGTGAGCAAAAGTAACTTTAAAACTTTGGCTTATGAAATATAGAAGTGTGGAGATTTGGTGTATGATATAATTATTTATAGTTGTATTTTGTAGAACTAGTGAGGTCTGATCTTTAGATTGAGGAAAAGGGTTAAAGGCCACGATTTCTATATTTTTCTTTTCCTGTTAGCAGTTCAAGCACATTTTTTGTTTCGCAAAAGTGTCTACTGTAATAAGCATATAATATAGCCCTTCATTTGAAGAGGTGTCTGAAGTATAAAATACAGTTGTATATTTTTAGATTTAATGATGTTCTTATTCATTTATAATTGGCAAATATTTGATTACTTATTAACATACTAGGCGCTGTGATGAAGGCAAAAGAATTAAGATACACTTGAAAACAAAAAGGGTAGACTCTAAATCCTTGGGGAATAGGACTGTTTCTTTTTATTTTTGTGTTCCTGGTACCTAGCAGAGGGCCCAGCAACAGTAGACTTTTACTGAAGGTTAGTTGAATGAATAGATGAATTAGAAGGACTTGATGGTTTCCCTCAGGAAACTTAGAGCCCTTAGATATAATAAGATGAATATACAGAGAGCCATACTGAACAATAGACAATAATAAATATGTGCTAAATAATTAGAACTTAGAGGCATTACAATTTAGAGGAAACACTAAAATAATTTTCAAACATGGTATTTGGAGTGCCCTTATCAGAATTTATAGTTGGGAAGGAAGTGGGACTTGAACCACCCTAAAGGATTGGTAGGATTTGGGTAGAATATGCGTGGCATCATAGGTGAGGAGAAGATCATGGCTGATATGGAAATGAGAAAACACGTTTATGGGCCGATGAAAAAAATAACCTTATTGGAAAACATTAAACTATAGTAAGGTTGTATTGGTAAGTGGTATTTTGACAAGAGTTTAGATTCCATATGGCAGTTTTGCCATTTACCACCCAAACTGATCTGCTATTCTAGCCATATCCATCTGCCAGTAGCCTGCCTGGCCCACAGCCTCTCAGCTGTTTGCTCAGATGGTTTGACAGATGCATAGGTGGCAAGAAATGGTCCTGTTAGTATCAGTAAAGCTGCCCATTATGAATGCTAGCAAACCAGCATGACTTCAAGCTTTATGACTAATATTTCATGGTGATCTTGAATAAAAAATATAACTTTAAATGGTGGTGGGATAGGCTGAGCTTGCCTCATTATTCAGAGGTTACCACTGTGGTATGATACCGGACTGGAAGGTCTCTGCTCACCACACACTCTACTTCCTCAACACCTGGAGATGCCAGAATCAAGTGATTATTTCTTTGTCCACCAATAAAACACATATCTTTAGAGAAGGGACCATGCTTAGCTTACAATGAATGCATTTTCAGTCTTTTCCTAAGATCAGGATTTAATAGAAAGGTCAGTAGAAAGAGTGTAAGTTCATTGAATGCTGGTGAAGTATGAAAAATAGTAAGGGAACACTGCAGGATAAGGGACAAAGGACAGAAAAGAGGCTTTAAGAACCAATGACAAATTTTATCCACATTACAGTTTTTTTTTTAAAGATTTTATTTATTTATTTGAGAGAGAGAATGAGAGAGAGCACATGAGAGGGGGGAGGGTCAGAGGGAGAAGCAGACTCCCTGCGGAGCAGGGAGCCCGATGCGGGACTCGATCCCGGGACTCCAGGATCATGACCTGAGCTGAAGGCAGTTGCTTAACCAACTGAGCCACCCAGGCGCCCCCACATTACAGTTTTGCTCAGACTTTCACCTGGAGATAATTACAAATTGGCATAATGTTATTATGGGTGTTTGTAGTGCATCAGTCAGAATTGAATGTAGTTACTGGATGGAACTGTACAGTATGGACTGGCAGTGAGAAAAATTGAGTTCTCATTCTATCCTTGCCTGTTAATTAGCTATATACTTTTTGAACAAAATTGTTGATTTTTCCTTATTGAGGAAACCAGATGATGAGAACCAAGTGAAGTAATCTTTGAGTTTTCTTTCAGTCCTAAAATTTATGAATCTCTGTGGGCAATAGAACAACATAGCTGGGAATGAAATTCATAGATACATATAATAAAACACCTAACAATTGCAATATGGGTAAAAATACTGAATTGGGGGATGTGTTTATGTTTCTAACAGAGTGAAGCTAACAGTTGTTCACAAGGTATGTACTTTCTCTTTTATGAGTCAGAAATATCTTTTTACTGTACTGCTCAATTATTGGTTAGCTATATTTATATTTATATTATGTTTAAAAGTAATACAATTTATATGAGCTGTCCAAGTGCAAGCATTGTTGATTGATTTTAGCTTCTCAATTTTTATTGATCTAGTAGAAGTAGAATTAGTCTGCAAATGCCTGAACATTAAGATATAGTAACAATTTAATACTAAATACACCTTCCAACAGATACCTACTTATAAGATCTGTCTAGTTTAGTAGAGCCTCCAGAATGTTGGTCTGTGGTAGAATAAGTCTGGGATGCCCAGTCTATCTTTAGATACCTCTGGTCAAATCTTTAGGAAGATGTTTTGATTGGGGATTGATAGCTGAAGGCACAAAGCCAAGTTTATTCATTCCTTATATTGGAGTGAGCCTCTGTCCTGCCTCAGAACAGAGTTCAGTCCCCAGACTTGCTTTGGGACCTACCTTATCCTTCCAAGATGATTGGGGACCAGGTGGATCCCTTATGGTGACCACAAATTGTACTCCTCTCCCTTGGTATAAATCAGTGTCAAGGACATGGTTGCTGAGGTGTGGAAAGAAAATCAAGTATCACTTGATAGAGCTTTTGTCCTTTGTTAGACAATATTTAAGTAATAATAAAAAAACTGGCACATTAGAATTATGTCACAAAATAATTTCAGAAGAGAGCAGCAGTGTTGGGTGATTAGAAAGAAATTAGAGACCTATCATTTTCATACATAGTGTTCTTGATGGAGTGATTGTAGTGGTAAAAAAAAACTCTAATTAAAGATGTCCTCATTTAAACACTGGCTAAATATTAAATACTTTTTACTGTCCTTTGTTCAAACGCATATTTTTAGAGAATGATCCATGTTAAGCTCACTATGAATGATTTTCTCAATCTTTCCCCAAGACCAGGATTTAATAGATGAGTAGAAAGAACATAAGCTCTGGTTTTTCACAGTTTAATTTTTTTGAAAAGGTCTTATTTATTTGACAGAGTAGACACAGCAAGAGAGGGAACACAAGCAGGGGGAGTGGGAGAGGGAGAAGCAGGCTTCCTGCTGAGCAGGGAGCCCAATGCAGGGCTCGATCCCAGGACCCTGGGATCATGACCTGAGCTGAAGGCAGTCGCTTAACCAACTGAACCACCAGGTGCCCCGAAATCTTTTCTTAGATATATATATTGTGAATATTTATTCCTGGTCTGAAGCTTACTTTTTCATTTCTTTAATTGAGATACCTTACATATAACATTAAATTAGTTTGAGGTGTACAACATAATGATTTGACATTTGCATTTATTGTAAAATGATTACCATAGTAAGCCTAGTTAACATCCGTCATCACATATAGCTACAGACTTTTTTTTTTTTTTTAAAGATTTTATTTATTTATTTGACAGAGAGAGAGCTAGCACAAGCAGGGGGAGCGGCAGGCAGAGGGAGAGAGAGAAGCAGGCTCCCCGCTGAGCAGAGAGCCCGATGTGGGGCTCGATCCCAGGACCCTGAGCTGAAGGCAGACACTTAACTGACTGAGCCACCCAGGCGCCCCAAACTTTTTTCTTGTGATAAGAACTTTAAGATCTACTCTCTTTGTAACTTTAAAGTGTACAATTCAGTATGATTAACTATAATCACCATGCTGTGTGTTATATCTCCACGATTTATTTATTTTATAACTGGATGTTTGTACCTTTTGACCATCTTCATCCATTTTGCCCTCCCCCACCCCCATTCTCTGCCTCTGGTAACCACCAATCTGTTCTCTGTATCTATGAGTTTACTTTTTTACTTATTTATTTTTTATATTCCACATATAAGTGAGATCATTACAGTATTTGTCTTTCTCTGTTTGAATTATTTCACTTAGCATAATGCCCTCAAGGTCATCCGTGTTGTTACAAATGGTAAGATTTCCTTCCTTTTTATGGCTAAATAGTATTCCGTTGTGTGTGTGTGTGTGTGTATATATATATATACTACATTTTCTTTATACATTCATCCACTGATGGACACTTAAGTTGTTTCCATGTCTTGACTATCATATAATCCTGCAGCAAACATGGGGGTACATATATCTTTCAAGTTAAGTGTTCTCATTTCCTTCATTGAGGAAGCTTCTTCCATGGTGTTTACACCAATTTACATTTCCATCATCTGTTCTCTTTTTCTCACATCCTTGCCAAGCCCTAGTTTTCTTTTCTTTTTGGTAATAGACATTCATTGTGATTTTGATTTACATTCTCTGATGATTAGGGATGTTGAGTACCTTTTTGTGTACCTGTTGGTCGTCTGTATGGAAAAATGTCTCTTCAGCTCCTCTACCGATTTTTTAATTGGATTGTTTGTTTGTTTTTGCTGTTTGCTTTTTGAAATTTTTTTTTTTTTTTTTTTTAGATTTTATTTACTTATTTATTTGTCAGAGAGAGAGAGAGAGCACAGCAGGGAGAATGGCAGGCAGAGAGAGAAGCAGGCTCCCCGCAGAGCAGAGAGCCTGATGTGGGACTTGATCCCAGGACCCTGGGATCATGACCTGAGCCAAAGGCAGATGCCTAACTGACTGAGCCACCCAGGCATCCCAGCTTGTAGGAGTTCTTTACATATTCTGGATATCAACCCCTTATCAGATACATGATTGGCAAATATTTTTTATTTGGTGGGTTGCCTTTTCATTTTGTTGATTGTGTCCTTTGCTGTGCAGAACCTTTGTAGTTTGATATGATCCCACTTGTTTATTTTTGCTTTTGTTGCCTTTGCTTTTGGTGTCAAATCCAAAAAATCCTCATCAAGACTGGTGTCAAGGAACTTGCTATCTATGTTTTCGTTTGGATTTTTTTTGGTTTCAGGTCTTATGTTTAAGCATTTATATCCATTTTGAGTTGATTTTTGTATATGCTTCATTCTTTTGCATGTGACTGTCCAGTTTTCCCAACATCATTTATTGAAGAAACTGTTCTTTACCCATTGTATATTCTTGGCTCCTTTATTTTAAGTTATGTGTGGATGTGACCATGTGTATGTAGGTTTATTTTTAGGCTCTTTACTCTGTTCCATTGACCTATGTATCTGTTTTTATGCCAGTACCATACTGTTTTGATTACTTTAGCCTTGCAGTATAATTTGAAATCAGGAAGTGTGAGGTCTCTAGCTTTGTTCTTCTTTCTCAAGATTCCTTTGGCTATTTGAGGTCTTTGGTGGTTCCATACAAATTTTAGGATTGTTTGTTCTATTTCTGTGAAAAATGCCATTGGAATTTTTAAAAAAAGATTTATTTTAGGGAGAGAGAGCACAGTGGGAGGGGCAGAGAGAGAGGTAGAGAGAATCCCAAGCAGGCTCCTCATTGAGCAAAGAGCCCCATGTGGGGCTCGATCCCAGGACCCTGAGATCATGACCTGAGCTGAAACCAAGAGTCAGATGCTTAACTGACTGCACCACCCAGGTGCCCTTGCCATTGGAATTTTGATAGGGATTGCACTGAATCTGTAGATTGCTTTGGAGAGTATGGACATTTTAGCAATGTTCTTCCAATCCATAGGTATGGAATATGTTTTCATTGATTTGTGTTATCTTCACTTTTACTTTTTAATTTTCTTAACAATCTGTGGATGAAAATTTTAACATTCTGATAAGATCTAATTTATTAATATTTTCTATTATGGAGTATGTTTTTTGTGTACTATCTAAAGAATCTTTGCCCACCCTTAAGATTTTCTCCTATGTTTTCTTTTGTAAGTGTCACAGTTTTCACTTTTACATTTAAGTCTATGATCTACCTCAGGTCAATTTTTGTGTGTGGTACAAGGTAATGTTGACATTCATTTTATTCCCCATGGATTGCCTGGCACCTTTGTCAAAAATCAGTTGACTATATATATAGGATATTTCTGGATTTTCTATTATGTAGTACTGATATGTTTTATCTATCCTTATGCACATACTGCACTATTTTAATTATGATAGATTTATAATAAGTCTTGAAATTAGGTAGAGTAAGCCCTCCAACTTTTTTCCCAATCAGTGTCCTAAATTTTAGATGAGATACTTGGTGAGACTATGAATTTAACTATTGTAATTCAGCAACCCAAACAATTAAATTGTGTGTTTGATTTTTAGCGAGATCTTCCCAGGGTCTATAAGAAATAAAAGATTCTTTTAGGGATGTCATAGAAGCTCAGACCATGACTTGAGCAGAGAGTCAACAGACTTGAGTTTGTCATTTTTCTCTCTGTAACCACTGAAGTGGACTTAGAAGAATTCATCCCACATCACAGTCCTTATAGTCATCAGAACTGTGAAGTACACCAAGGCACTTACTTCAATTGTTACTTTCTTATAAACGACTATAGGTGATATTTTGATTAACTGTGATGTTACTGCATGCCATGGGTTATTAGCATCCCCTTTCCCATTGTCAGGGAGCTCATACTTCCTTTAAACCCAAGGACTCAGGGGTGCCTGGGTGGCTCAGTTGGTTAAGCATCCGACTCTTGATTTCCTCTCAGGTCATAATCTCAGCGCGATGAGATCGAGCCCTGTGTCAGGCTCTGCATTGGGTGTGTGGAGTCTGCTTAAGATTCTCTCTCTCCCTCTCCCTCTGCCCCTTCTCCCACCACCCCACCTTTCCTGCACTCATGAGCACGCTCTCTCTCTCTCTAAAAAAAAGAGAAAAAAAAGTAAACCCAAGGACCCAAACAGAACAATCCCAGAATCCTGTATTTAGAAGACTTTTTCCTGGGATCTCAGCCTGTAATAATCCTGTATCAGCCTGGGTCCAGTCAGGAGACAGTGATTTAAACATGGGAAGCTTAGTGTAAAGAATTACTAAACTCTGATAAAAAGGTATCTATTAAGATTTAAGAGAACTCTCTAGAATACCCTGATGTTTAGGGAGAGTACCCAAGAAAGGAGAAACCTGGAAGGGTGTCCCTTCCTCAGGACTAGGGACCTTGTTGGAGAAGGTGTAGTTGTAGCCTATTGGATGGCAGAGGTTTCTGGTTTGCCTGGGCCAGATCTGGTCTGCAGTGTATAAGCAAGCATGAAGCAACTCTTGAGCACCAGCAAGCCTTACACTGGTCACCTCAGTCTGGTGACCAGTCACATGGGCATGCAGATGAAGAGTGGCGCCACTCATGCACGAGGCCTGGAGTACATGATGTCCACACTGGTAGGGATATGGCATTGGGTTGTAGGAACCTCCAGGGGAAGGAGCAAGCAGGGGTTGAAGCATTATTGTGGGCAGGAGGCCTAGAGTGTGCAGCATCTGTGTTGAGAGGGCTATAGAAAAGTAATCACCAGGCTGAGTCAGGAGCTATGAATTTGTTAGGGGACTGTATGTTCTTATTTATTTTTTAAAGACTTATTTGTTTATTAGAGAGAGAGTGAGTGCAGCAGGGAGGGGCAGAGGGAGAGGGAGAAAGAGTCTTAAGCAGGCTCTGCAATGGGCATGGAGCCCTATGCAGGGCTCAACCTCATGACCCCGAGATCAGACCTGAGCCGAAACCGAGAGTCCAGTGCTTAACCAACTGCACCACCTAGGTGCCTGCCCCAGGGGGCTGTATGTTCTTAACACTTGGCTGGGGCAGAGTGCCACTAGATGTCCTCATACCACTGATCCCCAAGGCAGCAGCCAGAAAAAATCAGAACGGTTTCCTGCTCTGGTCCTCTAGTGCCCTCTACTAAGAAAGCTCAATATCAAGTTGACTCTAAGGGAGACTTCCATCCATTACTGCAAAGCAGGTATTGAAGGGTGAATTGAATGTGAGGCTGAGAGACAATAAAGTAATAACAGACAAATCCATCATCTAATTCCTCAGGTCAGTAAGATGCTTTCTGTTTGAGTCTTAGCTGCTCTGCACTGTGTGGACTGGGAATGTTCTCAGGCAAGAAGCTATATATATATTTTTATTTATATTTATATATATATAAATACACACACATGCACACATACAATTCTTGCCAACTACAGTTCTCTTCTTTCAAGGGTTGACTCCTTTCCACCTTCTGCCTAATTGTGGTTGTTATTTTCCTTTAATAGTTATTTTTTAGTTCATCATTTATAACATTTATTTTGGGAGGGCCTATATAGCTTATTCTGCCATTACTGGAGGTGGAACCTACATTTTTATTATGGAAAGAAAAATTTAAAGATCTGAAAGATATTTGTTAGAATAATTGTATCTAACATGTATTGAACATTCACCGTGAATGAAATGAAATATTTTATTTCAACCTCAATGCTAGGTAGTTATTATCTCTAGTAGTTTTTCAGATCAAGGATATTGAAGCTCAGAGAGGTCCTTATTTTACTAAGATCATATGACGCAGCATCTGTGTCATATGTCAAATGTGTTCTACTCCACGTGCATGCCCAATACTTACAGATACATGCATAAGCACATATTTGTTCATAGTGTTGGTATAACAAGTATAACAAGTCAAAAAAGTGTTCAGTAGTGTTTTGGCTTGTGCATTAGGATTACAGGCTCGTAAGTGCAAAAATAGTGTGCCATCTCTCTTCTGTGATGAATTCTTATGTTACAGGGAGCATAGTAGATTCTCAGGTATTTGCTAAATTGGATTTATTTCAATCTAAAAAGCCATGCAAATAATTGTTAGTACTGTACTATGAAGTTATTAAGTAAAAAATACTTTTAGGTTTATAATAGGTCAGTTAATTCTTCTTAAATATGTGTTGGTTTCCAGATTTATTTTCATGTTCCCGTGAGTTTTTAATTAATATTCAGTATATAAGAATGAATTCTTTGTTATATTCATGACACCTGCACAGACTCCATTTGTAGTATTTATGTCCTCTTTGTTGGAAACCTCACGGAATATAGAATCAGAGTATTTAAATAAAATTATTTATAAAGGAAGAAATGCATTCTGTTGTCTAAGTTTAAAAATGTTTCCGTTTCCCCAGAGCGATCCTACTTTTAATCATCCATTTAAAAAAATATGTGAATGTGTTTCTGCCTGTAAGATTTGTGCTAGAGAGTAACTAATAAAAACAAAATTTTGAATGAAAATATTTTTTTTTTAAAGATTTTATTTATTTATTTGACAGAGACAGAGATAGCGAGAGCAGGAACACAAGCAGCGGGAGTGGGAGAGGGAGAGCAGGCTTCCCGCCGAGGAGGGAACCCGATGTGGGACTCAATCCCAGGACCCTGGGATCATGACCCAAGCCGAAGGCAGACGCCTAACGACTGAGCCACCCAGGCGCCCGAAAATATTTTTTTTTAAAAGATTTTATTTATTTATTTGAGAGAGAGAGAATGAGAGAGAGCACATGAGAGGGGGGAGGGTCAGAGGGAGAAGCGGGCTCCCTGCCAAGCAGGGAGCCTGATGTGGGACTCGATCCAGGGACTCCAGGATCATGACCTGAGCCGAAGGCAGTCGCTTAACCAACTGAGCCACCCAGGAGCCCCAAAAATATTTTTTTAAAGACCAGAATATTTTAGTTGTTGACCATTTTAAAGATACATTAAGTATAAAGAAAAATTACAAGTAATTTAAACTCCAGTAAGTCCAATAAACATTTTTTTTCCATCTGATATGTCCTGAACACCTTTTTATGACTATAGAAAGTTTTAAAAAATGTGACTTGGAATAATTAAATACTGTTTTATTATATGCAGGTATTATAATTTTATTATGATTTATTTATTTCACTATTTTTCTATTTTCAACATTAAAATAATAACATGCCCATGATTATTCCGTAGTATAAATTCCCACAATTACAATTACAATTAAGGGGTGCTCTGATTTTTGTGGCCAATGAGATGTAATTCCAAATTGTCCTCCAAAAAGCTTTTATTAATTTATATTTTCATCAGAATCATATGAGAATACTTATTTTCACCATGCCTTTGCCAATGCTGGAAGTTATAATTAAAAAAAAACACAAAACCTTCGTATTTTTGTGAGGTAAAAGAATGGTTTCTTTGTCGGGCGCCTGGGTGGCTCAGTCGGTTAAGCGACTGCCTTCGGCTCAGGTCATGATCCTGGAGTCCTGGGATCGAGTCCCATATCGGGCTCCTTGCTCAGCAGGGGGTCTGCTTCTCCCTCTGACCCTCCCCCCTCTCATGTGCTCTCTTTCTCTCATTCTCTCTCTCAAATAAATAAATAAAATCTTAAAAAAAAAAAAAAGAAACAAAAACAGAAAAAAAAAAAAAGAATGGTTTCTTTGTCAATTTGCATTTCTTTGATTCTTGTGAGGGTAATATTTTGCAGATATTTACTGACTACTATTAATTTTCTGAGGGTAAATTACTTATTCATGTTCTTCATCACTCCTCAAAAATGATTTTTTAAAATTTCAAACAGATTGAATTGAAAATAGTTTTTAATAAGGGTGAATTTTGATAAAACTGATTTATTCAGAATCTTTTTTCCCGCTATTCCTCTTCCAGGTTTTCCTACTCTAAGTACTATTTTGCCTTTATGTAGATGAAAAGATGGCAAAGGAAAAGTGGGGAAAAGGGAGAAGGAGGGAACATATGAGAGAATCAGTGTAAAACTCTTGGCATTTATTAACCACCTTAAAAAAATCCTTAGTATTGCCACTGTTGTTATATTACCATTAAAATATACTTGTTTTCTATTGGATTTATTTAGGTTCCTACTTTTTAAGATTTTAGCTAGTTGGGATCTTGCAGATCTGCTTCAGTTCACTGCTTTACTACATATAGATGTGACTCTGAACAAATTACCTAATCTATCTGAGCCTCAGTTTCTACCTCTCTAAAATAGAAATAATAACATTTATCTCATAGGTTTCCTGTGAGGGTTACATGTGGAAATGAAGTGCTTACTATGTGCTGGCACATAGTAAGTGGTCAATTAATGCTTGTGTTTGAAAAGATATTCTTGAGGGGCTCCTGGGTGGCTCAGTCAATTTAGCCTCTGACTCTTGGTTTTGGCTCAGATCGTGATCTCTGGGTTGTGAGATCGAGCTCTGGGTGGGGCTCCATGCTCAATGTGGAGTCTGCTTGAGATTTTCTTCCTCTCCCTCTACCCTACCCCTCCTTGTGCACTCTGTCTCTCTCTCTAAAATAAATAAATAAAATCTTAAAAAAAAAAAGATATTCTTGATTTAACAGGTTAAATCTCAACAATTATATATTTTCTTATTAAAAGGATCTTTTGTGGCGCCTGAGTGGTGCCTGGCTGGCTCAGTGGGTTAAGCGTCTGACTCTTGGTTTCGGCTCAGGTCATGAGATTGAGCCCCGCTTGGGGCTTCTAGCTCAGAATGGACCCTGCTGGAGATTCTCTTTCTTTCTGCCTCTCCCCCTCTGCCCCTCTGCTTGCTTGCACTCTTTTTCTCTCTAAAATAAAAATAAATAAATAAAAGGATCTTTCTGAAAGTCACTCTTCCACAAAAGAAGTAACTTTTTAGTAGAGGAGATTTCAGACAGTATGGTAGGTGGTAGGGGAAAGCTTTTTGAGTAAGGAGCATCTTTTGGTGAGGAGAAGGAAGCCTGAGGGAAGTAATTGTATTTTTGAAGAGAAAGAAGAATTCACAAATGCAGAGAAAAATTTTGTGTGAAAAGTCAGCTGTTCTTAAGCTTGAAGCCCTCACCTAAATTGCTGCCGTGTTGTGATGCATTTTGAAGGTGCAAATATGTGCTCAACAATGACTGCATGGATTGATAGGAGAGGACAAAAAACTATTAAATAATGGCATCATTAGCTTTTTATTTTCCTAAAGCAGGTCCTTTAGGGAAGTGACTTACTAATGAAGCTAGAACAGCTGATTTATCTTAATCTAGGTTCTGATATAATAGGTTATGATTAGTCTCCATAGGTCCCTGCCACGTGGTATTGCAGGCTTAAAAGTTTTTATTGATAGTGGTTTCCAAAAGGCGTAGGGAGACTGCCATATAAATAATATTTGGCTGGTAATTCCCCTTCTCCAGGGACTCAGCAGGCTTCAGGCTTTGGTAAATTATAAGGAACTGAAACAAATGAAAAATGGAGGGGCAAAATCATCATTATCTCAGTCCTTGTTAAATAATTATTAATATGGTCTTCTGAATAATTGGTGTCGTATGGCTTTCAGTTAAAGGCAACTTGTCCAATTCTTTGTGATTTTGTTTGGCTTAAAAACTTACACTTTTATCTTGTTCCTTAGATTTCCAATTTGCTTGTAGTCATCAACCAGCCTTTTTAATTCTCTACTTTTCTGATGAGAAAATTACAAAAAATGAAAACCATTGTTCGTTTTTCCTCACATTACCTAAATTATTACTTAACCTAGGATAAATTGCTTCAGTGCTTCTTAAATTTTTCTATCAAAGTATCCCTAAAGATAGAGTTTATTACTGCTTCTTGTGAAGTTTGTCCAGAGCTGGCTGATGTGAGTGGGTGAACTCTTTTTTAAACTTAGTGATTCACATGAATTTTGTATTTTACTTATTCCATCTGTGGTTTGGTTTTCTTCTCCATCACTGCCTCTTTGCCAAGTGGTTTCCATATCAGTTTGGGAAGTACAGAGTGTTGTTTCTGTCTTTTGGATAAAACCTAAATTAGACGGAGGGACTGCTGGAAGGTTATAGAGGATACTTTGCAAGGGCTTCATCTAGGAATTGCTTCAGATCATATTCAGGTTGGTTACCATTTTCTTGCTTCCTTTAGGTTTATGAGAAGAATACGGTCATTTCAACAGTAGGCTTGGCATTGAACTGTGGCTCTGCTATTTTCTTTGCTAGCTGTGTGACCATGAATAAATCACCTAATCTTTCTTAGGGTTTGTGCCCTTGTTTATAAAATGGGAGTAATGGTGCAGCTGACTCATTGGGTTATTTCAAGGCTAGAGGAGACAACATATGTGAAATGCTGAGCACACAGAAGACTTTCAGATACTGACTTTTCCTCCTTGTCCCTAGCTGCCCTGAATTCCCTCTGAGAGCCTGAGAGAGCAGAACTAGAGCTCACTGAAGTGCCTGAAGGGTGGATCTCCGTGGCTGCCCAGGTTGAGTGTTGTTGATCTGTGCTATCTGGAAGAGTGTCTTTAGGGATCAGGCCAGCCCTATCCCAGTGGTGGTGGCAGTGATGGAGGTCGTGGAGTTTTTCTTTTTGAAGCGCTCACACCCTTTTTACTGAAAAATGTCTGTTAGTAATAGTAAACACTCAGTTAACCTGGCTTTCAATAATATGGAGCCAATCAAAGGGTGGAAAAAAAAACCACACCAAGATTCAACTCTGAGGTCTCGTGGCAAACACAGTGGGAAGGCCTCCAGATTTTCGAGTTGCCAATCCTCATTAAGGTTATAGTGAGAACAGATCTTTGTAAATCTGTCGTGAGGTTAACTGAATTATTTATTTTAAAATTAATATCCTAAATACCTGAGAACAGGGATCTTTGGGCTCCTTTTAATGGCACTTACCAACTTCATATTGTACGTGCTTTGCTTTTGATATTCTTTTAGGCACTGGTGATACAGCAGTGAAAAAACAGACTTAGAATCTGTGATTACAGAATTTTCATATTTATATACTAGTTGAGAAGACTGAAAATAAGTAAAATAATATGAATTGTGATAAATGCTGAGAGATAAGTACACAGTATTAAGGAATAATAAGAGAGACCTGATTTAGATAGGATAGTTAGGGAACCATTTCTGAGAAGATGACTTTTAATATGAGACCTGGAAGCTAAGAAGCATTTAGTTTTGTGAGGAGACTGGAGCATAAATTCTTTGAGGTAAGAGAAATTCTTTGTGTTCTGTGTACTGACAGAGGGGCTCCAGGTTGCAGTATAGTGCTTGAGGGGCAGAGTGGTAGGAGATGAAATTGGGCAGGTGGCAGGGGCCAGAACATGTAAAAGCTTTATTTTAAGAGCAGTAGGAAGGGGCGCCTGGGTGGCTCAGTCGTTAAGTGTCTGCCTTCGGCTCAGGTCATGATCCCAGGGTCCTGGGATCAAGTCCCACATCGGGCTCCCTGCTCTGCGGGAAGCCTGCTTCTCCCTCTCCCACTCCCCCTGCTTGTGTTCCTGCTCTCGCTATGTCTCTCTCTGTCAAAAAAATAAATAAAATCTTTACAAAAAAAAAAAAAAAAAGCCGTAGGAAGCCATTTGATGGGTTTAATTAGAGGAGTGGCATGACCTGAATTGCATTTTTTTTTTTTTTAAAGATTTATTTATTTATTTGAGAGAGGGAGAATGAGAGAGAGTACATGAGAGGGGGGAGGGTCAGAGGGAGAAGCAGGCTCCTCGCTGAGCAGGGAGCCCGATGCGGGACTCGATCCCGGGACTCCAGGATCATGACCTGAGCCGAAGGCAGTTGCTTAACCAACTGAGCCACCCAGGCGCCCCTGAATTGCATTTTTAAAAGATCACTCTAGAAGCTGGGAGGAGAATAGATTATAAGGGGGCCAAAAGTGGAAATGGGGAGGTATCTAAGTGAAATGTGGTGATATCTTGGACTTTGGTAGTAGCATTGAAGACGGAAAGAAGTGGAGGTATAGGAGATAAATTTTTGGAGATAGCACTGATGGGACTTGCTAATGAAATGTGGTACAAGGAAAACAAAGAGGCAAAGATGACACCTGTCAGAATGGCTAAAACCAGAAGCACAAGAAGCAGCAAGTGTTGGTGAGGATGTGGAGAAAAAGGAACCCTTGTGCACTGTTGGTAGGAATGCAAACTGGTGCAGCCACTGTGGAAAACAGTATGGAGGTTCCTCAAAAGATTAAAAATAGAACTACCCTATGATCCAGCAATTGCACTACTGGGTATTTACCCAAAGAATATAAAAATATTAATTCAAAGGGATACGTGTGCCCCAATGTTTATAAGCAGCATTATTTACAATAGCCAAATTATTGAAGCAATCCAAGTGTCCATGGATAGATGAGTGGATAAAGAAGATGTGGTATATATACATAATGGAATATTACTCAGCCATTAAAAAGAATGAAATCTTGCCATTTGCAACAACATGGATGGAGCTAGGAGACTATAATGCTAAGTGGAATAAGCCAGTCAGAGAAAGACAAATACCATATGATTTCACTTACATGTGGAATTTAAGAAAGAAAACAGATGAACAAAGGAAAAAAGACAACCCAAGAAACAGACTCTTTTTTTTTTTTTTTTAAGATTTTATTTATTTATTTGAGAGAGAGAGTGAATGAGCATGAGCAGGGGTTAAGGGGGCAGAGGGAGAAGCAGACTCCCTGCTGAGCAGGGAGCCCAATGTGGCGCTTGATCCCAGGACTTTGGGATCATGGCCTGAGCCAAAGGCAGCAGTTTAACTGACTGAGCCACCCAGGTGCTCCAAGAAACACTCTTAACCATAGAGAACAAACTGATGGTTACCAGAGGGGAGGTGACTAGGGGAATGGGTGAAATAGGTGATGGGGATTAAGGAGGGCACTTATCATGATGAGCATTGAGTAATGTATAGAGTTGTAGAATCACTATATTGTACACCTGAAACTAATCAAACACTATGTTAACTATATTGTAGTTAAAAATAAAAACCTTGGGGCTCCTGGGTGGCTCAGTCGTTAAGCGTCTGCCTTCGGCCCAGAAGCCTGCTTCTCCCTCTCCCACTCCCCCTGCTTGTGTTCCCTCTCACGCGGTCTCTCTCTCTGTCAAATAAAATCTTGAAAAAAAATAAATAGAAGACTTAATATTTTAAAAATACACACATATATGCCGAAAGAAATTTACAAAGTAAATTTTACAAAGTAAAAGTGGTCAATACCACATGGCAATAATAAAAAAACCAAAAGGAAGGCAAAGATGACTTTGAGGTTTCTGTTTTTTGTAACTGTGGGGAGGGATAGACTAGGGCAGGAGAGGAATGAAATCAGGACTTCTGTTTAGGACATGTTAAATTTGAGACACCTTGGATGACATACTCAAGGAGAGATATCAAATAGGCAGTTGGATATTTGAATCTGTAGCTCAGAGAAGAGGTCGGGGCTGGAAATAAAAATTAGGACTTATCAGCATGTAAATGGTATTTAAAACCTTGGGATAGTATGAGATCACTACGGATCATGTGTAGTTTAAATAAGAGAAGAGGGCTTGGTACTGGATCCTGTGAATCTCCTGCATTTAGAGATTGAACTGAAGAGTCAGCAGAGGAGAGAAGAGAGGAAGCTGCCAGTGCAGTAAGAAGCATTAAGTGGGAGAGGGCAGTGTCATCGAAACTGAGAAAGACTCTTGTTTCAATAAAGGGTCACGGACAAATGTGTCAAAACCAAGGGAGAGGTTGAGTAAGATGATTTCAGAGAACTGACCATTACATTTGACAATATAAAGATATTGTTGGCTTTGGTAGGTGGTTTCAGGGGAATGGTGCTGCCAGACATTGTATTCATATGACAGGAAGAGTGAAGGGGGTTTTGAGAAAGTTGGGGTTAACCAAGTTGGAGGACAGTATTTTGGGGGAAGCATAGCTGTGAAGGGAAGCAGAGAAATGGGGTGATATTTAGTTTTTTACATGCCTAAATATTGTACCTGACTTCATCCCAAACCTGTAAAGGAGGCATCGTCTAAAGCTAAACGTCAAGAGTCAGCTATATGTGGGACTTGAACTTCTGTTTTACCCTTGTTTATCAGAATAATGACAAATAATACCTTCTGCTGCAATCCTTTCTGTTCAAATTATTCAGATTTTACTCTTACCCAAGGAGATATGATAATGATTTGTTATTTTAAACCCAACTGGATATTCAGTTCCTCTGTGCTCTTGTAGATTTTCTGTCTGCTTTCTCTATCAGCCATTAAAAGAGGTATTTGAAGTTTTCTACAATAAATGTGGCTGTCGGCTTTCCCCTTTTAGTTTAGTCAATTTTTGCATTATATATTTTGATATGTTATTGGGTTGTATTAGTTACTCAGCTTTTGCAGCATAAAAAAACAACCTTAGCAATCTCTGTGGCATAGAACAATAAACATTTATTTTTTGCTTGTGGGTCTGGGGTCGACTTTGTAGTTCTGCTTCAGGCTGCAGGTTGAGTTTAGTTCTACTTCATGTGTCAATTGTTTTACAGCCCCTGCTGAGGGGGTAAGCCTATTTGGGACCTTCTCTTCTTATGGTAGATCAGTGTGCAGACACATTTAAGGCCTCTGCTCATGTCATGCTGAGAATCCATTAGCTGATGCAGTAATGTGGCCAAGCCCAACATTAAAAAGAGTAGGGGAGAATACCTTTAGTGAGATGCAGAAAGAAGTGTATGTTTGTTGAATAATAACTCACTTTATCATATGAAAGTATATAGATTTAGAATTATGATATTGTCTTGCTGGATTAACTTTTAAAATTATTACTGTGAAATGTCTCTATCTGTGGGAATGCCACTTTTGTTAATGTCTGATACTCATGTTGCTATGCCAGCCTTCATTTGATTTGTGTTATATCTTTTTCTATTCTTGTACTTGTGACTTTAAATATAAAGATACAGAAAGTATCTCTTGGGGTGTCTGGGTGGCTCAGTCGGTTGGGTATCTGACTCTTGATTTTGGCTCAGGTGATGAACTTGGGGTCATGAGGTTGAGCCCTACATCGGGTTCTGCACTCAGTGGGGAGTTTGCTTGGGATTCTCTCCTTCTTCTCCCTCTGCCCCTCCCCCATTCGTGCTCTCTCTAGCTCTCAAATAAATGAATAAATCTTAAAAGTGTCTTGGAAAGAGAAAGAGTTTGGCAGCGGGTTTGTCTCACTTTGTAGCTGTATGATTTGGGAAAAGTTTCATAACCACCTATTTTGTGTAATAGGCATTGTAAGAATGTCTCCCAAGACGTTGTGAGGGTTAGTGATAAACTATGGAAAGCACCCAGCACTACGTGGGGCACAGAATTAGCAGTTCAATGAATGATAGCCACAAAAGTTTTTGGAAAATAAAACACCTACATATATGCAGTAGAACTTAGTGATGATTTATAGTGGCAGGACTGCTATGGTAAGATGGGGCTCTTGTTAATTCTAAAATAGGTGTCATTGGGATGCCTGGGTGGTTCATTTGTTAAGCATCTGCCTTTGGCTTGGGTTATGATCTCAGGGTCCTGGGATCAAGTCCTGCATCGGGCTCCCTGCTCAGTGGGGAGTCTACTTCTCCCTCTGCCTCTGCCTGCCACCCCCCTGCTTGTGCTGTCTCTCTCTCTGTCAAATAAATAAATAAAATCTTAAAAAAAAAAGTGTTTCTCTTACAGGTCACATATTGGGTTTTATTCCATTTTTTTCCAGTAACAGTTATTGAGATATAATTCACATTTGATTATATCCTTTGAAAGTATATAATTCAGTAGTTTTTAGCATCTTCACATAGTTATGCATGCATCACCACTAATTCCAAGAACATTTTTATCATAGCAAAAAGAAAGTATAAGTATCCATTAGCAATCAGTACCCATTTTCCCTATCCCCTCGACCTCTCAGCCTCTGACAGCTATGAATCTACTTTCTGTCTCCATGGATTTGCCTATTCTGGATTTCATATAAATAGAATCATAAAGGGCACCTGGCTAGCTCAGTCAGTGGAGCCTGTGACTCTTGATCTTGGGGTTGTGAGTTTGAGTCCCACATTGCTTATAGAGATTACTTGAAAAAATCTTTTAAAAAAATAGAATCATACAATACCTGGTCTTTTGTGCATGGCTTCATTCATTTAGATCATTTTTTAGGCTCATCTATGTCATAGCATGTATTCATATTTCATTCTTTTAAAAATATTTTTCTCTTATTCTTCCTCAGTTCATTATTTTCTATTGGCCTGCTTCTAGTTTATCAGTAGTCTGCTGTTAAATTCATCTCTTGAATCCAAATTTCAGTAGTTTTTCTGTTTGATTGCTTCCATTTTATATTTTTAGTATATTTTAATTCTCAGCTATAATTCTCAATCTTTTTTCAATATTTTCTATTTGTTTCTCCATTTCCTTAAACATATTAATCATGGTACTTTAAAAGTTCTTAATTGCTAACTCTATTTTCTGAATCACCTGTGATTTTCTTATTTTTTCCTTGGCTGTCTGCCTTGTCTTCCCTGGCATATCTGGTGAATTTTGATAGAGAGGTGGACATTGTGTATAGAGATGAGGTTTTCTTCTGGAGAGGTTCTGTTTCTTCTGCTAAGGTAGAGAGAGTGGGGCTGCTCACTTTAATCCAGTGAGATTGAGTTGAGGCTAACCTTCTAGAACTTCCAACTGAGAGCTCTGTGTGTTTACCAGGGCTTCTTGCTCTGATGAGTTCTAAACTCTAATTCTTGTCTCTTTTTCCTGCTCTTTGAAGGCTTTTTGCTTAGCCTTTTGTCCTGCACTATTTGGCAAATGTCTTAAGGAGAAAGCTGGCTGCATGTCAGGTTTAGTTCTCTACCTCTCTCTTCTCTCTGGGATCTTGGCCCTTCAGGTTTCTAATTTTGTTTTACTAGCCCTAGGAGACAAGCAAAAGCTCTGCTTGTTCTGTTTTCCAGAAGCAACCTTCTGTCTGGAGGGAAGCCTGGATGGATTCTCAGCCTCTTGACCTTTGCCCAGAATTAGCAATGTCCCCAGGGGGAGAGGGGCAGCTGAGTATTTGCTCACCTCTTTGTTCTTTTCTCCTTTCTGGAATCTTGGCTTCTCTAGTTTTAGTTGCTTTATCAGTTCTCTCTGATGTCTTTAAACAGTTTTAAAAAATATATTATTTGGGGGTCGCTGGTTGTCTCAGTTGGAGGAACACGTGATCTCTTGATCTCAGGGTTCTGAGTTTGAGCCTCACATTGAGTGTAGAGATTACTTAAATACATAAACTTAAAAATGTATATTATTTGGATTTTGGGGAATATTTTTGATGAGAGAATTGGTCTGTAACAAACTACTCCATTTTACTTGAAATCAATGGTTTGACCTAACTGGATAATCTCACTCCTTTTGTTAATCAGTGTGTTGAGCAGTGTTGGTCAGAGAAACATACTAACTTTTATAGTTTATTCATATCTATGCAGTTTACCACCAGTTATTCACTGTGAGGGGGTAAAATTTTGATATGAATTACTTCACACCTTGTAATTAGAGATTCATAAGATATGTGTATGAAACACTAGTTGGTGAAAAGCTTTTATATAATTAGAAAACATTTTGAAAGATTTAAATTCATTTGGTCTTTTCAACTTTGTGAGGATAAACCTTATCTTCTTTAATTTTCCAACTAAGAGTTGAGCTTGAAAAGACTATGACTTGCCTTCTATCTTTCATTTGTTGCTTTTGAGTAGAATTAGGTCTCAAACCCAGATCGTATGATCCCCAGTCCACATTTTTCCCCACCTTCCCCCATTTGGAACTTGAGAAATTAGTTCTTATGTAAATCAGTTTGTCTCATTGCCTAATAAAGTATTATAAAGTATTATAACTATAAAGTAGTGTATCACTTACAGATGTACTCAAAGGATACACTTTCTCTCTTTAATTTGTCCTAAGTAGAACATGGGTTCACAAATAGTTCTGTGTTTTGCTTTAACTGTCAACACTTGGAAGTGATAAATTTTACTTCTGTCTGGTCTGTTTTTCTTCATCCTCTACTTCAGTAAAATGACCAAAGCAAAACTGAAGTGCCAGAAGAGAAATAAGGCCCTGAATAATCCATAGATAGAGGAGTTGTTTTCTTCTATTACTAATAGACCCAGATTACTATGAGGATCCCTGATTGTTAAAATATTTTGGTCAGTTGGGCGCCTGGGTGGCTCAGTTGGTTAAGCGACTGCCTTCGGCTCAGGTCATGATCCTGGAGTCCCGGGATCGAGTCCCGCATTGGGCTCCCTGCTCGGCAGGGAGTCTGCTTCTCCCTCTGACCCTCCTCCCTCTCATGCTCTCTGTCTCTCATTCTCTCTCTCTCAAATAAATAAATAAAATCTTAAAAAAAAAATATTTTGGTCAGCTTCCACTTATGCTCTTACCAATGGTTTGCTTCTTGTTACACTTTCCTCTTCTCTCTCTAATTAACTATCTTTGATTTGCTATTTTTCAGGGGACTAGATAACCAACGGTGTTCAAATTCTCTTAAAAAATAAGAGTACCGGGTGCCTGGGTAGCTCAGTCTGTTAAGCATCTGTCTTCGGCCTGGGTCATGATCCCGGGGTCCTGGGATCGAGTCCCACATTGGGCTCCTGCTCAGCAGGGAGTCTTTTCCCTCTCCCTCTGCCTTACTTGTGCTCTCTCTCAAATAAATAAATAAAATCTCTTTTTAAGATTTTATTTATTTATTTATTTGACAGAGAGAGACACAGTGAGAGAGGGAACACAAGCAGGGGGAGTGGGAGAGGGAGAAGCAGGCTTCTCGCTGAGCAGGGAGTCTGCTTCTCCCTCTCCCGCTCCCCTCTCTTGTGCTCTCTCTCTCTCTCTCAAAATAAAAATAAATAAAATCTTTAAAAAAAAAATTTTTATAGATAGGGCACCTGGGTGGCTCAGATGGTTAAGTGTCTGCCTCCGGCTCAGGTTATGATCCCGGGGTCCTGGGATCGAGTCCCGCATCGGGCTACCTGCTCAGCGGGGAGCCTGCTTCTCCCTCTGCCTCTCTCTCTCTCTGTGTCTCTTATGAATAAAATAAAATCTGTAAAAAAAATAAAATTTTATAGATAATGAAATCGAGGTCCAGAGAAATTAAGTGCCTTGCCTAAAACACACAGCCAGGTGGTTTTAACAGTTAGGACGAGAAGAACTGAATCTTCTAATAGACTACAGTAGCCTGGTCTTTAATTTTTCTATCATTTTTATTTTTTAGGCCCTGAGGCTAGCAGCCTCTAATGAGTAAATCACATCTTTCCTGAATGTTAAAGACCTTTTTACTTCTTTCCTAATTGATAGATGAAGATTGCCAGACATTTTACTTCAACATCAGTTTGGTTTGTTTGTGTGTATGTGTTTACACTTATTTAATCTTACATACTAATTATCAAAAACTTACGTCTGTCATCTGTGATCTTAGAATAGTTATCTGTTAATATAAACCAACCACTTAACATCTCAATTCACTGAAATCTGTGCTGAAACTCTATAGCAGTCTTCATTTTCATGAATCTGAAGTTTCCATGCTGAAGCAAGAAAAAGCCAATGATAGGAATATTTGAAGATTTCTGCTAAAAGTTGCTGAGCATAATATGAGAATAATTAAAACACAACAATTATATCCTTTCTGATATGAGCATAATATATCTACTATTTATTCTCAACCTCTTGACCTTTGACCAGTATTAGCAATGCCCCCAGGGAAAGAGAGGCAGCAGAATATCTGTTATTTATAGTAGATATATTATAGATGCATAATAAATGTTTAAAAAAATCCTCTGTCTAAAAACTTCAGAAAAGAAAAATTGCTTAGTAGTTATTTTGAATGAGTTCACATTTAATATATTATGAAGTATTCAAGCAGTGTTGGGGAAGTAAAGAGTAAAGAATTTTCTTCCTAGTTTTAATTAGAATAGTCAGATTGTTGCTTTAATAAGTATTTAACAAATACATTTAAGAAATTTTTTTTAAAGATTTTATTTATTTGAGAGAGAGTGAGAGTGAGAGAAAGAGCGAGCACGAGCAGAGGGCGGAGGGGCAGAGGCAGAGGGAGAAGTTGACTCCCCGCTGAGCAGGGAGCCTGATGCAGGACTCCATCCCAGGACTCTGGGATCATGACCTGAGCCAAAGGCAGATGCTTAACCAACTGAGCCACCCAGGCACCCTATATTTAAGAAATTTAAATGACTTTATGAAGTTTTTTTAGTTAAGATGAACTGTGGAACTCTAGGCTAACCTGGCTATTGGGAAAGGAAAATCTTGAATTCTTAAAGTCTGATAGTTGAGACATTATATAGCTTAGGGGTATACAAGAGTTTTTCTTACCACAAAGATAGGCTTGCCACTGACTTGTATACTGGACCTAACTGGAAGTTCACTAGCTAGGATTCGGTCTCCTCTAGGCTCTGCCTAGAGTTCTCTGTTTGTATTCCTTTTTGGGGTAGAGGGGAGGTGAGAGGGTGGGTACTTAACTATCTTTGGTGGAAATTTTTCTTTTTCTCTTTAGATTGGTAATTTTGCTGGGCATGCCATGTCTTCATTGAAGCTCTGCTTTGGCTATAATTGGGCAAAAGCTGATTGAAGACATTCTTTAGCCACTTATTTACGCTTGATTGTTTTAATATTTAGGATCCATTAATTTTTACCTTTGGGAAGGCAGTTTTATCTCTTGGTGTTAGGAGACTGTTGTCCTCAAACACTGGACAACAAATATAATGAAAGAATTTTAGAAATGAACTGTATCTTGGACATCCAGTAAATACTGGGAGTTGGGGAGTAGCTTGAGTTGCTTATATTTTGACTGAACAATTAGTATATATCTTTTATTGTAGTTAATAGATTTATCTTTATTTGGCTGCCAAAGAATGCTAGAATTCTTGTTTTTTAAAGATTTTATTTATTTATTTGACAGAGAAAGAGAGAGAGAGAGCACAAGCAGGGGGAGTGGTAGCCAGAGGGAGAAGCAGGCTCCCCACTGAGCAGGGAGCCTGATGTGGGACTCCATCCCGGGACCCTGGGGTCATGACCTGACCTGAAGTCACTTAACCGACTGAGCCACCCAGGCGCCCCAAGAATGCTAGAAGAATTCTGCTTTTATTTTTTTACTTCCATATTACAGAAACAATAGTTCTAGTCCCAATCTTTTCTACTAACTAGTCCTCAGAGAATTGGAGCTTTATACTTTTATAGTCAGTTTCTTTCAGTTTGGTCAGTTTGGTAGAGAGGAAAGCTTAAGAATCAGAAACACTTGGTTTGAAAACCTAGCTCTACCACTCACTAATTGCAATCCTGGGCAAGATATTTATTGTCTGTGAGCCCAAGTTCCTCAACTGTAAAATGGGTTGTAGTGAGTATTATCTACTTGCTACGGAGCAGGGAGTTGGAGTGAGTAGTATTGATAACATATGAAAACTATTCCATTACCCTGGAGCATGGCATGTATTTTACATTTTAATCATTGATTTTTCAGAACCATTCTTGTGTCTTACATTTCTAAATAGATTTTGGTTTTGAAATGCTTAATTCCTAAGAAGCATCACAGTGTCTAGCAGACATGCTCATGCCTCAGAAAATTCACAGCATTGCCATATTCATTTACTCTTTATGTTAAAATATGGATAAAAAATAATCTCTTTTCCAAATCATATGAATTCACTGAAATTTTCTTACAAATGGAAATATGTTACCATCCACTTTTATAAAAAAGATGTAATAAGTTTGTTATATTAATACCTGACTTATTTTGTGATTTGCAAAATTTCAGGCCCCACTGCATATACTATGTAGAGTGGCTAACCTGTATCCCAGCCTTATTTGAGGAGCTCCAGATGAAGAGATGCTGAGGCCTTTGAACAAAGAGTGCTATATCTGAACTCTATCGCATTGCTCAAAGATTAGGTTTCTCGACATTTGCCTTAAAACCCTGAACAGTTTGTGCTAAGGGCTCTGCTGTTTGCTAAACTGCCTCGATAACCAGCATGCCATGACGCAAGACCCCACCTGAAATCTTTCAGCAATATCTTTTTACTTTAGTTTTCTTATACTTAACACATGCGGTTGATTATTACAGACCAGTGGAAAAACAATAATTTTATGTGAGTAATGTTGCTTTTTCCTCCAATCTTTTCAGTGGTTTAAGAATAATTAAGAAGGGCCTTTAATACCTCTTTGAAAATAATAACCAAGGTTTTTAGCTATCTTGAAAGATCATAGAATCCATTATATAATCATTTAAAAATCTTTTAAGTGGGATGTTTAAATTAGAAAATTATTGAAAGCTTTTCTTTGATAGAAAAGCTGCTTTGATTTTTATTTCATCATTAATTAAAAATATCGGTTACACGAATTATGATTTACAACTTGCATAGTAATTTTCATCTGTCTTCATAATAAAAATTCTCTCTGTAATCTCTTGCATAAAAAGACAGTAAACAACACCTGCCAGAGCACTGTCTCACTAAGAGTCATCAAGTGTGTATTCACTTCACTATGCAAAACAACAGTGAAAGAGTTAATAAAAGCTGAATACATTACAAGATTACAAAGGTTTTTATTTATTAGGGGATGGGGAGGGTATGGAATATATAGGATGAAACATTAATAACCTCTTCATTCTGCCGGACTGACCTGTTGCTTTGGAACTACTCTTTTAGCCCCACAGGGACTGTGAAACTGTGTTTTGGTGGTCTGTAGGAAAGGTTCAACTTGGCAAAGGTAGTGGTGAATGATGTCATTGAATGCATACCATATGTATTGAGAGTCAGTGAATGCTATTCTCACTGCCGTGCACAGGCATATGTAAGTGTTGGAATGGAAAAATCATTTTTAAGAAAATACAGAGAAGTAAAACAAGAATGTTCTGTCCTGAGCCTGATCAAATCACCAGTAGCTGCCAAGTACGAATACTCCATGTAAGGTTTTCTCTTCTTCATTCTCCAGCTTCCGGCCTTTTGTTGGCTCTGAAAGTAGTCCATTCTGAAGGCCTTATTCAGCATGTTCTTTCTATTGATATGATATGAACACCAAATGAAAGTTCCATTTTCTCCATTAAAGTAAAGCTGGGGGAGTATTTTAGTGTGCGTGGCTTGCAGCAGATGGAAATGATTAATTGATTCAGCTAACTTGCCAAATTGTTCTCCTTTTCCCAGTAGAGCTGGGTTATCTGAGAGATTCATACTGCTAATCATTGTTCCACTCATTAATATATCAGAAAGGATATAATTGTTGTGTTTTAATTATTCTCATTACTATTATTTAAGACATTATGCTCTAATGGTACATAATGGATATGTCAAATAAATAAAACAATTGATCCTTGTTAGGAATTTATAGCCTGTAAGATAGAAGAATACATGGAGATGCAAAAATGTGAATACTCAGTTATTTTATTCTTAAATTTTTATTAGCAAGTCATAGTGTCCTTAGTAAAAGTCCAGTGTCATTTTTCTTAAGCTTGAATATATGCCATCTTAAAATCTTAAACTCTTTTGTATTATATATAAAGAACACCTCATATAAGAAACAGTATGATTTTAATTATATAAAAACAAAAGCCATATTTGCCCATTATAGGGCATTAGATCATATAGTAAATACAAATAATAAAATAAAATGTATAACAGAATTTTAAAATTTTGATATATTTCCTTCTAGATTTTTTCTGTATATGTACACATACATATATACATAAACATAGGTGTGTGTATAGACGCAAGTGTATGTTTTAATTTTTATAAATTTCAGAAACCCTTTGAAATTAACATTTTCTTGACTATTTTTACTTAATAGTGTATCATGAGATTTTCTCATATCATTAAAATGTTTTTAGAAATCTCGTTTTTAGAAAGAAATGGGTTTTTGTTTTAAAAAGGAAATGCTGCCTTTTGGACTAGAAAAAGTCAGTGTACCCTTCTATTTCAGTTTCTAAAATCCCACCCAAGGAAGCAGTGGGTGGGATTAAATAGTGAGGAGGCTGAAGCTGTGACTTGACACATTAACTCTCACTTTGGGCGTTTTCATTTTATATCATGGCATAGTAGTCATGCAGGAGCTAGTATCTTCCTGACTTTGCATCAGAAATTCAAAGTGTGTACTGGTAAATAACCGCTGCTTAGTAGTGCTGTTCAGAGCATGAGTATAAAGAAAAAATTTCCAGGTAAAAATATTGAAAAAAGAAGCGCAGTATGGAAAAGTACTCTTTTTCAGTTAAGAAGTTTTATTATGGAATATTTCAAACATATGCAGAAGTAGGGAGCATAGTATAATGAATCTATATAAAAATTTAAAAATTATCAGCTCATAGACAATCTTATTTCACCTTTACATCACCCTAGTCTTCCCACTGGATTTTCTTGAAGCAAATAACAGACATTATATGTATGTAATGTCTGTCTGTCTGTCTGTATGTCAGGAAAGCATTTTTTATTAAGAACATGTTTTCCTTCAGAGCTGGGAATGGACAACCTCACAGGTTGACTGTTATAAAGTATGAGTCAGATATCAGAAAAAATGTTATGATGGAGAGAAACTGTTAAATCCATTTAGCAAACATTCACTGAATACTTATTATGTTGAAACACTGCACTAGGTGCTGAGGATACAGATTTTTTTATTTGAGAGAAAGAGCAAACGCAGGGGGAGCATCAGGCAGATGGAGAGTGAGAAGCAGGCTCCCCGCTGAACAAGGAGCCCGATGCAGGGCTCGATCCCAGGACCCTGGGATCATGACCTGAGCTGAAGGCAGACACTTAACGACTGAGCCACCCAGGCGCCCCCAGATTTTTTTTTTTTTAAGTAAGCTCTATACCCAATGAGGGGCTTGAACTGATGACCCTGAGATTGAGAGTCTCATACTCTGCCAACTGAGCTAGCCAGACACCTCTGAGGGTACAGAATTAAAAGACATCGACTATGCCTTCAAAGAGTTCACTTTCTAGGAGAAGATACAGATAAACAGTGTATAATTATAATACAATATAGCACGTGTTGAGTTTATATATATACACACACACACACATGTGTATGTATAGTAACCTGTATGTGTGTATGTGTGTTTATATATGTATATGTGAGATGAGTATATATGCATACACATACATACACATATACATAAACACATATAGGCATATACATACACATTCACATATGTATAGGATACTATAGGAGTATCTAGGAGGAGTATGTAACTCAAGGTATAAAATGATTACCCTTTGTGCATCTAGCTTTTGGTTGCTTACATACAATTTTTTTAAAGTTTTTTCATGAAGACAGTTACCAGAAAGAGATACCTACATGAACAATTGTTTTGTATTTATTACACAGATGAGAGGGAAAATAGTTTTTTTCCTTTATCATATTCATGATCAGATTACTATAGAGCACAGGAAAATAAACGTATATTGTTTTAATGCCAGGTTTATATTAAAGATCAAAGTCCATAAATGTAGCAAATATAACAAATTATTGATTTACATGAGTCTATTGACTCAAGTATAGTTGTGAGTGAATTGGAGAAGCTCATCTTTCCACTATTGATCCACACTTTAACTGGTGTATTTGTTCATGAGGCTGGCTCCGTAGAAAATTCTTCTTTCTGAAGCATGAATTACAGTGGGCCTGCCAGGCTTTCATGTGAGATAGACAATTATTATGAAACTGGCAATCGTTAGATCAGTGCTTGGAATCTGTCACAGACTGCTACTGACTGGAACTAATGGCTACTTACTAATTTTTGTCAGATAGCTCCATTATTTATTAGCATCTTGATAATCTAAGATTTTTTAAGGACTTTAGTTAATACTGTTAAGATAGAGCTAAAGACAGCATTAGCTATAATGCAATGTGAAATATCATTGCTGAAAATAGTAATAGATTAACATTTTTATGCAACATTTTAAGGCTTAGTTTACCATAAATCCCAATAACTCAGTAAGGTAGCCTTTTCATTATCATCATTTCATAGATATGGAAACTGAAGCCAGTGATATTAAGTGACCTTTTCAAATTTAGTTAGTAAGTTGTAAAGCTAGGGTTCAAACTCATTTATTTATCAACAAATACTCATTTTGAGTCTGCTTGTAAAAGGCACTGGGAATAAAGTTGTGAACACTCATGGCACTTACCTCCTAAGGGAGAGCCAGATATTAAACTAATCAATCACAGGATTAATTATTTAATTACAGTTGTGATTAATGATGTGAAGGAGTACAACGCAGGATGAGAGCGTACAACACAAAATGAGAGCATACAACCAAGAAGACCTGACCTAGTCTCGAATCCCCTGGAGAAATATTTTATCTGAATTCTGAAGAAAGTGGAGGAGCTGGGGGAGGTGTTCTAGGTAGAGGCAGCAGCATGGGCAGTAGTTCTGAAGGAGAAAGAGTGTTGTTATATTTAGAAACTGAAATTAGGCAAGTTGTTTGGAGCACAAAGAATGAGTGAAAAGATGTCTAATGAGGTAGGTGGGTTTGGGGTCCAAATCTAATGCTTTTTAGCAAGAAAGTTCAACAAATTGCTTAGTGCCCATCATCCATGAGGCAGTGTGTGATGTGCCACAAGCCAGCCATGGACTTTTATGGGTATGTTTATGGTATTATATGGTCCATTTTTATTAATAACATATATAACCCAAACTGAGATATGTTTGCTTTTATCCTTCCTTTAAAGGATTAATCCCTTTCCTCTGACTTCTGTAAGAATTGAAGATAATCTGGAAGGATTTCTGCAATGACAGCCTTATTGTCACAATCTTGTAGGAAGCTCTTTAGAAGGACTTTTGGGTGCTGCCTTTACATTTTCTTTTGTAATTTCTTCAGAAAGGAATCTGCAGGATTCCTATTGTGTTGCCAGTCAGTAAGTGATACTTAGTAGTACTGAAATAAGTTGATGAGCATTTTCTGAGCTGCAACTCTCTCAGGTGCAGGGATAATGGGGGTTAGGCTACACTCAACAGATTCTGGTGCTCCGTTGCAGAAACAGCAGTTCCTCTCTAACTGATTGTTATCAGATGGATTTCCAAGGCTTTAGTTATACACCATCACCAAAAATAGTAATTCTATTCTGTTCCACTTAGGTAATATGTATGAGAGCACTATATTAACTATGTAAGTCTTAAAAAAATTTGGTGAAAAAACATAATGCTTGTATAGATACTAGAGAAATCTTTTTTTTTTAAATGTTGGTTTTTAGTATCTTTTTTTTTTTTTAAGATTTATTTATTTGACAGAGAGAGAGAGATAGCGAGAACAAGAACACAAGTAGGGGGAGTGGGAGAGGGAGAAGCAGGCCTCCCGCTGAGCAGGGAGCCTGACGTGGGGCTTGATCCCAAGACCCCGGGATCATGACCTGAGCCAAAGGCAGACGCCCAACGACTGAGCCACCCAGGCGCCCCTAGAGAAAGCTTTTAGTAACAATCAGCTCTTCAACTTAAAACATCAGAACATACTATGAAACCGAAAACTTAATGGCATTTAAAAAATTCATTGCATGAAAAGAGAATAGATATAAAAAAGCAAAGAAGTAAGTGATGATTTCAAAAAAGTGTATTTTTCAGTATTGCATGGACTATGTAAAAAAGCAAAATGAATAGCGTAGTGAAAAGACTCTTGGCTCATCTTACCTATTTGCATTATCATGAAAATAAGTTTTGAAATTTACTTGGGAAAGATTCTAATTCATTTTTTAAAAATCTGGATCAACAAATAGATTTATTAAAAATATTCAAAAACTTACATAAAAGTTCTTGAAGGAGAGCTTGTTAAGAAGTAGAATAGGAGGGGGGCCTGGGTGGCTCAGTTGGTTAAGCATCTGACTCTTGATCTCAGCTCAGGTCTTGTCTCAGGGTGGTGAGTTCAAGCTCTGAGTTGGGCTACATGCTGGGTGTGGAGCCTACTTAAAAAAAAAAAGAAGAAGAAGTAGAAGAGGAATAAATATATATTTCAAACTGACTTTTATCAGATCTGTAGTACAACTATTCTGAGGTTCAAAATTTGAAGCGTCTACACAGAAGTGTACTATATAAGCTTATGTGTTTTGAAGTAATGTCTTGGTCTTGTATTTATTTTATATCCCTTATTACATCAGTTAGAGCATTCTGCACTTAAAAAAAATTCCATCTTTCTATTCCCACTGCCACAGCCATAGTTATGACCCACATTAACTTAAAACTCCATTTTGTTTATATATAATATACACAGAGAAAAGTGCAAAATCATGAGTGTACAAGACTGAACATACCCATATAACCACCACTCAAATTGAAAAAATGAAATATTACCGATGTCTTAGAAGCACCTCCTTTTGCTCTCTCCCAGTCATTAACTGCCTCACTCAACTCTAAAGGTAACCACTGTCCTGATATCTAACATCATAGATTTTGACCCTTCTTTATTTTTTATTATTTTTTAAAGATTTTATTTTATTTTTTTAAGTAATCTCTATACGCAATGTGAGGCTCAAACTCACAACCCCAAGATCCAGAGTCGCATGCTCCACAGACTGAGCCAGCCAGGTGCCGTGACCCTCTTTTAAATGGAATCCAACCATACTCATTCTTTAGTGGCTTCTGAGTGTTTTTGACTCCTTTAGCTCCTCAGTATGTTTATGAGATTGACTTACGTTACATATAACAGTTGTCTCTTCACTTTTATTGCTGTATATACAACAATTTACTTTTCCATTCTGTTGTTGTTGGGTATTTGGATTGTTTCTAGGTTTTGGTTATTATGAATAATGATGCTGTTATCATTTTATGTTTCTAGGAATTTATCCATTCTTTTAGAATATCCATTCTTTTATTCATTTGTCCAATTTGTTAGCATCTAACTGTTAATAGTAATTTATTATAATCCTTTTATTCTGCAGGATCAGTTGTAATGTCTTCTCTTTCATTTCTGATTGTAGTTTTTTGAGTCTTCTCTTTTTTCCTTAGTCTAAGAAAAAAGGGTTTGTCAGTTTTGTTGATCTTGACTATTTTGACTGAATTGACTCTTTTGTTGAATTTTTCTATTGTTTCTCCGTTAGCTATTCATTTATTTATACTCTAATCTTTATTAATTTCCTTCTTTCTGCTAACATTGGGTTTAGTTTTTTTTTTTTTTTTCTAGTTCCTTGAGTATAAAGTTAGGTTGTTTATTTGAGACCTTTCTTATTTTATTTTTTATTTTTTAGATTTTATTTATTTATTTGAGAGAGAGAGAATGAGAGAGAGAGCGCAAGAGGGGGGAGGGTCAGAGGGAGAAGCAGGCTCCCTGCTAAGCAGGGAGCCTGATGCGGGACTCGACCCCAGGACTCCAGGATCATGACCTGAGCCAAAGGCAGTCGCCCAACCAACTGAGCCACCCAGGCACCCAAGACCTTTCTTATTTTTAAATTTAAATGTTTATGGCAGTAAACTTCTCTCTTAGTACTACTTTCACAGCATCCCATATGTTTTGGTAGGTTGTATTTCATTTTCATTTTTTTTTAATATATATATTTTTAAAGATTTTATTTATTTATTTGAGAGAGAGAGAATGAGAGAGAGCACATGAGAGGGGGGAGGGTCAGAGGGAGAAGCAGACTCCCCGCCGAGCAGGGAGCCCGATGCGGGACTCAATCCAGGGACTCCAGGATCATGACCTGAGCCGAAGGCAGTCGCTTAACCAACTGAGCCACCCAGGCGCCCCCATTTTCATTTTTTAAGATATTTTCTAATTTCCTTGATGATTTCTCCTTTGACCTATTACCATTCTTTTTAATTTTGGCCATTCTTTTGGATGTGTAATGGTTTGTGTTTTTTTTTTTAAAGATTTATTTATTTATTTTAGAGAGAGAGAGAAAGGGCATGCATGCACAAGAGGGGATGGGGCAGAGGGAGAGAATCTTGAAGCAGACTCCCCCCGAGTGTGGAGCCTGCCGCAGGGCTCTATCTCATGACCCATGAGATCATGACCTGAGCCAAAACCAAGAGTCGGATGCTCAACTGACTGAGCCACCCAGGCACCCCATGTAATGGTGTTTTATTGTGGTTTTTAATTTCCATTTCTCTGATGAATTAATAATGTTACACATCTTTTTCTTTGCTTATTGACTATATATTTTTTAAGATTTTTATTTATTTATTTGAGAGAGAGAATGAGAGAGAGAGAGCATGAGAGGGGGGAGGGTGAGAGGGAGAAGCAGACTCCGTGCTGAGCAGGGAGCCCGATGTGGGACTCGATCCCGGGACTCCAGGATCATGACCTGAGCTGAAGGCAGTCGCTTAACCAACTGAGCCACCCAGGTGCCCTGCTTATTGACTATTAGTATATATACTTATGTAAAGTATCTCTTCAAATTTTTTGCCCAGTTTTTAATTGGGTTGCTTTCTTCTTCTTAATGAGAAAGTATATATTCTGGATACAAATCCTTCTTCAGGTATATGCATTGAGATTATTTTTTCCTAGTCTGTAGATTGCATTTTGATTTTCTTAATGGCACTTTCAAAGAACGGAAGTTTTAAATTTTGGTGAAGTCTAATTTATGACATTTTTTATGATTCATGCTTTTTGTGTCATGTCTAGGAAATCTTTGTGTACTCAAAGATTGTGAATATCTTCTAAAGTTTTATAGTTTTAGCTTTTATATCTGGTCTATGGTCAACTTTGAGTTAATTTTTATGTAGGTGTGAGGTAAGGTTTTGAGGTGTACTTTTTTTCTATATAGATACCAAGTTGTGAACGTAGCGTTAACTGAAAAACCATCTTTTTCATCATAGAATTAACTTGCTAATTTTGTTGAAAATGAGTTGACTGTATATACTTGGGTCTGTTTTCAGGATTTTTTATTCTGTTCCTTGATTTATACATGCATCATGACAATATCGTCACACTGTTTTGATTACTATCTCTTTATAGTCAGTCTTAAAGTCAGGTAGTGAGTCCTCTGACTTTGTTCTTCTTTTTAAAAACTGTTTTGGGGGACGCCTGGGTGGCTCAGCTGGTTAAGCATCTGCCTTCAGCTCAGGTCATGATCCCAGGGTCCTGGGATCGAGCCCCGCATCGGGCTCTGTGCTCAGGAGGGAGCCTGCTTCTCCCTCTGCCTGCCTGTCTGCCTACTTGTGATCTCTCTCTCTCTCTCTGTCAAATAAATAAATAAAATCTTTTAAAAAAATAAAAATAAAAACTGTTTTGGCCATTCTGGGTCCTTTGCATTTCTTTATAAGTTTTTGAATCAGCTTGTTAGGTTCTACAAAAAAAACTAGCTAGCATTTTAATTGGATTACATTGACTCTATAATTAAATTTGGTGAGAACTGACATCTTAACAATAGTGGATCTTTCAATCCATGAACATGGCACATACTCCATTTATACAGGTCTTCCTTAAGTTTTCATCAGCATGGCACTCCAGACTCTCCATGATCTGATTGCTGCTAAAATTTTCAGCTCCAATTCTTGCTACTGCTTGCTTTTAACTTGTTTTTCCATGTACAGTGAACTGTTCAGTTTCCTTCACACACCATGTCATTTTATGCTTTGAGATTCAGATGATTTCCTTACCTGGAACACTTTACATATCACATCTTCATATGATTAATAACAGGCCTGGAGTCAGACAGCCTGGGTTTGAATCCATCTAAAGATTTTAATATAGTACCTATCTCATGTTAGTTGCTCAATAAATGTTAGCTTTTATGATGCTTATATTTTCTGTGTCCACTAGATTGTGAACTCCTTGAGAATAAT
Organism: Neomonachus schauinslandi; assembly: GCF_002201575.2. Classification (NCBI taxonomy): domain Eukaryota; kingdom Metazoa; phylum Chordata; class Mammalia; order Carnivora; family Phocidae; genus Neomonachus; species Neomonachus schauinslandi. The sequence goes on from NC_058416.1 coordinate 71,149,796, forward strand.
GACCATTTTCATTCCTTTATTGGTATATCTAATGCCTAATACAATGCTTGGCATGTAGTAGATACTCTATAAATGTTTATTTTATCAGTTTTTACAGAAATGTAGAAATAGACACTGAGGAATATTTTCTGATTTGTTCGAATTTCACAACAGGAAGAAATATACCTCTGGCCTCTGAGATTTTATCAAATAAGATACTCTGTTTTTTAGTATGGTACTGGCACAAAAACAGACACATAGATCAATGGAACAGAATAGAGAGCCCAGAAATAAATCCATGCTTATATGGTCAATTAATCTATGACAGAGGAGGCAAGAATATGCAATGGGGAAAAGACATTCCTTTCAACAAATGGTGCTGGGAAAATTGGACAGCTACATGGAAAAGAATGAAACTGGACCACTTTCTTATACCATACACAAAAATAGACTCAAAATGGACTAAATACTTAAATATGAGATCTGAAACCATAAAACTCCCAGAAGGAAACATAGGCACGCAGTAATTTCTTTGACATAGGCCGTAGAAGCATTATTCTATAGGTCTTCTCAGGCAAGGGAAACAAAGGCAAAATTAAACTATTGAGAGCCACCAAAATAAAAAGCCTTGGCACAGTGAAAGAAACCATTAGCAAAATGACAAGGCAGCCTCCTGAATGGGAGAAGATATTTGCAAATGATATATTTGATAAGGGATTAATATCTAAAATTTGTAAAGAACTTACACAACTCAACACAAAACCCCCCAAATAATCCAACTAAAAATGGGCAGAGGACCTGAATAGACACTTTTCCAAAGAAGACACAGAAATGGCCAACAAACACATGAAAAGATGCTCAACATTGCTAATCATCAGGAAAATGCAAATTGAAACTATAATGAGATAACACCTTACACCTGTCAGAATGTCTAGAATCAAAAAGACAAGAAATAACAAGTGTTGGTGAGGATGTAGAGAAAAAGAAATCTTGGTGCAGCTTTGGTGGGAATGCAAAGTGGTGCAGCTACTCTGGAAAACAGTATGGATATTCTTCAAAAAGTTAAAAATAGAACTACCCTACAATCCAGTAATTGCTCGACTGGGTATTTACCCAAAGAATATGAAAACACTAATTCAAAAGGATATATGCACCCCTATGTTTATTGCAGCATTATTTACAATAGCCAAGATATGGAAGCAACCCAAGTGTCCATCAATAGATGAATGGAAAAAGAAAATGTTATATATATATATGTATATATACATATATATATATACATATATATATATATGGCTGAGTAATACTACTATATATGTATATAGTACATATACTTATATAGCGGTGTATATATACATATATGGTGGTATTAACCATAAAAAGAATGAGATCTTGCCATTTGCAACAGCATGGATGGACCTAAGAGGGTATAATGCTAAGTGAAGTAAGTCAGAGAAAGACAAATACTGTATGATTTCACTCATATGTGCAATTTAAGAAACAAAACAAATGGACAAACAAAAACCAAAAGACAAAAACACAGACTCTTAAATACAGAGAACAAACTGATGGTTTCCAGAGAGGAGGTGGGCAGGGGAGGGATGGGTGAAATAGACAAAGGGGATAAGAGTATACTTATTGTGATGTAATGTATAGAATTGTTGAATCATTATATTGTACACCTGGAACTAATATAACACTGTATGTTGATTATACTTTAATAAAAATAGATACCCTGTTTTTCAAGTTTGTAATCAAATTAAAGGCAAGTATAATGGAGTGATGGATGTGATTTTTATTCCAACACAGAGTGCAGTACCTCAAGTGGTCTGTTTCTAGTTTCTCTTCCTCTTGTCTCATTTTGTGAAATTGTTAACTAAATCTTTATTTTATTCTTTATACAGCTTTATGAAACTCAAGTTACCAGGAATCATGTAGAAGATTGTTATTGCTAACAAATAGAAATTATTACTGCTAATGAAAATTATGGGATTATTGTGATAAGAAATTGTCTATTATAAATGTTGAGGTTTCTGCATATTGTAGACTTTAATGTAATTAGCTGTGTCCTAGCAAAATTATATAGTAATCAAAAGATAAAACTAATCTGAATATTAAGGATCAATTAGACCTACATTAGACTGCTTCTACTGTCATCATTTTGTAATCATCTTCTGTTTGTAATGATGGATCCTTCTATAAGAAAAATATTTTTGAAAGATTATTACAGGTCTCTGAATTCTTAACTTTCTGTTTTATGGGCAGGCTTGAGAAAGCCATATGGACATAATGATTAAAATAAATGATCTTAACCACACTGACAGTGGCATTCTAACAGTAAAACATGTGAATGGATGATACCAAACCAAGTGCTAGAGCTGTCAGAGAGCTCATGGTAGTCTTTTTTTTTTTTTTTAAAGTAGACTCCATGCCCAGTATGGAGCCCAGCGTGGGGCTTGAACTCACAACCCTGAGATCAGGATCTGGGCTGAGTTCAAGAATCACATACTTAACCGACTGAGCACCCAGGTGCCCCTCATGGTAGTCTTTTAGGTTAAGGTGGTGATGGTTCCTTCTTGGAGACTTCTCTCACTTTTGCAGGCTCTTCAGATGATTTAACATTAGCACATAGCATTAGCACAACATTAGCACAATTGAACAAATATTTATTTAGTACTTATTATATTGTTTGGAAGGATGCTAGAATTAAAGTATATTATTTTTATCAGCTTCATTGAGATGTAATTAACAAAATTGTAAGATATTTGAAGTGTACATCCATAGTGATTTGATATATGTATACATTGTGAATGGGTTCCCTCCATTTAGTTAATGTATTTATCACTTCACATATTTATTTATTTTTGGTGAGAACATTTATATTCTACTCTCTTAGTGTCATCAACTATAGTCACTATGTTTTACATTAGATCCTCAGGTCCTACTCGTCGTATAGCTGAAAATTTGTATCCTTTTACCACCTCTCCCTATTTCACCACCCCCTAACCCTTGGCAACCTCTCTTTTACTCTCTGTTTCTTTGAGTTTGACTTTCTTTTTTAATTTTATATATGTAGGTGATAATATGCAGAATTTGTCTTTCTCTGTCTGGCTTATTTCACTTAGCATAATTCCCTCAGGGTTTATTCCTTTTGTCACAAATGGTAGGATTTCCTTCTTTCTCGTGGCTGAGTAATATTCCGTTGTATATATATATACCACATCTTTTTTATTCATTCATCCCTTAATAGACACTTAGGTCTTTTCATATTTTGGCTATTGTGAATAATGCTGCAGTGAACATGGGAGTGGAGATGTCTCTTCAATATCCTGTTTTCATTTCCTTTGGATGTATACCCAGAAATGGGATTGTTGGATCATATGGTAGTTTAATTTTTAATTTTTTGAGGACCCTCCAAACTGTTTTCCATAGTAGCTGCACCAATTTACATTTCCATCAATAGTGTACAAGGGTTCCCTTTTTCCACATCCTCATCAACACTAGATGTTATCTGTTGTCTTTTTGATAATAACCATATGAGCAGGTATAAAATGATATCTCTTGGTTTTGATTTGTGTTTTCCTGATTAGTGATGTTCAGCACCTTTTCATGTACCTGTTGGCTATCCATATGTCATCTTTAGAAAAATGTCTATGTAGTTACTCTGCGTATTTATTATTTTATTTTTAAAAGATTATTTATTAGAGAGAGAGAGAGAGAGAGAGAGAGAGAATGAGTTGGGGGAGGGGCAGAGGGAGAGAATCTTCAAGCAGACTCCCTGCTGAGCACAGAGCCCAATGTGGGGCTCAATCTCATGACCCATGAGATCATGACCTGAGGCAAAACCAAGAGTTGGATGCATAACTGACTGAACCACCCAGGCACCCCTAGTTACTCTGCATATTTATATTGGATTTGTTCTTTGATTTTGAGTTGTATGAGTTCTTTATATATTTTAGTTATTAATCCATTATCAGATACATGATTTGCAAATAAATTCTCTTATTCAATAGGTTGCCTTTTCATTTTTTAAAAAAGATATTTATTTATGTATGTATGTATGTATTTATTTGACAGAGAGAGACACAGCAAGAGAGGGTACATAAGCAGGGGGAGTGGGAGAGGGAGAAGCAGGGGGAGTGTGAGAGGGAGAAGCAGGCTTCCTGCTGAGCGGGGAGCCCGATGTGGGGCTCGATCAGATCATGACCTGAGCCAAAGGCAGACGCTTAACCACTGAGCCACCCAGGCGCCCCTGGTTGCCTTTTCATTTTGTTGATGGTTTCCTTTGCTTTGAAGAAGACTTTTAGTTTGAGGCAGTTCCTAAGGGTGTGTGTGTGTGTGTGTGTGTGTGTGTGTGTGTGTGTGTGTATTTTCCAGTTCCAACAATATGTGTACTTAATATTTCCCAGCTTTATACATATAACATTGTGTAAGTTTAAGGTGTACAATGTGATGATTTGATATACACACATATTGTGAAATGATAAGATTTATTTTCAAAAATCATAGTGTTGGGCCCACTGGAATGGCTAAAATGAAAAAAAAAAAGGCAGACAGTAACAAATATTCATGAAAATGTGGAAAAACCCAGATCCCTGATTACACTGCTCGTGCGATTATAAAATGGTACAGCCACTTTGGAAAATAGTTTGCAGCTCCTCAAAATATTAGAGTTACCATATGACTCAGTGATTCTACTCTTAGTGATACACAAAGGGAATTGAAAACATGTTCACACAAAAACTTGTACAAGAATGTTTGTAGCAGCATTATTCATAAATCCAAAAATTAGAAACAACCTGAATATATAACTGATGATTGGGTAGAAAAAAATGTGATATAGCCATACAATAGAATATTATTCAGCCATAAAAAGGGATAAGGTATTGATAGATGCTACAACGTGAGTGAACTTGAAAACATTATTTTAAGTGGAAGAAACCAGACCATATATTGTATAATTTCACTTACATGAAATTATTACAATAGGCAAATCAGTAGAGACAGACAGTAAATTACTGGCTTCCAGGAGCATAGGGGGAGGCAGAAATGGGGAGTGACTGCTAATGGATATGGATCTCTTTTTGGAGTGATGAAAATGTTCTAAAATTGATTGTGGTGATGGATGTACAACACTGAGAATATACTGAAACCACTGAATTGTATACTTTAAAAGGATGAATTTTATGGTGTGTGGATTATATCTCGATGAAGTTGCTATTTAAAAAATCATGGTGCTGGGGCGCCTGGGTGGCTCAGTCATTAAGCGTCTGCCTTCGGCTCAGGTCATGACCCCTGGGTCCTGGGATCAAGCCCCGCATGGGGCTCCCTGCTCTGCGGGAGGCCTGCTTCTCCCTCTTCCACTCCCCCTACTTGTGTTCTCTCTCTCGCTGTCTCTGTCTGTCAAATAGATGAATAAAATCTTTAAAAAAAAATCATGGTGCTGGAAATTACCTAATAGGCTAATTTGGAATTGCAGTCTTAGGTTATCTTATCCATATACGCTGTCTCCTTAACTATATTTTAAGTTTTTTTTTAAGGAATTTGGGCTTTCTTAATTTCTAGGGCCCAGCAGTCTCTCTCTGTATTATATTCTCTGTGTGTGTGTGTATGTGTGTTACACATAAAAAACCACACATATGTATCATATCTATGTATGATTTTATTTATTTGAGTTTTCTCTCTGTTTTTCTTAGTCTAGCTAAGGTTTTGTCAGTTTTGTTCATTTTTTTCCAAAAATCAACTCCTAGTTTTGTTTTTCTATTGTTTTTCTGTTCTGTTTCATTTATTTATGCTCTGACCTTTATTTGTTTCCTTCTACTAACTTTGGACTTAGTTTGTTCTTTCTCCAGTTCCTTGAGGTGTAAAATTAAGTTACTTATTTGAGATATTTTTCCTTAATGTAGGTATTTATTATTTCAACTTTCCTCCTAGAACTGTTTTTGCAGCATCCCACAGGTTTTTGTATGTTGTATTTCCATTTTCTTTTCTTTCAAGATTTTTTTTGACTGTTTGACTTGACTACATGGAACTTAGCAATGACTGTGACAGGAGCAGATTCGGTGGGGTGATGGGGGTGAAAGCCTGTTTTCCATGGGTTTAAGAAATGATGGGAAGAGAAATTGGAGAGGTGAATATATATTATGAATTAGGTCCCCTAAATCTCCCTGGTTGTATGAAATTTATATGAATATGTTTAGACACATGAGATATTCTAACGATTTTTTATTCTTGAAGAAATCTCTCTGGAGCCTTCTGATCTGCTTCAGTTTGTACTAGTTCCTCTACAGCTATTGTGTTGCATTAACCATTTACCATCAACTGAGGGAAACCTCTTATCCTCTCTTATGTTGATTCTTTATTTTTTGGATCCCATGTCATCTTCCCATCTGTATTGTTTTAGAGGTACACATTCTCTAACTGTTTTGTGAGAAATGAAACATGAAAAATGTTAAAGCCTTGCACGTGTTGCTAAAAATGTCTTTATTTTACTCTCACAGGAGATGAATAGTTTGGCTGGGTATAGTAATTTTGAAGTAATTGATTATTCAGCCCTTGTCCTCTTTTTGCTGTTGAAAATTCTAATGCAATTTAAAATCTTAATTTTTTTTTTTAACGTGAAAACGTTCTTAGCTCTGGAAGCTTATAGAACCTTCTTTGTCTTTAGTGTGTTCTAAGCAGCATTTGTTTTCTTCACTTGTGTGGGACACTTACTGGCTAAGTCCTAATAAAAAAACCCATGTACTTTAGTTCTGGGAAATTTCTTTGAATGATTTCTCTAAAGATTTCATTTTCATAGTTTTCTCTGTCTCTCTTCTTAAACTACTTCTATTCTGATATCTAATCTCTTAGCTCACCTTCTAATGATGTTTGCCTCTTGTTTTCCATGTCTCATGTTCCTGAATCTGTTTTTTGCAATATTTCTTCAGCTCTATAATCTAACTCTTCTGTTTAGCTTTTACATTTCTATCTTATTTTGTTATTTCTAAGAACTTTGTTCTCTGACTTTTCTTTTTTTCTAGTAGCCCATTCTTGTTTCATAAATGTAATATTTTCTCATTTCATGCAGTATCCTACACTTGATTGTTCCTGGTGTGAGACCCAATGTTTTAACCTCTCCTGAGGACAAATCTATGCCATCTTCTGCTGGGATAGAAGAAAGAAGCTCTTACATAGTTTGGAAAATAGATATCTGGGTGGCTGGGGATGTCTAACTGCTTTATGAACTTTTTATTATGAAAACTTTAGGTATATACAAGTAGAGAGAGAGAGAGTAGTTCCTATGTGCAGTTACTAATTCATGACCAGTCTTTTTTTATCTGTTATTTTGAAGCAGTCTTAGACATCATTATTTCACTTACAAATATTTCAATATGTATTTATAAAGGCAAAAGACATCTTTAAAAAAGAAGGAACATAACAACACCATCATTACACATAAATATAATTAACAGTAATTTGTCATTATTGTCAGATAGTTTAATCATTGTTCAGCTTTTCCTCATTGTTTCATTAATGGTTCCCATTTCCACCCCATAGCATGTTTGACTCATGATCGAAATTAAGATCTACATATTGCTTGCTACATCCTGTAAACTTCTTAATCTCTCCCCCCACCTTCAAATGTTCTTGCTCTCTTTCACTCTCTGGCTCTTTTGCTCTCTTGCTTTCTCTATCCGCTTGCAAATTACTTGTTGAAGAAACAGAGTCAGTTGTCATACTGTTTTTTAGTCTGGACTTTGCTGATTATGTCCTTGTGGTATCTTTAACATGTTATGATGTCTCTTCTATTTCCTAAAAACTACAGCCTAATAGTTGGATTTAGATGCTTTGTTAGACTCACTATTACAATTGTGTGTGTGTGTGTGTGTATGTATTCATTGTGGGGGCAAAACTACTTCTGCATTAGTGGGGCAAGACTACTGTTGCATACTTCTCTCATAAGGCACTAATGCCTTATTTTCTTTTTCGTGTTGTTAGCAGCCACTGATGATCATTGCCTGGATCCTTAAATTAATTTGGGGTTGCAAAATGAAGATACTCTAATTTTATTCCATCTGGGCATTTATTAGCTAGAAAACTTCTGTAAACCTATCTCCTGTACCTCCCAAATCAGTTATTTGGTTCCTGTAGATGTGGTTCCTATAGAAAGGCAGGATGAATGTTTCTTTCCCTCATTTTCCTACTTTCACAATGAATGAATGTGAATCAGTTCCTTCACATCCTCCAAAGGAGACTTGTAAATTGTTGCTGTTGTTGTTGTTATTTCTCCTCCCGTTTCTCTTCCTCATCCTTTTTCTTCCTCCTCCTCCTCTTTTTCTTCCCCCTCCTCCTTCTTTCTCCTTCTTCTCTTCTTTCCCTTCCTTCTCGTCCTCCTCCTTCTCTTGTTTCATAAGGTGGAAGTTCTTGCAATTTCTATCCCTGAGTGAGGACTGTAAAGAGCAGAGTAATGGACATAACAGGGAGAGCAGTGAAAACAACCTTGTTACTTAAAGCCACAGTGACTTGGGGCTTGTGTTGCTGTGGTGTAACCTAGCCTTTCTTTACTAACACACTGTGAATGTAGACTTAGTTACTCAGAAAAATGTGGTCCTGTTTCCCCTATTTAGGCAGTTAAGAACAAAAAACTATAGATGACTGATTAAAAAAAATAGGGCTATTTTAAAATCAAGCTTCAGTTCATGAAGGATGAAATTTTAAAGTACTTTCAGGGTGAGATTTTGTAGGAATGTGTTCTTCACATCCTTGATAGATATGGTTAAATCATAGGAAACAGAAATAAAGCTTTAAATTCTGACCTTGTGGAAGGGTAATTATCTTTTAATGTAGAGATAAAATATTACTTTCTTTTTTTTAAGGAAAAGCAATATGCTTGGAAGTTTAAATCTGTTGTGTTGTTTTTGCTATCTCTCACTCATGGTGGCTTATTTCTTTAAATGGCTTATTTTATTTTATTTTTTAGAGAGAGAGAGGTGGGGGGAGAGCCTGGGGGAGAAGGAGAGAGAGAGAGAGAATCTTAAGCAGTTTCCACCCCCAGCACAGAGCTGGATGTGGGGCTTGATCTCACAACCCTGAGATTGTGACCTGAGCCAAAATCAAGAGTCAGATTAACTGATTTAGCCACCCAGGCTTAACCGACTGAGCCACCCAGGCATCCAGTTTAGTAATTTTAAAAAACATTTCATTAGTACATATTTATTTGAACTTAATCTGTGAAATTCCTAAGGGCCTAAATCGGGGATTATTTCAGGAAGGATTTGCATTTCTTTCTGTCACACCAAGGGTTCTGTAGACCTGAGACCACCTTAGCATTATCCAGGAGTCTTTGCTTAATTTCTGGGCAGAAGATTCTCATTCAGTTCATCCAGGTTTATTTCCTCCATGCCCCCTCTCTGTTTCAGTTCATTGTTCTTTTCTCCCCCTTAAAGCTTTCCCTTACTTACTCATGTGCAAGCTCAGAAATACATTAAAATATAATTTTATAGCTTATCCTGGGTCTAGTTGTGTAATAGAAGACGAATCTTGTTTTATTTGCCACGAGCAAAAGTCCTAGAAAAGTCATTCTTAAGAATATTCAGAGACATCACATATACTTGTGGTGGACATTCATAAAATACTGTGTTCCATTGATAATAATGATACATTACATTCATATAATGCAGGTTTACCAAGAGTTTTCACATGTCTTATTTAGTCTCCATAGCAACAAAGTAAGGTTTTTACCTTAAAAACAAAAATAGGCATGTTTGTTATTAAAACTAGTCATTTTCAAGAATGAGCAATTGGTTTTATAAATCACAATCCAAGAAGGATATTTTGATACTAGTACTTATACCAAAGTATCTTATTTGTTGTATTAACTATTCCATGCAGCAACATAGACTATTCTTACAATGGATAAAGAAGAATATAAAACTGTATCTTTTATGATTATAATTATGTCAGTTACAATTCATATTACAATTACATAAGCATCAGAAATGGATGTGCCAAAAATAAAAACACTTGATTGAAGTCGTTGGGATTGTGCAAATTTTATTCATTTTATTCTAGTGTTGTTCTTATGATTTTATACAGTTAATAAAAGACATTCAAAATCTATTCAAAGGGCATTAATCTCCCAGTTTTTTAAAAATTTTTTATTGTTATGTAAATCCCCATATATTACATCATTAGTTTTAGATGTAGTGTTTCATGATTCATTGTTTGTGCATAACACCCAGTGCTCCATGCAGAATGTGCCCTCCTCAATACCCATCACCAGGCTAACCCAACCTCCCACCTCCCTCCCCTCTAGAACCCTCAGTTTGTTTTTCAGAGTCCATCATCTCTCATGGTTCATCTACCCCTCCAATTTCCCCCACTTCATTCTTCCCCTCTTGCTACCTTCTTCTTTTTTTTTCTCTTAACATATATTGCATTATTTGTTTCAGAGGTACAGATCTGGGATTCAACAGTCTTGCACAATTCACAGCGCTTACCAGAGCACATACCCTCCCCAGTGTCTATCACCCAGTCACCCCATCCCTCCCACCCCACCCCCCACTCCAGCAACCCTCAGTTTGTTTCCTGCAATTAAGAATTCCTCATATCAGTGAGGTCATATGATACATGTCTTTCTCTGACTTATTTCGCTCAGCATAATACCCTCCAGTTCCATCCACGTTGTTGCAAATGGCAAGCTTTCATTCCTTTTGATGGCTGCATAATATTCCATTGTATATATATACCACATCTTCTTTATCCATTCATCTGTCGATGGACATCTTGGCTCTTTCCACAGTTTGGCTATTGTGGACATTGCTGCTATAAACATCGGGGTGCACGTACCCTTTCGGATCCCTACATTTGTATCTTGGGGTAAATACCCAGTAGTGCAGTTGCTGGATCATATGGTAGCTCTATTTTCAACTTTTTGAGGAACCTCCATACTGTTTTCCAGAGTGGCTGCACCAGCTTGCATTCCCACCAACAGTGTAGGAGGGTTCCCCTTTCTCCGCATCCCTGCCAACATCTGTCGTTTCCTGACTTGTTAATTTTAGCCATTCTGACTGGTGTGAGGTGGTATCTCATTGAGGTTTTGTTTTGTATTTCCCTGATGCCGAGCGATATTGAGCACTTTTTCAAGTGTCTGTTGGCCATTTGGATGTCTTCTTTGGAAAAACGTCTGTTCATGTCTTCTGCCCATTTCTTGATTGATCATTTGTTCTTTGGGTGTTGAGTTTGATGAATTCTTTATAGATTTTGGATACTAGCCCTTTATCTGATATGTCATTTGCAAATATCTTCTCCCATTCTGTCGGTTGTCTTTTGGTTTTGTTGACTGTTTCCTTTGCTTTGCAAAAGCTTTTTATCTTGATGAAGTCCCAATAGTTCATTTTTGCCCTTGCTTCCCTTGCCTTTGGCGATGTTTCTAGGAAGAAGTTGCTTCGGCTGAGGTCAAAGAGGTTGCTGCCTGTGTTCCCCTTTAGGATTTTGATGGACTTCTGTCTCACATTGAGGTCTTTCAACCATTTGGAGTCTATTTTTGTGTGTGGTGAAAGGAAATGGTCCAGTTTCATTCTTCTGCATGTGGCTATCCAATTTTCCCAACACCATTTGTTGAAGAGACTGTCTTTGTTCCATTGGACATTCTTTCCTGCTTTGTCAAAATGAGTTGACCATAGAGTTGAGGGTCCATTTCTGGGCTCTCTATTCTGTTCCATTGATCTGTGTGTCTGTTTTTGTGCCAGTACCATGCTGTCTTGATGATGACAGCTTTGTAATAGAGCTGGAAGTCCGGAATTGTGATGCTGCCGGCTTTGCTTTTCTTTTTCAACATTCCTCTGGCTATGCGGGGTCTTTTCTGGTTCCATACAAATTTTAGGATGATTTGTTCCATTTCTTTGAAAAAAGTGGATGGTATTTTGATGGGGATTGCATTGAATGTGTAGATTGCTCTAGGTAGCATTGACATCTTCACAATATTTGTTCTTCCAATCCATGAGCATGGCA